>NW_024470722.1:35000-360000 GCF_017639515.1 Carcharodon carcharias
GAGCGGCTGGTAAAGTTGAAAGGGCTTGGGTCACACTGAATTTTGCTACTGCCTCATTTGTGCTCTGCTGTGTGAAGGAAAGGCTGAGGGAACAGCAGGAGACATGAGGTAAGAGACCCTGTGTGTGTCTGTGTGAGAGAGAGAGAAACTGAGTCAACAGGGTTGTTCTCATTGTTTCACAGCAGAACGCACAAGGAGCAGGTTGCTTCTGGCCCCTCCTGGCTGGAGAATGTCATGTATGTGTTTGCGTGGAATGGGTAATATGTGACAAAACACTGTGAGCTCCAGCTATATATAGGGAGAACCATCTGTTGGTTTTTTTTTTTCATTTCGCAAAACATTCTCTACTTCCCCCCCCCCCCCCCACCCCCTCTCCTTCCCCTCTCGCGAGCAATGTGTACGTGAAATGGAATGTGCAAGGGCACCATAACCTCACCTCTGTGGGGGAGACACAGGGAGGGAGGGAGGGAGGGAGGAGGCGAGTCAGTTCTTAGCCAGGGAGGGATGTGTCATGTTTCAGCCTTTTGTCTCGGTGACGAACGAGCAGTGAGGCCGGGCAGCCGCAAAGTTTTACCGGATGCTGAGTCCGCACAGCTCAACGGGTGGCCCCGTGGCCTGGAGCGGCCGGGGGTCCACCCCGCGCCCCCCCCCCCCACCCCCACCCGCAGGCATCCCCGCTCCCCGACCGGTTGATGGGCCGCGGGAGGAGGCACGGGAGACGGCGGCTTTCCCATTCCAGGGCCAGTGTCCTCCTGGCGCATTTTTATCCCGAGGGACAGCCAGTGAGGAGACGCCCCCCCCCCACCCCACCGCTTTGCTCCACCATTCGGACACATCCTATATAAGATTCTCCTCTTGGACACCTGCCTTGGTAGCTCCTTATGTATCCCCTGCGCTCACCCCCCCACCACTGTTGCCGCCTGTTGTAACCCCATCACTCTCTATTCCCACAATCTGTTTCACGGGGTAATCACTCTCCGTGGGGAAGAACGTGCTGATGTCCATCTGAAATCTACAGAACCGGAGGAGGCTGTTCGGCCCATCATGTCACTGCTGGCCGACAAGTAAACACCCAGCCTCGTTCTACTTGCCGGCTCTACGTCTGGAGCATTTTAGATTACAACACTTCAAATGCACATCCAGTTGCTTTATAAATGTATTGAGCGTCTCGGCCTCTATCGCCCTTTCAGCCAGTGAGATCTAGATCCCCCCCAAACCCCGGGTGAAAGAATTTCTCCTCGAAATCTTCTACCTCTTATCTTAAGTCTGCGCCCCCTGGTTATGGACTCCTCAGCCAAGGGGAATTGGGTCTTGTGGGCTCTCAATCTAGACCCCTCCTAATATTATACACTTCAATCGAATCTCCCCTCAGTCTCCTCTGTTCCAAAGGGAACGACCCCAGCCTCTCCATCCACCCACATCAATTAAAATGAAACTTGCTGTATGGGGTTAACATGAAGCAGTCATTCTCGACTTAACCTTTTCGATCCTCCTTATGTTGTCTTGTTGAAGTATCTCCCAAGTGCTCTTTGGTTAGCGTGGAAGAGGGAACAGGAGAGGCAAGGCAAATGCAGGAAGCAAAAGAGAAGTTCCTCCATCCTTATCTCTTGGCCTTTCTGTTTGTATCCCCTGCCAAGGCCAGGGCAGACTCTGACCAGCAGTGAGTGTCACTCCCTGCCAAGGGGGTACAATATCCACACTGTTCCCAGGCCAGTGCTGACTCTGACCAGCAGTGAGTGTCACTCCCTGCCAAGGGGGTACAATATCCACACTGTTCCCAGGCCAGTGCTGACTCTGGCCAGCAGTGAGTGTCACTCCCTGCCAAGGGGGTACAATATCCACACTGTTCCCAGGCCAGTGCGGACTCTGGCCAGCAGTGAGTGTCACTCCCTGCCAAGGGGGTACAGTATCCACACTGTTCCCAGGCCAGTGCAGACTCTGACCATAATGAGCATATGCTAGCTTTGGTACTTGCGCACATTGACCTCTAAGTCAGAAGTAAATACTTGATTTATGCAGAACCTTTGATTGTCATCAACATGTCTTTGAGCATTTGGAATAGCCGATTACTTTACAAGTGCAGTGATTGTTTTAATGACTCATCAATGAGATGGCACCTCCAGCGATGCGCCACTCCCCATTGCTGCACTGGGGTGTCAGCCTAGATTAGATATTGAAAAACAGCAACTTGAAGCTCTGCACCTGTAATGTAGTTAAACATCTCAAGGTGCTTCACATTCGTGTTATCAAACACAACTCGACCTGGAGCCATGGAAGGAGCTGTTAAGGCAGATGACTAAAAATTTTGTCCAAGAGGTGGGTGGTTTTAAGGATTGTCTTAAAGGAAGAGAATGAGAGAGAGAGAGAGGCGGAGAGGTTTAGGGAGAGAATTCCAGAGCTTAAGGCCCCAGGCAGCTGAAGGCCCGGCCGCCAATGGTGGAGCGATGGGAATCGGGGGATGCTCGAGAGGCCGGAATTGGAGGAGCGCAGAGATCTCGGAGGGTTGTAGGGCCTGGAGGAGGTTACAGAGATAAGGAGGGTTGTAGGGACTGGAGCAGGTTACAGAGATAGGGAGGGTTGTAGGGCCTGGAGGAGGTTACAGAGATAGGGAGGGTTGTAGGGGCTGGAGGAGGTTACAGAGATAGGGAGGGTTGTAGGGGCTGGAGGAGGTTACAGAGATAGGGAGGGTTGAAGGGGCTGGAGGAGGTTACAGAGATCGGGAGGGGTGTAGGGGCTGGAGGAGGTTACAGAGATAGGGAGGGCTGTAGGGGCTTAAGGAGGTTACAGAGATAGGGAGGGTTGTAGGGGCTGGAGGAGGTTACAGAGAGGGAGGGGTGTAGGGGCTGGAGGAGGTTACAGAGATAGGGAGGGGTGTAGGGGCTGGAGGAGGTTACAGAGATAGGGAGGGGTGTAGGGGCTGGAGGAGGTTACAGAGATAGGGAGGGGTGTAGGGGCTGGAGGAGGTTACAGAGATAGGGAGGGGTGTAGGGGCTGGAGGAGGTTACAGAGATAGGGAGGGGTGTAGGGGCTGGTGGAGGTTACAGAGATAGGGAGGGGTGTAGGGGCTGGAGGAGGTTACAGAGATAGGGAGGAGCAGAGTGGGGATAGAACTATGACCGTTGAAAGCTGATCAAAACCATGTGTACGATGTGTGAATTGTAGAGGAGCTGTCCGCTGATTGAAGCAGAGAGTCGGGTAGCTGGAGGCGGCTGCCTTTGGATAGGGAGCTACTGCTGCAGATTCTGTTGTTGAGAAAGCTCAGTAATGTGAAGGACATCACCAAGTTGGGAAAAGTAGGAGGTGGTGGGGGTGGAGGGTGATATCACAGTGATGCCCATGTGGATAAGGTTGGGCTTGGGCTGCAGACAGTGGGAGGAAGGTGAGCAGTATCACTGTATGAGGTAGTTCAAGGAGGATGAATCAGAGCAGGAGACAAAGGGATTTCAACACAACGTGGATGGAGGGAATGTGGGAGAAGTTTGGAATATCTCCAATACCTTGTGCTGTCGGTAGACCGTAGGATACGGTAGCCTGGTGGTTATTTTCGTCGGCTGGTAACCCAGTGATCTGGAGACGGCCCAGCGTGATAGCTGGTGAATTTCCATTCAATTTTAAATTTATTTCGTGAGCGTCAGTTATGGCGAGCGTGGAAGCACCAGGATTGTTGTCACAGCCCGAGTGGTTCAGCCGTGCCCTTCTATCCAAGGAAGCCTGCCGTCCAGTGTCACAGCCGCTGCCCACAAACAGTGCCTTGGGTTAAGGTGTCACCATACAGGACCGGGCATGTGGAATGTTGGGAGGAGAAAGGGGGTAAAAGGTCAGAGAGCTGCAGGCTGTTCAGAGAATGCAGGGGGCAAAACAAATAGCAGGCCCCTTGAAACGCTGGCCTGACTTGTGTATCTGCGCAATCACAGATCAGACAGGAGTAGCTGAGGGAGCAGACAGATGCTGAGAAACCAGCTTTCGACAGGCAGGGGCAGTACTGTAGGCATGAGTGCCTCGCGTATTGGTCGCTCACACTGCCTTTTTGTGCATTGAGGTGGGAAGAACGCTCCCTGGAAGCGCAGGTAATGGTGTTCAGTCCTAGTGTCAGAGTCGCTGTGAATTATGGTTGAGTCATGTAACTTTAACGCTGCATTTGTAGTGACAAGTCAGTCTGATTTTTCTCCTCTTCCTGCCTGTGACCTAATTGGAACTGATCCTGCCCGTTTCTCCAGCTTGTTGTGTTCCCTTCTGTTTGTACGGGTCTCGTGCTGTAATTCAGCCTCTCGAGTCCAGAGCTATCGCTTAGGGATTTTCCAGGGGGAGAAGCGTCCTGGTTGGCTTTGCGGAGATTCCCTGGGACGTGGGGAAGGGGGGAGCAGAAGCTTTGTCAGGGTTGGGGTTTAAAGAGGGCCTGACAAGAGGAGGGAGAGGCGGAGGGAGAAAGGAGTTGTGGAGCTTACAGCCCTGAGAACCTCTCCATTAAGGGGGGAGAGGATGCACAGGAGTTGAGGTGGCGGGAATGTTTTTGGCGGGGGGTGGGGTGTCTTTGTAGGGTTGGCGCAGGTTACAGAGATGAGGAGAGTCGAGGCGATGAAGGGATTTAAACACGAGGACGGTGATTTTAAAAACTGGGGCGTCGCCTGACCGAGAGAGACTGTTGGTCAGCGAGCATGGTGGGTGATGTGTGAACGGTGCTCGGTGTGAGTCAGGACACGGGGTGGAGCAGGGTTTTGGATGAACTGAAGTTGACAGAGGGTAGAATGTGGGAGGCCGGTCAGGAGAGTGCGGCATTGCCGTCTGGAAGAGACGGCCGTGGACGAGGCTTTCAGCAGCCGGTGGCGTGAGGCAGGGGGAAGAGGCTGGCCACGTCGCCGAGGTGGAAGGAGTTGTTCTGTGCTGGGAGAGGATTCTGGGGTCAGGGGGGCATCAGATCGTGCAGGGCGTGAGGCTGCCAAAGCCCTGAGACAGAGAGCAGGAGCTGGTCCTCGGGGACACATGGATTTTAACGCAGCAGCAATTTTCCAAAAGCTTTTCCTCTTCCCAGACTTTCCCCTTTTACCTGCCTTGTCCACTCGGAGGTTACCTTTGGCCACATCCGTGGGCCGCACAGTATAGGAGAGGCCTGAACTCAATGCCCTCAATTGGCCCCACTGCTACGGTCTCCCAGTGACCTGTCTGTGGGGTCAGTGCGGGACACTAGGGTTAGGAGCCCCACGCGCTTTCTCCTGACGCGACCCCACTTTCGAAAGCAGAGCCCACGCCTGGTGCAACTCGATCGTTTCCGCGGCTCAGCTGAGAGACCCGGGTGTCCAGGTGACCTCCTTCCCAAACCCAGGAGCGCTGAGTCCCGATGTTCCTGTAGCTGACTCTGGGCTGCCCTGCTTCCCGGCGTTACAGCAGGCGCTGCTCCTCCAAAGTAATTTACCGGCGGGTGACTGAGGACAGGGAAAGCCCTGCCTGCTCTCCTAATTTCTAACAACACGATGGGACCTTCAGCGTCCACTTTAGCAGGCCAGCAGCGCCTTGGGTTAACCTCTAGTCTGAAGAATGGTGTCCTTAGTGGAGCAACACTCCATAAGTATCATACGGGAGGCTTAACCTCGATCCCGCCCTGGTGTTATGGACTTAAATTCGGAGCTTAGATTGATATTGACACGTAACCTGGTGCCCTGCTCAGTGCAGTAATAACGATCGCGCATAACATATGGTGCTTTACCTAAGACTGCAGAAAAACTGCACTCGGCCGCCGAGGACTGTGGAAGAAACCTTATCTGTTTGAACAGGGAGTCGCAGACTGCCTTGTGGAACGAAGGGAGCAGTACCTGACATATAACCAGGGGTGTGTACTCCGTCTTATCAGTGCAGCTGCAGTTAATCATTGCATTGCAGGAAGTGAGTCCCGGAGAAAGGCAGAGTCGGTGGTGGGGAGAGTGCTGCTGGGAAGCTGAAGTAATGGACTGAGACGCAGAGACCGATCAATGGGCAGTTTTGAAAAAAAAAAGACAACCAAGCTTTGGGGATCTGAGCACGGCGTGGGCTGAGAGAGCTGATGAGAATGACCGCTGGCTAGGTAGTGAAGGACGCCTGTGAAACCATCCCGAAGGAGTCAGCGCCAGCAGGTACACAGCTACTGGGATTGTACTAGGTTTGTGGCGCTTTCCCCAGGAACTGAAAAGTATCGCGCTCTCTCTTGTGGCTGATGGAGGATTAGAGCAGCAACTGTCATTTTACATTCATGTGGTTAAGCAAGATAATTGCATCAGAAGTACTGGAATATATCACTGTATCCAGGGTCAGCCCTGGGGTTGGGGGTTAGTGTATCACTGTATCCAGGGTCAGCCCTGGGGATGGGGGATGGTGTATCACTGTATCCAGTGTCAGCGCTGGGTGGGGGTTAGTGTATCACTGTATACAGGGTCAGGAATGGGGGTGGGGGTTAGTGTATCACTGTATCCAGGGTCAGGAATGGGAGTGGGGGTTAGTGTATCACTGTATCCGGGGACAGCCCTGGGGATGGGTGTTAGTGTATCACTGTATCCAGTGTCAGCGCTGGGGATGGGGGTTAGTGTATCACTGTATCTAGGGTCTGGGATGGGGGTTAGTGTATCACTGTATCCATGGTCATGGATGGGGGTTAGTGTGTCACTGTATCCAGTGTCAGCGCTGGGGATGGGGGCTAGTGTGTCACTGTATCCATGGTCAGCCCTGGGAATGGAGGTTAGTGTATCACTGTATCCAGGGTCATGGATGGGGGTTAGTGTATCACTGTATCCAGTGTCAGCGCTGGGGATGGGGGTTAGTGTATCACTGTATCCAGGGTCAGGGATGGCGGTTAGTGTATCACTGTATCTAGGGTCTGGGATGGGGGTTAGTGTATCACTGTATCCAGTGTCAGCGCTGGGGATGGGGGTTAGTGTATCACTGTATCCATGGTCATGGATGGGGGTTAGTGTGTCACTGTATCCAGTGTCAGCGCTGGGGATGGGGGCTAGTGTGTCACTGTATCCATGGTCAGCCCTGGGAATGGAGGTTAGTGTATCACTGTATCCAGGGTCATGGATGGGGGTTAGTGTATCACTGTATCCAGTGTCAGCGCTGGGGATGGGGGTTAGTGTATCACTGTATCCAGGGTCAGGGATGGCGGTTAGTGTATCACTGTATCTAGGGTCTGGGATGGGGGTTAGTGTGTCACTGTATCCATGGTCAGCCCTGGGAATGGGGGTTAGTGTATCACTGTATCCAGTGTCAGGGATGGCGGTTAGTGTATCACAGTATCCAGGGTCAGTCCTGGGGATGGTGGTTAGTGTATCACTGTATCCAGGGTCAGTCCTGGGAATGGGGGTTAGTGTATCACTGTATCCAGGGTCAAGGATGGGGGTTAGTGTATCACTGTATACAGGGTCAAGGATGCGGGTTAGTGTATCACTGTATCCAGGGTCAGGGATGGGGGTTAGTGTATCACTGTATCCAGGGTCAGCCCTGGGGATGGGAGTTAGTGTATCACTGTATCCAGTGTCAGCGCTGGGGATGGGAGTTAGTGTATCACTGTATCCAGTGTCAGCGCTGGGGATGGGGGTTAGTGTATCGCTGTAACCAGGGTCAGCGCTGGGGGTGGGAGTTCGTGTATCACTGTATCCAGGGTCAGGGGTGGGGGTTAGTGTATCACTGTATCCGGGGACAGCCCTGGGGTTCGGAGTTAATGTATCACTGTATCCAGGGTCAGCCCTGGGGATGGGGGTTAGTGTATCACTGTATCCAGGATCAGCCTTGGGGATGTGGGTTAGTGTTTCCCTGTATCCAGGGTCAGCCCTGGGGATGAATGTTAGTGTATCTCTGTACCTAGGGTCAGCACTGGGGTTGGGAGTTTGTGTATCACTGTATCCAGGCTCAGCCCTGGGGATGGGAGTTAGTGTATCTCTGTATTCAGGGTCAGGGATGGGGGTTAGTGTATCACTGTATCCAGGGTCTGCCCTGGGGATGGGGATTAGTGTATCACTGTATCCACGTTCAGTCCTGGGGATGGAGGTTAATGTGTCACTTATCCAGGGTCAGGATGGGGGATTAGTGTATCACTGTATCCAGGTTCAGTCCTGGGGATGGAGGTTAATGTATCACTTATCCAGGGTCAGGATGGGGGTTAGTGTATCGCTGTATCCAGGGTCAGCCCTGGGGATGGGGGATTAGTGTATCACTGTATCCAGGTTCAGTCCTGGGGATGGAGGTTAATGTATCACTTATCCAGGGTCAGGATGGGGGATTAGTGTATCACTGTATCCAGGTTCAGTCCTGGGGATGGAGGTTAATGTATCACTTATCCAGGGTCAGGGATGGGTTTAGTGTATCACTGTATCCAGGGTCAGCCCTGGGGATGGAGGTTAGTGTATCACTGTATTCAGTGTCAAAGCTGGGGGTCGGACTTCGTGTATCACTGTATCCATGGTCAGCCCTGGAGATGGGCGTTAGTGTATCACTGTATCCAGGGTCAGCCCTGGTGATGGGTGTTCGTGTATTACTGTATCCAGTGTCAGCCCTGCGGATGGAGGTTAGTGTATCTCTGTATCCAGTTTCAGCGCTGGGGGTGGGAGTTCATGTATCACTGTATCCAGGGTCAGCCCTGGTGATGGAGGTTAGTGTATCACGGTATCCAGGGTCAGTGCCAGTGATGGTGGTTAGCGTATCACTGTATCCAGGGTCAGTGCTGGTGATGTGGGTTAGTGTATCACTGTATCCAGGATCAGGGATGGGGGTTAATGTATCTCTGTCTCCAGGGTCAGCGCCGGTGATGGTGGTTTGCGTATCACTGTATCCAGGGTCAGCGCTGGTGATGGTGGTTAGTGTATCACTGTATCCAGTGTCAGCCCTGGGGTGGGGGTTAGTGTATCACTGTATCCAGGGTCAGTGTTGGGTGTGGGGGTTAGTGTATCACTGTATCCAGGGTCAGCCCTCGGGATTGGGGTTAATGTATCACTCTATCCAGGGTCAGCCCTAGGACTGCAAGTTAGATTTTGTCACTGTATCCAGGGTCAGCGCTGGGGATGGGGTTTAGTGTATCACTGTATCCAGGGCCCGCCCTGAGGATGGGAGTTTGTGTATCACTGTATTCAGGGTCAGCCCTGGGGATGGGTATTAGTGTATCACTGTATCCAGGGTCAGCCCTGGGGATGGGCGTTAGTGTATCACTGTATCCAGGTTCAGCGCTGGGGATGGGAGTTAGTGGATCACTGTATCCCAGGGTCAGCGCTGCAGGTGGGTTTTAGTTTATCGCTGTATCCAGGGTCAGCGCTGGGTTGGGGTTAGTGCATCGCTGTGTCCAGGGTCAGCCCTGGGGATCTGGGTTAGTGTATCACTGTATCCAGGGTCAGCCCTGTGGATGGGGGTTAGTGTATCACTGTATCCAGGGTCAGCCCTGGCGGTGAAGGTTAGTGTATCACTGTATCCAGGGTCAGCGCTGGGGATGGGGTTTAGTGTATCACTGTATCCAGGGCCCACCCTGGGGATGGGAGTTTGTGTATCACTGTATTCAGGGTCAGCCCTGGGGAAGGGCGTTAGTGTATCGCTGTATCCAGGGTCAGCCCTGGGGATGTGGTTTAGTGTATCACTGTATCCAGGGTCAACCCTGGGGATGGGGTCAGTGTATCACTGTATCCAGGGTCAGCCCTGAGGATGTGGTTTAGTGTATCACTGTATCCAGGGTCAGGGATGGGGGTTAGTGTATCACTGTATCCAGGGTCAGCCCTGGGTGTGGGAGTTAGTGTTCACTGTATCCAGGGTGAGCCCTGCGTGTGGGGGTTAGTGTATCACTGTATCCAGGGTCAGGGATGGGGTTTAGTGTATCACTCTATCCAGGGTGAGCCCTGGGTGTGGGTGTTAGTGTATCATTGTATCCAGGGACAACCCTGGGGATGGGGGTTATTGTCTCACTGTATCCAGGGTCAGCCCTGGTGGTGCGGGTTAGTGTATCACTGTATCCATGGTTCGCCCTGGGGATGGGTGTTAGTGTATCACTGTTTCCAGGTTCAGCGTTGGAAATGGGGGTTAATGTATCACTGTATCCAGGGTCAGCGCTGGGAGTGGGAGTTCGTGTATCACTGTATCCAGGTTCAGGGATGGGGGTTAGTGTATCACTGTAGCCAGGTTCAGGGATGGGGGTTAGTGTATCACTGTATCCAGGGTCAGCCCTGGGGGTGGGGGTTAGTGTATCACTGTATCCAGGTTCAGGGATGGGGGTTAGTGTATCACTGTATCCAGGTTCAGGGATGGGGGTTAGTGTATCACTGTATCCAGGTTCAGGGATGGGGGTTAGTGTATCACTGTATCCAGGTTCAGGGATGGGGGTTAGTGTATCACTGTATCCAGGTTCAGGGATGGGGGTTAGTGTATCACTGTATCCAGGTTCAGGGATGGGGGTTAGTGTATCACTGTATCCAGGGTCAGGGATGTGGGTTAGTGTATCACTGTATCCAGGGTCAGCCCTGGGGTTTGGAATTAATGTATCACTGTATCCAGGGTCAACCCTGGTGATGGGAGTTAGTTTATCACTGTATCCAGGGTAAGGGATGCGGGTTAGTGTATCACTGTGTCCAGGGTCAGCGCCGGTGATGGGGGTTAGTGTATCACTGTATCCAGGGTCAGCCCTGGGTATGTGGTTTAGTGTATCACTGTATCCAGGGTCAGCCCTGGGGATGCCGGTTAGTGTATCACTGTATCCAGGGTCAGCCCTGGCGCTGAGGGATAGTCTATCACTGTATCCAGGGTCAGCGCTGGGGATGGGAGTTAGTGTATCACTGTGTCCAGGGCCAGCCCTGGGGATGGGAGTTTGTGTATCACTGTATCCAGGGTCAGCGCTGGAATTGGGGGTTAGTGTATCACTGTATCCAGGGTCAGCCCTGGGGATGGTGGTTAAAGTATCACTGTATCCAGGGTCAGCCATGGGGGTGGTGTTAGTGTTTCACTGTATCCAGGGTCAGCCCTGGGGATGGCCGTTAGTGTATCACTGTATCCAGGGTTAGCACCGTGGATGGGGATTAGTGTATCACTGTATCCAGGGCAGCGCTGGAGGTGGGGTTACTGTATCACTGTATCCAGGGTCAGCCCTGGGGGTGGGAGTTAGTGTATCAATGTATCCAGGGTCAGGGATGGGGATTAGTGTATCTCTGTATCCAGGGTCAGGGATGGGGACGAGTGTTAGTGTATCATTGTATCCAGGTTCAGCGCTGGGAATGGGAGTTAGTGTATCACTGTATCCAGGGTCAGGGATGGGGGTGGGCGTTAGTGTATCACTGTATCCAGGGTCAGGGATGGGGGTGGGCGTTAGTGTATCACTGTATCCAGGGTCAGGGATGGGGGTGGGCGTTAGTGTATCATTGTATCCAGGGTCAGCACTGGGGATGGGGTTTAGTGTATCACTGTGTCCAGGGCCAGTCCTGGGGATGGGAGTTTGTGTATCACTGTATCCAGGGTCGGCCCTGTGGATGGGGGTTAGTGTATCACTGTATCCAGGGTCAGGGATGGGGATTAGTGTATCTCTGTAAACAGGGTCAGGGATGGGGATGGGTGTTAGTGTATCATTGTATCCAGGGTCAGTGCTAGGAATGGGAGTTAGTGTATCACTGTATCCAGAGTCAGCTCTGGGGTTGGAGCTTAGTGTATCACTGTATCCAGTGTCAGCCCTGGGGATGGGGGTTAGTGTATCACTGTATCCAGGGTCAGCGCTGGGGATGGGGGTTAGTGTATCACTGTATCCAGGGTCATGGATGGGTTTAGTGTATCACTGTATCCAGGGTCAGCCCTGGGGGTGGAGGTTTGTGTATGACTATATCCAAGGTCATGGATGGGTTTAGTGTATCACTGTATCCAGGGTCAGCCCTGGGGGTGGGGGTTAGTGTATCACTGTATCCAGGGTCAGGGATGGGGGTTAGTGTATCACTGTATCCAGGGTCCGGGATGGGGGTTAGTGTATCACTGTATCCAGGGTCAGGGATGGGGGTTAGTGTATCACTGTATCCAGGGTCAGCCCTGGGGATGGGGGTTAGTGTATCACTGTATCCAGGGTCAGGGATGGGTTTAGTGTATCACTGTATCCAGGGTCAGCCCTGAGGATGTTGGTTAGTGTATCACTGTATCCAGTGTCAGCCCTGAGGATGTTGGTTAGTGTATCACTGTATCCAGTGTCAGCCCTGGGTGTGGGGGTTAGTGTATCACTGTATCCAGGGTCAGGCCTGGGGATGGGGTTGTGTATCACTGTTTCCAGGGTCAGCCCTGCGGATGAGGGTTTGTGTATCACTGTATCCAAGGTCAGCGCTGGGCATGTGGTTTAGTGTATCTCAGTATCCGGGGTCAGGGATGGGGGATAGTGTATCACTGTATCCAGGGTCAGCTCTGGGGGTGGTGGTTAGTGTATCACTGTATCCATGGTCAGCCCTGGGGATGGGGGTTAGTGTATCACTGTATCCAGAGTCAGCCCTAGGAATGGGGGTTAGTGTATCACTGTATCCAGTTTCAGCTCTGGGGATGGGGGTTATTGTATCACTGTATCCAGGGTCAGCCCTGGGGATGGGGTTAGTGTATCACTGTATCCAGGGTTAGCCCTGGGGGTTAGTGTATCACTGTATCCCGGGTCAGGGATGGGTTTAGTGTATCACTGTATCCAGGGTCAGCCCTGGGGGTGGGGGTTAGTGTATCACTGTATCCAGGGTCAGCCCTGGGGGTTGGTGTATCACTGTATCCAGGGTCAGGGATGAGTTTAGTGTATCACTGTATCCAGGGTCAGCCCTGGGGGTTAGTGTATCACTGTATCCAGTGTCAGGGATGGGTTTAGTGTATCACTGTATCCAGGGTCAGCCCTGGAGATGTGGTTAGTGTACCACTGTATCCAGTGTCAGCCCTGAGGATGTTGGTTAGTGTATCACTGTATCCAGGGTCAGCCCTAGGGGTTGGAATTACTGTATCACTGTATCCAGGGTCAGTCCTGAGGGTGGGGGTTAGTGTTTCTCTGGTTGAAGTCGATCCAGGAAAACTATTCCCTCTTGTGAGGGTGTCGATAACTTGAGATGATAGATTCAAAATCATTGGTAAGGGTCTGAGGGGCGACAGTTGTCAAGATCTGAAGCAGTGGACGAAGCTGATTCCATGAAGAATCTTCAAAGGGATTTGGGCCAAATTTGCTTTTGTGGGTACATATGAACGAGGAGCAGGAGTGAGGCCAGTTGAGCTTTGTCTGTCGTCGAATAAGATCCGATAGTAACCTGAAAGCTGCATCCCGCCTACCTATCATCCCCTTGTTTACCAAGAATCGACCCACCTCTGCCTGGGTGAGGAACTTAACAGTCAAAAGCAAGGATGTGAGACTAAGCACGAGAGGTCTTCAGAAAGGGCCAGCGCAGGGCGCGGTGAGCAGAATGGCTTCCTTCCGTGCTGCATCTTTCTACATGTCTCAATTCTCAATCTCTTTACTGCCTGCAAGATGCCTTGCCAAACGTGCACCCTTAGAGCTGGCTAAGTTTGGAATGTCTGAGTCTAGAACCCATGGAGGCGATGAGAATTCAACCCCCCCCCCCCCCCCCCACCCCCCCGCAACCCTGCCCCCAGCCCCACCGTCACTCTCTCTGGGAGAATGGTTGTTTTCCACAGGCACCCGAGTGGTGAGTTGTGAATCCGGTGCAGGGTCGTCACAATGGGAGCGAGTGCTGGAATTGCAGCTGCTTCCTCATAGGAGCTCGCAGTTGAGATGATAGCGATGGATCAGCATAAGCTACAAAGGGAGAATGATAATATTATACCATTCAAATTGGTCCATTCATCCTCTGTTCGCTGCAGGCAGTCCCCCATCGTTATTTAATTATGTGCGCGTAAATGCTGCCTGTGTCAAATGGCTCAAACCTCCAGCCCCAGCTCTTGGTGGATTTATCACAAAGCTGCAAACCCCTCAGCCCTTCCAGTGCATCTTGTCTTCGTTTGCTTATCATTGATGTTTTGCCAGTTTTCTAACACCACCACCAACCCCCCACCCCCCCACCATTCGGTAAGATCGCAGCTGACCTCCTACCTCAGCTGTCCGTTTCCGCGCTGTCCCCCCATATCCTCTGATTCCCTCAGTGCCCAAAAATCTATCGACCATTGTTTTGAATCTACTCGACGACTTGAGCGTTGACATACCTGAGTGCTGTTGGGTAGGGAGTTCCAAAGATTCACAACCCTTTGAGCGAGGACGTTTCTCCTCATCTCAGTCCGAAATGGTCTACCCCATGCCCTGTGACCACCCCCCCAACCCCCTCAGTTTGGACTCTCCAGCCAAGGGGAAAGGGGCTCTGAACATATACCCTGTCAAGCTCTCTAAGAATTTTTAAACGCTTCAAAGAGATCACCTCCTATTCTTCTACACGCCAGAGAATTCAAACCCATCCTACTCAATCTCTCCTCAGAGGACAGTTCCTCTCGTTCCACTGTAAAAGCAAATGGCCTCTCTTCCGAATCTCCCCTAACTTAGGCCACATCCCCACCAGCTACAACTAGTGACGGGCGGGCAGGCTGGCAGGCGATAGGACGGGCTGGAGGGAGGGAGGGAGGACGGGCTGGTGGGCGGAGAGCTGCAAAACTCAGCACGACAGGACATTGCCAAAGGCTTTGAATGCTTAAGGATGGAAAGATAAGCATTTAAGCGCAGCATGAAAAGAACAGAAACTCAAAAGCCCAGTCAGGAGCAGCCCTTCGTTTTATAGCAGTAAATTAGTGCTCTTGCTGAAGCTGTTCGCAAAATGCACAGGAGTAAGCAAAACCCACCAGGAGCACGACAGGAGATCAAACCAGCGAGGTAGTAATTAAAAACCGATTCCAGGATTTTCATAGTTAGCAACAATTCAGCCCTCTGACAGATTTCACAATGGACAATAGCTTCACACTTGTGTGTGTGTATATTAATTATTTTGAGGGAATTTAATATTCATCAAAGGGAATGATGTTGATGCTGGGAAATAGGCTTTTTGTCATCATCAAAGTCATCCCACAGGGTTGCCTTTCTCCGTATCAAATGGTTAAAAATTCGCATCCTTGACAGGCTTTCTCTTCATTTTTATTCTCTCTCTGCACTTCCCTGGCTCCACTGAACCTAAAATTGACGGTATAGCGTCGGTTAGAAAAAGAGTAAGGATCCCTCTATGCTGTCCCCCATCATTGAGGGGAGGCAATGGCATAGTGGTATTGTCACTGGACTAGTAATCCAGAGACTCGGGGTAACGCTCCCCTGAGTTTGAACCCCGGGTTCAAATCCCACCACAGCAGCTGGTGGAACTGAATTCAGTAAAAAGTCTAATGATGCCCATTGTTGATTGTTGCCCTTAAGGGAAGGGAATCTGCTGTCCTTAGCTGGCCTGGCCTACGTGTGACGAAATGGGCAATAAATGCTGGCCTAGCCAGCGAAACCCACATACCATGAATGAGTTTTTTTTAAAAAACATTCCCAGGACAGGTACAGCACGGGGTTAGATACATAGTAAAGCTCCCTCTACACTGTCCCCATCAAACACTCCCAGGACAGGTACAGCACGGGGTTAGATACAGAGTAAAGCTCCCTCTACACCGTCCCCATCAAACACTCCCAGGACAGGTACAGCACGGGGTTAGATACAGAGTAAAGCTCCCTCTACACTGTCCCCATCAAACACTCCCAGGACAGGTACAACACGGGGTTAGATACAGAGTAAAGCTCCCTCCACACTGTCCCCATCAAACACTCCCAGGACAGGTACAGCACGGGGTTAGATACAGAGTAAAGCTCCCTCTACACTGTCCCCATCAAACACTCCCAGGACAGGTACAGCACGGGGTTAGATACAGAGTAAAGCTCCCTCTACACCGTCCCCATCAAGCACTCCCAGGACAGGTACAGCACGGGGTTAGATACAGAGTAAAGCTCCCTCTACACCGTCCCCATCAAGCACTCCCAGGACAGGTACAGCACGGGGTTAGATACAGAGTAAAGCTCCCTCTACACCGTCCCCATCAAGCACTCCCAGGACAGGTACAGCACGGGGTTAGATACAGAGTAAAGCTCCCTCTACACCGTCCCCATCAAACACTCGCAGGACAGGTACAGCACGGGGCTAGATACAGAGTGAAGCTCCCTCTACACTGTCCCCATCAAACACTCCCAGGACAGGTACAGCACGGGGTTAGATACAGAGTAAAGCTTCTCCACATTGCCCTGTTGTAATTACTACAGCACCTTATCTGTTCCTCTTGCCATCCTGCCATTGCAGCTCTTTAACTGTGATGATAAGAACAGAAGCTGATGGATTGTGGGATGGGCCTGAGAACAGCTCAAGTAGTCAGAGAGTTTGAGAAAAGGAAAATGACAAGAGAAAGGAAACAAAAGTGGAACATTGAGAGCGAAACTGAATGAGGACTGGCATGTATAGCTGGAGGACTGCCACGCCAGGCTCCACTTTCTGTTCAGTGTGATCTCCTCACAGGGACTGACTGTCAGTGAACCCAGTCGAGCCAGAACATGTAAGCATTGCCCAGACGGTGAGATCAGTCCGCCTTTCACCATCAGTGTGGATTGCGAAACGGCAGCGCAGGGGTTTTCAACACCACTTTAGGTTTGTTGCCTTCTTACTCTTGCTTATCTGTCAGCGTTACAGCTACAGGGAGGTGCCAGGATTCCTGTCCACAGGAGACCCAGGATAGAAACGTTCTGCTCGCCAGCTTGAAGCGCTGGGAAGCAAACGCATCAAAACTCCTGCCGATTCTGTCTCTGCTCATTCTGGGGGAAGCCCTCTTTTCTCCTGTCCCCAAGTCCTGGGCACTGAGGCCAATTCCATCAGCCCAGTAGTTGCCACACTTGTGTGTGGTCAGCTATAAACACAGACCGGGTGTAACCCATCACGTTACCCAACGACCCATTGACTCCAGGTCTGCTCGCGCCTCGATTTGAAAAATACTCATCTTTGCGTTCAAACCCCTCTAACCCCCCCCCCACAAGCCTCCTGTGGCCCTGGCGGCTCCTAGCATGGGTCTGTGCTGAACTGGCAGATTCCAGCTGTGTCTACAGTGGAAAGACTCACGTCTTGCTCATGCCGATGGCGCTTTTCGAACATCCAAAACCTCCACCACAGACAATTTGGTCAGTGCTTCCCAAACCTTTTGCCACTGTGCCCCCATTTTAATACTTCATACTTTGTGTAACTCCACAGTGAAAATTGGGGTGGGGGAAATGGCGGGGTGGGGGGGCGCGGGAGCTGGGTGGGTGGGGGCCAAGAGTTGTTTACCGAGGTAGGGGGAGTTTGCAGTTACGAAGAACAAAGAAAAGTACAGCACAGGAACAGTCCCTTCGGCCCTCCAAGCCTTCTCCGATCATATTGCCCGTCAACTAAAACATTTAGCACTTCCGGGGTCCGTATCCCTCTATTCCCATCCTATTCATGTATTTGTCAAGCTGCCCCTTAAACACCACTATCGTACCTGCTTCCACCACCTCCTCTGGCAGCGAATTCCTGACGCTCACTACCCTCTGCGTAAAAAACTTGCCCCGCACATCTCCTCTATAGTTTTCTCCTCTCACCTTAAATCTATGTCCCCTAGTAATTGACTCTTCCACCCTGGGAGAAAGCTTCTGACTATCTACTCTGTCCATGCCACTCATCATTTTGTAAACTTCTATCAAACCACCCCTCAATCTCCGTCGCTCTAGAGAGAACAATCCGGATTTCTGCAACCTCTCCTCATAGCTAATAACCTCCAGACCAGGCAGCATCCTGGTAAACCTCCTCTGCACCCTCCATATCCTCCTGGTAACGTGGTGACCAGAATCGCACGCAATATTCCAAGTGTGGCATAACCAAGGTTCTATACAGCTGCAGCTTGGCTTCCCAGCTTTTATACTCAATACCCCCTGCTGATGAAGGCAAGCGGGTAGAGTAGCTGACCCGGGTGGTGGGGCGGGGGGGGGGGGGAGTCCGTGGGTGGCTGCGGGTGGTGGCGAGTTCGAGCACCAAGCGTACAGGCATACAAAGATAAAATCAGACAGCTACCGTCTCGCAAGCTTTGTTATTGTCAGTTATATGAGGCAACGCCCACCACACACAAAACAAAATCACGTGCGTTTAAAGGGGCCTCGCAGCCAATTGCAGGGCTGTCAAATCCCAGTCTCTGCTCCACAGCCGCCGTGGGTGCCTCGGAGCTCGTGAGCCACAGTTTGGGAACCCCTGAATCAAATACCTCGGAAGGTGGTGAAGGCAGACAGTTAGTGCGTAATAAGCTCCCACAAACCCGCTACGTGGTCATGCATTAACCCAGAAGGGGAAAAGGAAACAGCGAAAGCTGGGAAATAAGAGCCCCGGTCCAGACTGTTCCTTCCCTCCTGGGTGAGGCGTTTTTTGGTGTTGTGGGCCCTTGATAAATATTGGCCACCCCCACCCCCACCCCCACAGAGAGCGCCGGGAGAGAACTCGTGCTACCCTTCTTCTCCTCGCGGTAGCGACCGTTGGGGTCTTTCACGTCCGCCCGAGGGATGCCTCTGTTTGACACCTCATCCGAAAGCGGATGAGGGAGACTGGCTGCGGTCCAGTGGGCTCGCTGTCCTCTGGGCCCCCTGGCTCGGATTGCTATCCAGTGGCTTCTGGTGCGAGCGCCTGTGTCGACAGGGTCAGCCTGTGAAGTGACAGGTCGAATGCTATTAAACTGAAGATAACGGGGGCTGAGACAGCGAGAGCTCATGCGCTCTGATTTATCTGTTTTGAATGATGTGACCTCATGGATATTTAAAGTGCCTCCTTAAAACTGCTTTCTCGTTAGCTTTCCGCCCGTCTCAGGATGCCGTTCTGAACGTGGCCCATTAGACCGTGGTTGTGGATGCGCTTGTTAATGCCCCTTTGAGATAAAGTCATTAAGCACACTGCGGAATCTAGCAGTCAGCTCCCAAGCAGTTCCATTTGGCAAACTATCTGTTCTTTACACTCATAGTGTAATTCTATTATTGGTTCTGCTCTTAAACCCTGAGCAATTAAACCCATCATCGCACCAGTCACTCAAAGCTGGGTGGTACGATGACACTTACAGTTCAGCTGGCTCCAGCTAAAGGTCCTTACCCCACGGTGACGCACGGCTGGAAGTGCTGTCGAAAATCCCACAGAGTACTCTCACCTGGCAGCATGACTCACACAGCTCTCAGTCCCAACTCCCAACCTCGGCCCAGGTGCCATTCACGGCAGTGATAGGATTGCAGTTCCGCACTTGCCTGCAGATGTCTTCCCCCCTCCCCCGCCCCTAAACTGGACTACAGTCATGTCATGGTGGGCATTTAGCATTTGGAGCCCAGGTATTCCCCTGCAGCAGGAAGGCACAGAACCGTAGGCCCCCATGTTCTACCCGATAGTTCAAGCGTACAGCGGCTGGTGCACCGTGCGGCTGCAGTGTACGCTATCCACAGGGCACAGCACCTCCCGAACCACCCCCCCCCCCCCCCTCCCCGCCCCTCCCTGAGGCCACCACCAACGAGAAGGAAGAAAGAGGACAGCAGGTTTCGTGGGGACACCACCCGCTCCGAGTCTCGCTCTCTCTCTCTCTCGCCGCCCTGAATTGGGCATGTGTAGTTCACTCCTTCGTCGTTGCTGGGTCAAAAAATCTGCACATCCCTCCCTAATAGCAGCCTTGGAGAACCTTCACTGCGCGGGCTGCAAAGCAGGTGGCTCACTGCCTTCTCGGGGTGGGGGTGGGGGGGGGGGGGTGAGACTACGAATGGGCAATAAGCACTGCCTTTTCCAATGATGCCCACACCCTGAGAGTGGTTTTTGTTCTACTGGGGCCTTTTCACTCGCCCCATGGAGGCTGGGCTAATCCTGCCTCTGTGAACAATCTTCTGCTTCCAGAGAGGGAACAGCACTGAATCTCAAATTGGCCAGCGCCCCACAGCCAGGCAGCAGCTCGGTTAAAACGTGGCTGAGAACCACGTAAGGTGGCAGATTGACTGCCCCAGGACGTTACTGCAGGCACCAGCGCTTGTGTAGATTAATGCAGGCAGTGTGTCTCGGATCGAATCCATTTCAGCTAATGCCTTATCCTCCTATCGCTGTTGTGCAATGTTGTTTGTGTACATTCTGCTCTGATGGCGATTATTATCTTTATCCAGCCTCTTAAACTCGCGCCACTCGGACTGAGTCTCCCACGTGCCTTGAAACAGCTTGCATAAGTAGTTGGGCTCGAGTTGGCATTGATGCATTTTGTAATGGTTGGGGGAAAGGGCTGCGGAGGCGGGGGGGGGGGGGGGGGGCGCGGGGTGGGGTGTGTGATTTCAGTGCTTTTACCGGGTAATTAATTCCGTTTTGGGGCATTTGCTGCTGGGTAGGCAGGAACTAAGCGAGCAAGAAGCTGGTGCGGAGAAAGAGGATAAATACTGGGGACACGATGACCGTGACGATTTGCAAAGCAGCAGCAAACCCTCTTTTTTTTATTTAAAAAAAAAGAAAAGGCGGGGAGTAAACTGAAGAACTCCTTTTTTAAAATTTACAAATGCCCAGCGACCGGCAGTCAGCACCAAAAGTTAGGGGCACCAGAACCGGCACTCTTGCCGTATCGGAGGCGTCGTTGATCTGTCTCGATGTACGTGTGGCATTAGTTCCCCGATTTTTTTTTTAGTGGACAGCACGTCACAGGCCAGCAAAGTGAAAATGAGCACTAACCTCAAACCCCCACCCCACCCTGCACTGGGACGTGTCTGAACTGAATCTCCTTTAGCCGCTACCGTTTAACACCCACTTTGCCCTTTTGTCCGTGACATCTTTGTCAGTGTCTCCTTTGCTCCCACCTATCGCCGGCCTTCTATCCAGCTTCACCTGCTCCCTCCCTCCTCCCCCCCCCCCCCCCCCCCCCAAGTTAAACAGTATAAATTTCATCACATTTCCACTTCTCCTTAGCTCTGAAGAAGAGTCATACGGGCTCGAAGCAACTGCTTTTCTCTCTCCACAGAAGCTGTCGGTCCTGCTGAGGTTTTTCCAGCATTTTCTGTTTCTGTTTCACCTCCGAGCCGTGCCGCCTGTGTGAGCGTTGGCCAAACGGTGGGTTAGCGGCGGCCGGACTGGCGTGGAGGCCGGCCAGCGCCTCTTTGTGCCGGGGGAGGACCCACTCCATCCACTTCCCGGGACAAATGGCTGTTGGGAAGCGTTAACTTGCAGTGGGTCAACTCGCTTAAAGCTGAGGGGAAACCTGAAGTCAGTCGACTCCAGTCTGAGACCCCGCGTGAAAGCCTTGAAGCGCAGGACATGGTGGTACTGTAACTTGTCTAAGTCACGTTGTCAGATTTGGTAAAAAGGCTTTTGTGGAGCTGGGAAATTATGTTTTTTTATCCAATTCCTGTGTATGTGTGTGTGTGTGTGTCAACTCAGCTTTTGAGTGTGCTCCTTGAATCCAGCTGGTCAGAATTGGTTTGTCATTAATACTGTGTTTATGGTTTGGAAACCCTCCTTTCCTTCAGACTGTTGTTTCTGGCTCTCCGAGTGGCTGCACCTCATTGCAGACTAGGGGAAAGGGAGAGACAGGTTCTTCCATAGCAAACACAACAGTTGGCAATATGTCCAGCAGATTACTGAGCACAATTTTACACTCAGCTCTATTGGGGAATATTAGGACAAGAAAGGAACACACTTAAAGGAGGTGGAGAGGTTTAAGGAGGGATTTCCAGAGCTTAGGGCTCCAGGCAGCTGAAGGCCCGGCCACCAACGGTGGAGCGATGGAAATTGGGGATTGCGCCAAGAGGCTGGAATTGGAGGAGCGCAGAGATCTCAGAGGGTTGTAGGAGGTTACAGAGATAGGGAGGGGTGTAGGGGCTGGAGGAGGTTACAGAGATAGGGAGGGTTGTAGGGGCTGGAGGAGGTTACAGAGATAGGGAGGGTTGTAGGGGTTGTAGGAGGTTACAGAGATTGGGAGGGTCGTAGGAGGTTACAGGGCTAGGGAGGGTCGTAGGAGGTTACAGGAATAGGGAGGGTCGTAGGAGGTTACAGGGATAGGGAGGTTCGTAGGAGGTTACAGGGATAGGGAGGGTCGTAGGAGGTTACAGGGATATGGGAGGGTCATAGGAGGTTACAGGGATAGGGAGGGTTGTAGGAGGTTACAAGGATATGGGAGGGTCATAGTAGGTTACAGGGATAGGGAGGGTCGTAGCAGGTTACAGGGATAGGGAGGGTCGTTGGAGTTTACAGGGATAGAGAGGGGTGTAGGGGCTGGAGGTGGTTACAGATAGGGAAGGGAGTGAGGAGGTCATGGAAGGATTTGAAAACGAGGGTGAGAATTTGAAAATGGAGGTGTTGCTGGACCGGGAGCCAATATGGGTCAGCGAGCACCGGGGGTGATGGGTGAACGGGACTCGGTGTGAAATCGGACACGAGGCCTGCAGAGTTCTGGATGAGCTGAAGTTTACGGAGAGTCGGTTGTTGGAGGCCAACTGGAGGGCGATATAATAGATGAGGGTTTCAGCGTTACCATTTAATGGCTTCAGATGAGGATTGGATTGGTTTGGGCTATTACCTCACCCCTCCCCATGCCCCTCAAATGTTTCAGCAGGGGAATTTAAACACATGCTTGGAAATGAAAGTAACCAAGAAACATGAACCACAGCATGAGTCAGCACCTTCAGAGTGACGGTCACACAGACCCCAGCGTGAGTCAGCACCTTCAGTGTGACGGTCACCACGGACCCCAGCGTGAGTCAGCACCTTCAGAGTGACGGTCACACAGACCCCAGCGTGAGTCAGCACCTTCAGAGTGACGGTCACACAGACCCCAGCGTGAGTCAGCACCTTCAGAGTGACGATCACCACGGACCCCAGCGTGAGTCAGCACCTTCAGAGTGACGGTCACACAGACCCCAGCGTGAGTCAGCACCTTGAGAGTGACGGTCACACAGACCCCAGCGTGAGTCAGCACCTTCAGTGTGACGGTCACCACGAACCCCAGCGTGAGTCAGCACCTTCAGAGTGACACTCACCACGGACCCCAGTGTGAGTCAGCACCTTCAGAGTGACACTCACCACAGACCCCAGCGTGAGTCAGCACCTTCAGAGTGACACTCACCACAGACCCCAGCGTGAGTCAGCACCTTCAGAGTGACGGTCATCACGGACCCCAGCGTGAGTCAGCACCTTGAGAGTGACGGTCACCACGGACCCCAGCGTGAGTCAGCACCTTCAGAGTGACGGTCACCCAGACCCCAGCGTGAGTCAGCACCTTCAGAGTGACACTCACCATGGACCCCAGCGTGAGTCAGCACCTTGAGAGTGACGGTCACACAGACCCCAGCGTGAGTCAGCACCTTGAGAGTGACGGTCACCACAGACCCCAGCGTGAGTCAGCACCTTCAGAGTGACGGTCACCACGGACCCCAGCGTGAGTCAGCACCTTCAGAGTGACGGTCACACAGACCCCAGCGTGAGTCAGCACCTTCAGAGTGACGGTCACACAGACCCCAGCGTGAGTCAGCACCTTCAGAGTGACACTCACCACGGACCCCAGCGTGAGTCAGCACCTTCAGAGTGACGGTCACACAGAGCCCAGCGTGAGTCAGCACCTTCAGAGTGACGGTCACCACGGACCCCAGTGTGAGTCAGCACCTTCAGAGTGACACTCACCACGGACCCCAGCGTGAGTCAGCACCTTCAGAGTGACGGTCACCCAGACCCCAGCGTGAGTCAGCACCTTCAGAGTGACGGTCACCACGGACCCCAGCGTGAGTCAGCACCTTCAGAGTGACGGTCACCACGGACCCCAGCGTGAGTCAGCACCTTGAGAGTGACGGTCACCACGGACCCCAGCGTGAGTCAGCACCTTGAGAGTGACGGTCACCACAGACCCCAGCGTGAGTCAGCACCTTGAGAGTGACGGTCACCACGGACCCCAGCGTGAGTCAGCACCTTCAGAGTGACGGTCACCCAGACCCCAGCGTGAGTCAGCACCTTCAGAGTGACACTCACCATGGACCCCAGCGTGAGTCAGCACCTTGAGAGTGACGGTCACACAGACCCCAGCGTGAGTCAGCACCTTGAGAGTGACGGTCACCACAGACCCCAGCGTGAGTCAGCACCTTCAGAGTGACGGTCACCACGGACCCCAGCGTGAGTCAGCACCTTCAGAGTGACGGTCACACAGACCCCAGCGTGAGTCAGCACCTTCAGAGTGACGGTCACACAGACCCCAGCGTGAGTCAGCACCTTCAGAGTGACACTCACCACGGACCCCAGCGTGAGTCAGCACCTTCAGAGTGACGGTCACACAGAGCCCAGCGTGAGTCAGCACCTTGAGAGTGACGGTCACCACGGACCCCAGCGTGAGTCAGCACCTTCAGTGTGACGGTCACCACGGACCCCAGCGTGAGTCAGCACCTTCAGAGTGACGGTCACCCAGACCCCAGCGTGAGTCAGCACCTTCAGAGTGACACTCACCACGGACCCCAGCGTGTGTCAGCACCTTGAGAGTGACGGTCACCACGGACCCCAGCGTGAGTCAGCACCTTCAGAGTGACGGTCACCACGGACCCCAGCGTGAGTCAGCACCTTCAGAGTGACGGTCACCCAGACCCCAGTGTGAGTCAGCACCTTCAGAGTGACGGTCACCACGGACCCCAGCGTGAGTCAGCACCTTCAGAGTGACGGTCACCACGGACCCCAGCGTGAGTCAGCACCTTCAGAGTGACGGTCACCACGGACCCCAGCGTGAGTCAGCACCTTGAGAGTGACGGTCACCACGGACCCCAGTGTGAGTCAGCACCTTGAGAGTGACGGTCACCACGGACCCCAGCGTGAGTCAGCACCTTCAGAGTGACGGTCACCACGGACCCCAGCGTGAGTCAGCACCTTCAGTGTGACGGTCACCACGGACCCCAGCGTGAGTCAGCACCTTCAGTGTGACGGTCACCACGGACCCCAGCGTGAGTCAGCACCTTCAGAGTGACGGTCACCACGGACCCCAGCGTGAGTCAGCACCTTCAGAGTGACACTCACCACGGACCCCAGCGTGAGTCAGCACCTTCAGAGTGACGGTCACACAGACCCCAGCGTGAGTCAGCACCTTCAGAGTGACGGTCACACAGACCCCAGCGTGAGTCAGCACCTTCAGAGTGACGGTCACACAGACCCCAGCGTGAGTCAGCACCTTGAGAGTGACGGTCACCACGGAACCCAGCGTGAGTCAGCACCTTCAGAGTGACACTCACCACGGACCCCAGCGTGAGTCAGCACCTTGAGAGTGACGGTCACACAGACCCCAGCGTGAGTCAGCACCTTGAGAGTGACGGTCACCACGGACCCCAGCGTGAGTCAGCACCTTCAGAGTGACACTCACCACGGACCCCAGCGTGAGTCAGCACCTTCAGAGTGACGGTCACACAGACCCCAGCGTGAGTCAGCACCTTCAGAGTGATGCTCACCATTGCCAAGCGCAGATTTCTCAGGCATTTCCTTGAAAACCTGGGTGCAAGTTTTACAAGGGGAAATCTAACCCTAAGGTCCGATTGACAACGTTAAAAATTCCCACATTCCCAACGTTCTAATCCTGCTTCCCTCCATTTCTACCTGCTCTCCCTATGTTACCACATTTTAAAAATCAGTAACATTTGATGCTAATAATATTCTGAGCTTGTTTTCCCATCGGTGAATTTATTAAGTGGCTTGTGTTTCACTGACTCTCACCTATTATCCTAACAGTGATATTTACTGAAAAGTACATCTCTGGTACTGTAGTGTCAAAGAAATAATCCACTAAAACCAACCTTATCTTGAGCATAAATGAAAACTGAGACTATTTGAAATGCTCGGCGTTTCGAACAGAACCTGTAGGGAGAGAGAAACAGAGTCAATGTTTCAGGTCTATGACCCTTCACACGAAATAGGAGCATGAGGAGTCCATTCAGCCCCTCGAGCCTGCTCCGCCATTCAATTAGATAATGGCTGATCTGTTCGTGTTTCGAACTCCTCTTTCCCATCTACCCCAACCCCCCGCTGACAACCTTTGATTCCCTTATGCCTAACAAGAATCTATCTACCTCGTCCTTAAAAATATTCAGTGACGCCCCCCCCCCACTCTCTCCCCCCCCCCCCCCCCCCCCCCCCCGCCCCCCCCACCCCACCTCCTCCTGAGGCAGAGAGTTCCAAAGTCACACAACCCTCGGAGAGAAACGGTTTCTCCTCATCTCTGTCCTAAAAGGGCGACCCCCTAATTTTAAACCAGTGCCCCCCCCCCCCCAACCTCTAGTTCTAGACTCACCCACAGGAGGAAACATCCTTTCCACGTCCACCTTGTCAAGACCGTTCAGGATCTTATAACCTTCAGTCAAATCACCCCCTCACTCCTCTCAATTCCAGTGGAAACAAGCCCAGTCTGTCTTAAACTTACCAGGTATCAATCCAGTAAACCTCCTCTGAACCGCCTCCAATGCATTTACATCCTTCCTCAAAGAAGGAGATAAAACTGTACACAGTATTCGAGGTGCGGTCTCACCAATGCCCTGTATAACTGAAGCTTAATATCCTTACTTTTCTGCTCAATCCCTCTCGTAATAAAGGATAGCATCATTCCCTTATCCTCCTGAATAATTTGCTGTGCCTGCATACTAACGTTTTGTGACTCATGCACTAGAACACCCAGATCCCTCTGCACCTCAATACTGCAGTGGTTCTCTCATTCTCTGCTTTTTTTATTCTTCCTGCCATCGGAACCATTCACTCTGTTTCCCTCTCTCCACAGATGCCACCTGACCTGCTGAGTATTCCAGCACTTTCTGTTTTTATTTCTGATCTCCACAGTACTTTGCTTCAATAAAAGCAAAATAAACACTCCTTTCAAGTGAAGCAGCATTTCACTTGCACTTCCCTCAATTTAGTCTACTGCATCCCCTGCTCCCAATGTGGTCTCCTCTCCATTGGAGAGACCAAACGCAGACTGGGCGACTGCTTTGCAGGACACCTTCGGTCTGTCCGCAAGCATGACCCAGACCTCCCTGTTGCTTGCCATTTCAACACTCCACCCTGCTCTCTTGCTCACATGTCCAGCCTTGGCTTGCTGCAATGTTCCAGTGAAGTCCAACGCAAACTGGAGGAACAACACCTCATCTTCCGACTAGGCACTTTACAGCCTTCCGGACTGAATATTGAGTTCAACAACTTTAGATCATGAACTCTCTCCTCCATCCCCACCCCCTTTTTGATCCTCTTTTCCCCAATAATTATCATATATTTTTAAATATATTTTTCTTTCCCCACCTATTTCTATTATGATTTTTAAAGTTATTTCCATCCATTGTTTTATCTTCGCCTTTTAGCCTACTTCGATCCCTCACCCCACCCCCACGAGGGCCATCTGTCACTTGTTCATCCTGCTTTCTACCCTTAATGTCACCATTAGCACCTCCTTTAGCTAATATCACCACCGTCAACACCCCTTCCACCTTTTGTTTATGACATCTTTGGCAATCTCTCCTTTACACCAACCTATCACTGGCTCTCTATCCAGCTCCACTTGTCCCAAACCGCGCCCCCCCCCACCCCCCGTTAAACAGCTCATATTTCCCCTCATTTCTATTTCTCTTTCGTTCTGAAGAAGAGTCACACGGACTCGAAACGTTAATTCTGTCTTCCTCCCCACAAATGCTGTCAGACCTGCTGAGTTTTTCCAGCAATTTTTGGATTTAGTTGCAGTATTTTTCTTTTCTGCTTGTCTCAAACATGCCAGATTTCCCACAGTAACGACAGTGCCCTCAGCTGCCTGGGGCCCATAAAGCCCTCCCTAAAGCCCTCCGTCTGTTCCCCCATCTCTCTCTCTCTCTCTCTCTAAGACACTCCTTAAACTCTGCCTCTTTGACTGAGCTATTGGTCACCTGTCTGTAGTACCTGCTTTGTGTGTCTCAGTTTCGGATTTTTTTTTTGATAATCGCTCCTGTGAAGCACCTTGGAATTTGAAAGGTGCTATAATAATGCAAGTTGTTGTTGTGAGCTTGAGGTAAGGGGTACATGAGGGAAAAAGGAATAGAAATGTATGGAGATTAAACACTGACCTTGGTTGTTCTGAATGACCTGTTCCCATCTGTACCTTCTGTGACGTTATTGCATTTGGATGACAGAACCATAAAATGTCTCCTGGCATTGCATAACTACTTCTTGATTTGCATATAATCTCTCCTGTAATTCTCAACCTTTCTTATCTACATCTTTATATCAGTACCCACCAGCACTGCACTCCAGTGTGACCTCTTTCTTTAAAAAACAAAAAAACTGCGGATGCTGGAAATCCAAAACAAAAACAGAATTACCTGGAAAAACTCAGCAGGTCTGGCAGCATCGGCGGAGAAGAAAAGAGTTGACGTTTCGAGTCCTTATGACCCTTCAACAGAACTTGAGTTCTGTCGAAGGGTCATGAGGACTCGAAACGTCAACTCTTTTCTTCTCCGCCGATGCTGCCAGACCTGCTGAGTTTTTCCAGGTAATTCTGTTTTTGTTTTTTGACCTCTTTCTTTGTTGGCATGAGGGCTGAGGAATGTTTGGACGGGGGGGGGGGTGCAGATTAGATGGGCAATCTCCCTAGATATGAACCAGCTGAAGTCTGGGCGGGGAAATTGTTTGAGTGGAACCCACGTCGGACACTGCTGACGGACAGCACCCTTTGTCACTGTGTTGCAATAGTGCAAGCTAGTCCCAAACTCCCACACGCAGCAGTGTTGCATCTGGCTGGAGGTATGCAACAGATGTGGCAGTCCTACAGCACACAAAAAACTTGAAAGCATTACAGTCGAAGGCACTCTGAGAGAGGTGGTTTCATTTTGCCTGCGCTAGTGAGGATGCAGTTTGTCGATTTTATTTCACACCACCCAAGTGCCAGGCAATGACCATCTCCAACAAGAGAGAATCCAACCTTCACACCTTCATGTTCAATGGCATTACCATCACTGAATCCCCCACTATCAACATCCTGGGGGTTACCATTGACCAGAAACTGAACTGGACCCAGCCATATAAACACTGTGGCTACAAGAGCAGGTCAGAGGCTGGGAATCCTGCGGAGAGTAACTCACCTCCTGACTCCCCCCAGAGCCTGTCCACCATCTACAAGGCACAAGTCAGGAGTGTGATGGGATACTCTCCACTTGCCTGGATGAGTGCAGCTCCCACAATACTCAAGAAGCTGGACACCGTCCAGGACAAAGCAGCCCCGCTTGATGGGCTCCCCATCCACAAACATTCACTCCCTCCACCACCGACGCACAGTAGCAGCAGTGTGTGTACCATCTACAAGATGCACTGCAGCATCTCACCAAGGCTCCTTCAACAGCACCGCCCAAACCCATGAACTCTACCATCTAGAAGGACAAGGGCAGCAGACACATGGGGAACACCACCACCTGCAAGTTCACCTCCGAGCTCCACTCACCATCCTGACTTGGAAACATATCGGCCGTTACTTCACTGTCGCTGGGTCAAAATCCTGGAACTCCCTCCCTAACAGCGCGGTGGGTGTACCTACACCACACGGGGACTGCAGCGGCTCAAGAAGGTGGCTCACCCACCACCTTCTCAAGGGGGCAATTAGGGATGGGCAATAAATGCTGGGCCCAGCCCAGCGGCCCCCACATCCTGTGAATGAATAAAAAATAAATCCGACAAGGTAGAGTGGGGAAGGAAGAACTAGACATCGAGGGTGAGGAGAGTCTTAAAGGAGGAGAGGGAAAGAGAGGTGGAGTGGTTTAGGGAGGGAATTACAGACCTTAGGGCCCCGGGCAGCTGAAAGCACAACTGTCACTATGGGGATTTTGGAAACCAGGGCTGGTCAAGACAGGTGGAAAAGCAAAATACGGCAGATGCTGGGAATCTGAAACGAACAGGTCGAGCTGCATCTGGAGAGAGAGTGAGAGTGAGAGAGAGTGAAGCAGCCAGGAGAAGGCTTGGATGAGCTAAATGAAGATAGTTGTAACAGTGGGATTTGAGGAAATGTTTAAAGGTGAGTGCAGTGTGTCCAAATGTGCGGTCCCTGTTCAATCCTGAACTGATCTTCAGAGCCCAGCTCTCCCCGCCACACGGGCACACCTCTCGTCCTTTCCACCTCAGTGGCAAGAACGGCCTTAGCGTTTCCAGCATGGACATCCTTTTATACGTGCCTTCACCGCTCCAGACTTTTAAGTGAAGCATCTGCCCTGCACCGTCCACTACTTCAGCTTATCCAGGAACTTGTCCCACTTGGGCCAACACCCCTGACTTTGATGACCTTTGGCCCCTCGGCCTGCTGCATTGGAGATTCCCTGATCTTCATAGCCGACTTTGCTGCATCTGATCTTGGGCTCTGTCCTCCAGCCCTGTAAGTAATCCTGAGCTTACTGTTTTCCTAAATACAGCCTCTTGTTTAACCCCCTCTCCCTGTTCACGGCATTCCCTTTGTTCACCTGCTTCCTGTGCTCTGGAATTCCCTCGCTAAATCTCACCCCTTTCACAAGCAACCTCAAAACCCAGCTCTCTTCGGCCAGCGAGTGCTCAGGCCCTCCCTGGCTGCCCATCCGTTTGCTTTATCTGCGCCACATCTTGCGGTGAATGTCACACGGATATTGCTGGGCATGAGTGCAGGTTGCTCTTTGGGAATAGAATTGCAGAGTGCTAGAGCATCTTACTGTGGGCCGGGAGCGGATGTGAGTCTGCCCTAATGGGCAGAGAGCAGGATACGAGGTGTGATGATGCATGGATGAGGTGCTGAAATGGGCTGCAGGGAGCCTGTGGAGGGGGCGTGGAAACAGATGAGACTCATGTTCTGGTGCCTGTGGAGAGGGGATGGATATGGAGGACACTCGTCTCCTGGTGCCTGCTATTTTGATTCTGATTGCAGGCGGCCCCTCCACACCAACTCTTGACATTGCGCTAGCTTTGCTTTGATATCGTGCAGTCTATGTAACCAAATCTTGAAGACAACTTCTAATCTTTTGCATGGGCCCTAATTCATCCGTGGTCTGACAGAACAGATGTAGAGGGATCTTTGCCGAACTGCAGTAGTAGCTTTGCATTCAGGTATAAAATTATATTCTTCTCGAGGTGCAGATGTGCTTCCATTAGAAGACTTTCAGTGTGACTCATGGCTGAATCACACAACGTTAATGCTGTCCTATTGTGTTTCGGTGAGTGCTGCTGATTTCAATAGATATAATTATTGGAGGATAATCACAGCTTTCACTTTGCTCCACCATTTCACAAAGGATAATGTTCTCTTGTTTTCCTGTGACCGAATATTTATAGAACCCAGTTATTTAATTGTTTTCTGCTTGCCAGTTGCTCAAAAATCAGGCTAAGCATGTTTCAGAACTTGTAGCATGCCCCTAGGGCAGATACAGCGCAGGGGTTAGATACAGAGTAAAGCTCCCTCTACACCGTCCCCATCAAACACTCCCAGGACAGGTACAGCACGGGGTTAGATACAGAGTAAAGCTCCCTCTACACCGTCCCCATCAAACACTCCCAGGACAGGTACAGCACGGGGTTAGATACAGAGTAAAGCTCCCTCTACACCGCCCCCCTCAAACACTCCCAGGACAGGTACAGCACGGGGTTAGATACAGAGTAAAGCTCCCTCTACACTGTCCCCATCAAACACTCCCAGGACAGGTACAGCACGGAGTTAGATACAGAGTAAAGCTCCCTCTACACCGTCCCCATCAAACACTCCCAGGACAGGTACAGCACGGGGTTAGATACAGAGTAAAGCTCCCGCTACACTGTCCCCATCAAACACTCCCAGGACAGGTACAGCACGGGGTTAGATACAGAGTAAAGCTCCCTCTACACTGTCCCCATCAAACACTCCCAGGACAGGTACAGCACGGGGTTAGATACAGAGTAAAGCTCCTCTACACCGTCCCCATCAAACACTCCCAGGACAGGTACAGCAGGGGGTTAGATACAGAGTAAAGCTCCCGCTACACTGTCCCCATCAAACACTCCCAGGACAGGTACAGCACGGGGTTAGATACAGAGTAAAGCTCCCTCTACACCGTCCCCATCAAACACTCCCAGGACAGGTACAACACGAGGTTAGATACAGAGTAAAGCTCCCTCTACACTGTCCCCATCAAACACTCCCAGGACAGGTACAGCACAGGGTTAGATACAGAGTAAAGCTGCCTCTACACTGTCTCCATCAAACACTCCCAGGACAGGTACAGCACAGAAATTCTTGCAGATGATGTCTGCTGTATTTCCCCGTGTTGAACTTGTTTCATTCCTGTCCTGGGGATATTTTTGTTCCAAAGGACCAAAATCTTGGATCCTGAATTACCTGCCAGTTTGTATTATCCTCTGGTGGGCAGGTTTCCTGCTCAATGATGGATGATGAAGGCAGCCCGTTAGTTATATGTCCCGCCTGCATTAGTTTTATTTAAGATTGTTATTTTGAGTTACAACAGGATGACAACAATCGCTTTTCTCTCAAGATGCCTCCAGCCTGATTGTTTATCTGATTCATGTTTCGAATTGTGGTCTGAACACGAGACTTAGTAACAGGATGTATTTGTGGTGTTGTACTTAAATCTGCTTGGGAACACTGTTTCCAGAAGGTGTACATGGGGTATGATGTTACCTCCAGATGCAGGACTAAGGTGATGTGGCTTGGTGCAGTTAATTCCTCACCATTGCAATGTTGGGTTCATCCGGCACTCTCTCCTTGCTGTATGTGCCTCAGGCCAACCATGCACAAACCAAAGACTCCTTTGGTCCTATCCTGCCTGTCCTTCAGTTTCCATTGGCAGGTCACCCATATCTTCAACTTCGCGGTCCTCATCTTCACATTCTCCCACGGCTTTGCTCCGTTTCCACCTCTGCCGTCTTCAGTGCCGAGTCTCTTCCCACTGCTGTTTGTGGTCTTGGGCGCTGTCTGCCCTCTCCTCCTGCACACAGGGACATGGAGCCTCCCGGCTCTCACCCCACCCCATTCTCCCCATCAACTCTTTTTTTTTAGAAACTCCCTCAAAGCTTAGCTCTTTGACCCTGACTTCTTGTCCAATGTGCCGCCTTCCCCCTGGTAAAAGTGCTGTTGAACGTTTCGCCTCGCAGAAGGTGCAGGCCCTTAAGGTTGATGATCACCTTGGCCATGGGGCGGCGACGGGACTGTCCCAGGCTTTCTGTGGACAGCTCTTGTGCAGCCAGGGGAGCGTGGACAGGGATGATGACTGCTCGCTTCTTCTGGCCCACGTTTGGGATGTTGGGTCAGGACCGTGAGTTCCTTTGGGATTGGACTGAAGCTGAGCATAGAACCTCCTCTTTTCCAAACTCCCCACAGGTAGTTTGAATACTTTGTGGAACGTCTTTGGCTAAAGGTTGGGTTCTGGCCGTGTGGAATGGGGGTTGCGGGTGGGTGTGGGTCACTCTCCATGTGACTGACTGACAACGCTTTGTTCCATTCTTCGTGTGAAACCCTTTCCATTGCTAAAATGAGAATTTATTTTCTGGTGGAGTTGAGCAGACAGTGAAATGTCGGGGGTCCAGCGAGCCAGGCACCTGGTGTTCGGGGACCCACCATCGCACCGGGGAACTTACTCACAATCTTTCTGTCTGAAGGGCTTTGTTCAGTTCCTGCTGGTGTGTGGCTTCACTGTGCCCCCCCCCCCCCCCCACCCACCCACCCACCCAACTCTCAGTCGTGAGCGTCCACCTGACACTGGCCAGAGCCAGCACCCTGGCCCTCCCTGCTGTCCTTGCCAAAATGTAGAGCCACCAAACGGAGGAGAGGACAGGGCTCAAAACCGGGACCGGCCTAGCCCCAACTGGCTTTCATGCATCGAAGGAGACCCATTCACACACACACACACACACACACACACAGACACACACACACACACAGCCCCCCCGCCCCCCGCCCCCCCCCCCCAGCACCCCGGTGCCCCTGTCAGTTCTTTGCGGTTGTTGCAACGTTTGAAACCGCTTCACGATTACCAGCTGTGGGGAGCCCCTCACAGAGTTGGGGGGGTGGGGAAAGCAATTTCTTACGGGACAGAGTTGCGGATGGGGAAGTGGGCCGTTAGTAAAAGCAGTGCTGACATGATGAGCTCCTCACGGTAGTCTAGATAGGTTATATGATAGCTTGGGGCAGAGAATTGCAAGCGTGCAGCCAGGCTTTTCCTAGTACTCCAGTACTGATAAATTGGAACCTTCCCTCCAGCTGGCAGTGGGAGGCCTGTTGACATTTGCTGTATGTTTTTATTTAGAAATGGTCACAGGAAGGGTCATGTGGAATTAGTGTGGTCACTCTGCTGCACACGCTGCCTCACATCTCTCCCGAAAGGGTTTTGTGTGCAATTGCTGTAAAGTGCACTGGCTGAGTGGTTGGCCATTCTGTGTACAGCATGGTCCCACAAACAGCAAGGTGAGCGACACAGTTAATCTGTTTCTGCAACTGGCTGAAGTCCACCATCTTCTGACCTAGTTGAGCGTGTGATATTTTCACACTCTGGCCTCTAGTTAGTGTAAAGCCTCCTGCTCCCTCTCCCTGCTCCCCCACCCAGCTTGCAATTCCAGATCCTTTTATATTTTGAAGTTTATTGTAATTGAGATGTCCTCCTCCTGGATTGAGGACCGGGAGCAACCATTGTGATTTAGTACACACTAGGGAAAAATTCCAGTGAAGCTTTCATGTTCTTTTATCTTGGTGTTTTTAATCCCTCTCTCTCTCTCTCTCTGTCTCACTGTGGCCCTCCTCCCTCCCTCTCTCTCTCTCTCTCTGTGGCCCTCCTCCCTCCCTCTCTCTCTTTCTCTCTCTTTCGCGTGTGCTCTCTCTCTCTCTCTCTCCACACCACCCCCACCCCCCCCCCCCCCACCCCTATATTCAAGGCTACTCTGAACTTGGTGCTTTTGTTCCCCAGTATCTACAATTACAACCTTCTATGTTCTTTTATTCTCAGAGTTGAACTGTACAGGTTTTCGGTGAGATCCCATCTCGAGTACTGTGTACAGTTTTATTTTAACTTAATGAGCGATATATACTTGCATTGGAGGCAGTTCAGAGAATGTTCACTCGACTGATTCTTGGGATGAAGAGATTTGTTTTATGAGGAAAGGTTGGGCCAAATCCATTGGAGTTCAGAAGTAAAAGGGAGCCAGTGGATGTGCTGTACTTAGATTTCCAGAAGGCATTTGATAAGGTGCCACATCAAGGGTTATTGCGGAAAATAAAAGCTCATGGTATAGGGGGTAACATACTGGCATGGACAGAAGGTCGGCTGGTTAACAGGAAATGGTTGACATATGTGGGTCCTGGTAAGATGTAACGAATGGTGTGCCACAGGGATCAGTGCTGGGGCCTCTACTTTTTACAATTTATTTAAATGACTTGGACTGAAGGGACAGAAGGTATGGTTGCTAAAGTTGCTGACGAGAGGCATGAAAGTAAGTATTGAAGACAATATAACCTTTGTAGCTTCCTTAAGTGAGTGAACAAAGACCTGACAAACAGAGTATAACGTGGGCAAATGTGAAATCGTCCAGTTTGGCAGGAAGAATAAAAGAGAAGCTTATTATCTAAATGGTGAGAGATTGAGGAGCTCTGAGATCCAGAGGGATCTGGTTGTCCTAGTGCATGAATCACAAAAAGCTAGTATGCAGGTACAGCAAATAATTAGGAAAGCTGATAGAAAGTTATCATTTATTGTGAGGGGAATTGATTGCAAAAGTAGGGAGGTTATGCTTCAGTTGTACACAGCACTGGTGAGACCACGTCCGGGGTACTGTGTACAGCGCTGGTCACCTTATTTAAGGAAGGATGTAAATGCGTTAGAGGCAGTTCCGCTCACAACAGACTTGTGAGCAAAATTTTAGCTCATGGAATAAAAGGGAAAGCAGGCACTTGGGTAAGAAATTGGCTGAGTGACAGGAAAACAGAGCCGTGATAAATGGTTGTTTTTCAGATTGGGGGGAGGTAGGTAGTGGAGTTCCCCAGGGATCTTCCCAAGGACTCTTGCTGCTCTTGATATACATTAATGACCTAGACTGTGGTGTGCAGGGCATGATTTCAAAATTTGCTCATGATACAAAGATTGGCAGCATTGTCAACTGTCTCTGTGAGGATAGCCTTGAACTTCAAAAGGATATGGACAAATTGGCAGATTGGGCAGACAGTGGCAAATGGAGTTCAATACGGAAAAGAGAGGTAATCCATTTTGGCAGGAAGAATGTGGAGAGACAGTATAAAATAAAGGGAGAAACTCTTATAAGGAGGTGCAGGTACAAAGGCACCTCGGTGTATATGTACATAAACCATTGAAGGTGGCAAGGCATGCTGAGAGAGCAGTTAATAAAGCATATGGTATCCTAGGTTTTAATAATAGGGGCATTGAGTACAAGAGTAAGGAGGTCATGTTAAACTTGTATAAGACACTAGTTAGGCCTCATCTGGAGGACTGAGTCCAGTTCTGATGCTATACTTGAGGAAAGATGTGAAGGCATTGGAGAGAGTACAGAGCAGATTCGCAAGAATGACTCCAGTGATAAAGAACTGTAGCTATGGGGGTTAGATTGGAGAGGTTGGGACTGTTTTCCTTGGAGAAAAGAAGGCTGAGAGGAGACTTGTTAGAGATATTCAAGATCCTGAGGGGTATAGACAGGGTAAATAATAAGAAACTGTTCCCACTCAAGAGTACATCAAAAACTAGAGGACACAGATTCACAATAATGGGCAAAAGGAGTAAATGTGATGTGAGGAAAATATTTTTCACCCAGATGGTGGTTGGAGTCTGGAAAAAGCTCCCTGAGAGTGTGGAGGAGGCAGGTTAGATCGAGGCATTCAAAAAGGAGTTGGATTGCTTCCTGAAAGGAGAGAATGTGCAAGGTTATGATGATAAGGCAGGGGAATGCGACTAGGTAGAATACTCTTTCAGCGAGCCAGTGCAGACTCAATGGGCCGAATGGGCTCCTCCTTCACTGTAAAGTTTCTGTGACTCTGAGAATGAGAGGTGATCTCGTTGAAACGTATCAGATCCTGTGGCGGGGGGGGGGTGCGCTTGACAGGGTGGATACTGAGTGGATGTTTTCCCCCTCGTGGGGAATCTAGATCTAGGGGGCACAGTTTCAGAATACGGGGTCTCCCATTGAAGGTAGAAATGAGGAGGAGTTTCTTCAGAGGGTGGTCAGTCTGTGGAATTCTCTCCCAGAGAGCAGTGGAGGTTTTTATTTTTGTTTTAGATGCTGAGAGGTTGTTTCCCCTTGTGGGAGAGTCTAGGACCAGAGGGCATAATCTCAAAGTAAGGAGTCACCAATTTAAGACAGAGATGAGGAGGAATTTCTTCTCTCAGAGGGTAGTGAACCTGTGGAATTCTTTACCGCAGAGGGCTGGAGAGGCTGGGTCGTTAAGCTAAGATACAGATTTTTAATCAGTAAGGGAATCAAGAGTTAAGGGGAAGAGGCAGGAAAGTGTAGTTGAGGATTATCAGATCAGCCATAGTCTCATTGAATGGCAGAGCAGACTTGATGGGCCGAACGGCCTGCTTCTACTCCTACGCCTTATGGCTCACTGAATATACTCAAGACTGAGTTAGACAGATCTTTGATTGACAGGGGAGTTGAGGGTAATGGGAGTGGGTGGGGAGGTGGTAGGAAAGTGGAGTTAAGGCCACAATTGGATCAGCCGTGACCTTAGTGATTACGGACCAGGCTCAAAGGGCTGAATGACTTCCTCCTGCGCCTATTATCCTATAAATCGAGACTCTGCACACAGCCTCCTACCCCAAGTCTGTTTCACAGACGCTGCAACTGTGGAACCCTTCGCCTCCCCACAGAGAGAAGCCACGTTTCTGTAACATTTTTCACCGCCCCAGGACGACCCAAAGCACTCCACGGCCAATGAAGCTCTCCTCGCCGCGTAGTCACTGGTGTCATGTAGGGGTGCAGAGCAGCCTTTTGGCACGGGGCAAGGACTTTCCTTCCTCTTCCCACCTGCAGCTGGCTCTTGGGTCTAGGGTGATATGCGAGGAAGGCTGGGTTTTTTCCCCGCCCCGAGTAGGTGGCGGGCTGGATGGGTGACACCCAAGACCATGGAGGGTGACCCCCAAGAGCATCAAGTCTGCTCTGCCATTCAATGAGACCATAGCTGATCTGATAATCCTCAACTACACTTTCCTGCCTCTTCCCCTTAACTCTTGATTCCCTTACTGATTAAAAATCTGTATCTTAGCTTAACGACCCAGCCTCTCCAGCCCTCTGCGGTAAAGAATTCCACAGGTTCACTACCCTCTGAGAGAAGAAATTCCTCCTCATCTCTGTTTTAAATGGGTGAGTCCTTACTTTGAGATTATGCCCTCCGGTCCTAGACTCTCCCACAAGGGGAAACAACCTCTCAGCATCTAAAACAAAAATAAAAACCTCCACTGCTTTCTGGGAGTTACGTAGAGGGCCAGGCTGGGTAGGAGGGAGTGGAGGTCCCTGGGACTCGCCGAGTTTGGCGGCTCCGTCGCCTCTCCGGGACTTGAGCACGTAATCCAAGCTGGCACCCGGGTGTGGGGCGTGGAATTCCACTTCGTCAGGAGTTAAGCTGTTGGCTAGGTTGGCTGATTGATTGGAGGGATGTTTGTATTCCTGCAGCACTGCTGGAAGCAGGAACAGGGAGTTCTTCTGGTGTTGGTGCCAATATTCCTCCCGCAATCAACCCCACCATCGATTGGTTAATCATTTGCCTCATGACCTGTGGGATCTTGGGCAAAATGGCACCCGTGCTGACATATGTAACAAGTCAGTACATTGGAAAGTGGTTTATTGTCTGTGTCAAACATGGCGATATTAATACAAACAAGACTTTATTGCTTTGTAAGGCACACTATTGAGATGCCACAGAGCGAGGGATGAAGCTGTAGTTTTCAATATCTCATTATAGTATTGAGAAATTAAAATATCAGCACTCTTCAAAACCTGTCCTCAGTGAGGAGGGGGGGTTGTGGTAGGTTAGAGGCAAGTGAGGGGGGGTGGGGTGGCGCGGTGGGTTCGGGGTGATTTAGGCGGGGGGGGGCGTGTGGTGGGTTTGGAGCGAGCGAGAGGGGGGTGGTGGGTTCGGAGCAAGGGAGGGGGGCGGTGTGTTCAGTGCGAGTGAAGGGGGTGCGGTGGGTTTGGAGCGAGGGAGGAGACGCTGTGGGTTCGGAGCGAGTGAAGTTTAACACCGTAGAAAGTCTAGAGGAGTACAGAAAATATTGGCAGGTAAAATCAAAGAAAACCCAAAGATGTTTTTCCAGTACATTAGGCACAGGAGGATAACTAAGGAAAGGGTCGGGCTTATCAGAGGTGTACATGGTAACTTGTGCGTTGATGCTGAAGATGTGGGCAGGGTTCTCGATGAGTACTTTGTCTCTGTCTCTCTCCTCACTAAGGAGAGGGATGATGCAGACTTTCTAGCTAGAGAGGAGCGTGAAATATTCGATACAATAAACATAGTGAGAGAGAGGGCGTACTGGAGGGACTGACATCCCTGAAGGTGGATAAATCACCAGGGCCAGATGGATTGTGTCCCGGGTTGTTAGAGGAAGCTGGGGAGGAAACTGGATGCTCTGAGGGTTATTTTTCCAATCCTCAGCAGATACAGGCGAGGAGCAGAGGCTTGGAGGTCTGCGAACGTTGTACCATTATTTAAAAAGGGTGCAAGGGATAGACCGGAAAATTACAGGCTGGTCAGTCTGGTGGGCAAATTATTGGAAGCAATTCTGAGAGACAGGATAAACTGACACTTAGAAAGGCACAGGTTGATCAGGGACAGTCAGCATGCTTTTGTTAGGGGAAGATCGTGTCTTAGTTAACTTAATAGCATTTTCTTGTGGAAGTAACAAGGAGGATTGATGAGGGTAGTGCAGTGGATGTTGTCTCTATGGATTTCAGTAAGGCATGTGATAAGATCCCATGTGGCAGACTGGTCAGGAAAGTGAGATCCCACGGGATACAGGGCAAGGTGGCAGGTTGGATCCAAAATTGGCTCAGTGACAGGAAACAAAGGGTAATGGCCGATGGATGTTTTGCGAATGGAGAACGGTTTCCAGTGGTGTCCCACAGGGCTTAGTGTCGGGTCCCTTGCTGTTTGCTGTATATATTAATGATTTGGACTTAAATGTGGGAGGCATAATTGGGAAATTTCCAGGTGACACAAAAATTGGCCGTGTAAGTTGATAGTGAAAGAGGTAGCTGCTGTCTCCAGAGTGATATCAATGGCTTGTTCGAGCGGGTGGGAAAGTGGCAGATGGAGTTCAATCCAGAAAATTGTGAGGCAATGCATTTGGGGAGAGTAAACAAAGCGAGGCTATACCCAATAAACAGGAAGCGATTGAGAGCAATTGAGGAAGTGAGAGACCCCCTGGAGCGCATGCCCACAGATCCCTGTAGGTGACAGGACAGCTGGACAAGGTGGTCAAGAAAGTGTATGGAATGGTTTCCTTTATTGGGCGAGGCGTTGAACACAAGAGCAGGGATGTGATGCTGGAACTGTACACAACGCTGGTTAGGCCACAGCCGGAATTTTGTGGACAGTTCTGGTACAGGACGGATATAATCCCACTGGAGAGTCCGCAGAGGGGATTCACAAGACTGCTGCCAGGGCTGGAAAATTGCAGTTGTGAGGAGAGATCGGACAGGTTGGGGTCGTTTTTCCTTAGAACAGAGGAGGCTGAGGGGTTCCCTAACTGAGGTGTACAAAATTATGAGGGGCCTAGATAGGGTAGGCAGGAAAGACTCGTTTCCCCTCGCTGAGGGGTCAATCACCAGGGGGCACAGATTTAAGGAGATTGGTAGACGGATTAGAGGGGACATGAGGAAAAACTGTTTCATCCAGAGGCTGGTGGGCGTCTGGAGTTCACGGCCTAAGTTGGTGGTTGAGGCTGAAAAGCTCAACTCATTTAAAAGGTACCTGGACCTGCACCTGAAGTGCTGTAACCTGCAAGGCTACGGACCAGGTGCTGGAAAGTGGGATTAAAATGAGCGGCTAGCTTATTTTTTTCTTGTTTTGGCCGGCGCAGACACGATGGGCTGAATGGCCTCATTCTGCACCGTAACCATTTTCAATGGTTCGATGACAGTATGGATTCAAGGCCTGTCCTAAGCGAGGAGGTCAATATGGTTGTAAGACCTAGGCTTGTACCACCACAAGGAGCAAAGTTGGGGGGCTGACAAACTCTTCCTTTGTGGGCCCCTGATGTGGCACTGCCTACATCTTGTAGGTTTAGGAATGCTGTCAAAAGCAAAACAGACTCAAACTCAGTCTGAGGAGGGAAGGGTTTTATACATATGCAATGCTCCCTCTCTCCTGCCATGGCTTAGTGGGCACCACTCTTTGCCCTGTGTCAGAAGGTTGTGTGTACAAGTCCCACTTCAGGAACTTCACAAACTTCGAGGTTGATGCTCCAGTGCGGCAGCGCCGTGCCATAGGAGGGTCAGTGCCGAGGGTGCGCCGCACTGTCGGAGGGTCAGCGCTGGGGGAGCGCCGCACTGTCGGAGGGTCAGCGCTGAGGGAGCACCGCACTGTCAGAGGGTCAGTGCTGAGGGAGCGCCGCGCTGTCGGAGGGTCAGCGCTGAGGGAGCGCCGCGCTGTCGGAGGGTCAGCGCTGAGGGAGCGCCGCACTGTCGGAGGGTCAGCGCTGAGGGAGCGCCGCACTGTCGGAGGGTCAGCGCTGAGGGAGCGCCGCACTGTCGGAGGGTCAGCGCTGAGGGAGCGCCGCACTGTCGGAGGGTCAGCGCTGAGGGAGCGCCGCACTGTCGGAGGGTCAGCGCTGAGGGAGCGCCGCACTGTCGGAGGGTCAGCGCTGAGGGAGCGCCGCACTGTCGGAGGGTCAGCGCTGAGGGAGCGCCGCACTGTCGGAGGGTCAGTGCTGGGGGAGCGCCGCGCTGTCGGAGGGTCAGCGCTGAGGGAGCGCCACGCTGTCGGAGGGTCAGTGCTGGGGGAGCGCCGCACTGTCGGAGGGTCAGTACTGAGGGAGTGCGGCACTGTGGGAGGGTCAGTGCTGAGGGAGCGCCGCACTGTGGGAGGGTCAGTACTGAGGGAGTGCGGCACTGTGGGAGGGTCAGTACTGAGGGAGTGCGGCACTGTGGGAGGGTCAGTGCTGAGGGAGCGCCGCACTGTCGGAGGGTCAGCGCTGAGGGAGCGCCGCACTGTGGGAGGGTCAGTACTGAGGGAGTGCCACACTGTCGGAGGGTCAGTACTGAGGGAGTGCCGCACTGTCGGGGGGTCAGTGCTGAGGGAGTACCGCACTGTCAGAGGGTCAGTGCTGAGGGAGAGCCGCACTGTCGGAGGGTCAGTGCTGAGGGAGCGCCGCACTGTCGGAGGGTCAGCGCTGAGGGAGTGCCGCACTGTCGGAGGGTCAGTGCTGAGGGAGCGCCGCACTGTCGGAGGGTCAGTGCTGAGGGAGAGCCGCACTGTCGGAGGGTCAGTGCTGAGGGAGCGCTGCACTGTTGGAGGGTCAGTACTGAGGGAGCGCCGCACTGTCGGATGGTCAGTGCTGAGGGAGCGCCGCACTGTCGGAGGGTCAGTGCTGAGGGAGCGCCGCACTGTGGGAGGGTCAGTGCTGAGGGAGAGCCGCACTGTCGGAGGGTCAGTGCTGAGGGAGCGCCGCACTGTCGGAGGGTCAGCACTGAGGGAGCGCCGCACTGTCGGAGGGTCAGTGCTGAGGGAGCGCCACACTGTCGGAGGGTCAGTGCTGAGGGAGCGCCGCACTGTCGGAGGGTCAGTGCTGAGGGAGCGCCGCACTGTCGGAGGGTCAGTGCTGAGGGAGCGCCGCACTGTCGGAGGGTCAGTGCTGAGGGAGCGCCGCACTGTCGGAGGGTCAGTGCTGAGGGAGCGCCGCACTGTCGGAGGGTCAGTGCTGAGGGAGCGCCGCACTGTCGGAGGGTCAGTGCTGAGGGAGCGCCGCACTGTCGGAGGGTCAGTGCTGAGGGAGCGCCGCACTGTCGGAGGGTCAGTACTGAGGGAGCGCCGCACTGTCAGATGTATTGTTTTTTGGATGAGATGTTAAATCCAGAATGTGCCCGCTCTCTCAGTTGATGATTGTTAAGCGTTCCATTGCACTATTTTGACGAAGAGTAAGGAAGGGAGTTCCGCCCAGTGACCTGACCAATAATAATTCCCGAATCAACAGCAGTAAAACAGATTGTCTGGTCATTATCATGTTCTTGATTGTGGGAGCTAGCATTGCACAATTTGGGTGCAGCAGAGTTGGCAGCCCTGAGCTGATGAGAGGTGTTTGTAGGATATAACCATCTAGTTTCATTTTTTTTTTTGTTTGGGAAAATATTCTTTATTCATAAAATATCTGAAAGAACATTACAAAACATTTCAAGATGGCCATCACAAAAAGTGCAATCGTATTCAAGTTTTCCACGTGAGGTGCTATGGTACAATCAATGAACATTACAGACATTTGAACACGGTCATCACAGGCAGTCGGACAGTGCAAAGGCATCTGAGTTACCAGTGTAGACCGTGCTGCACTCTAATTCTGAGCCCGAGGTATTGGAATGGGGCTGGGTTAGCAGGAGAGTCACTGCCATTCTCCTGCATCAGGGAAAGTATGACCCATCCTAGACCCATCAAGAGGATAACCTTTCCTTCAGAGGGCAGGTTCTATCCCAGGCACAACTGGCTCAAAGAAAGAAATAAACATCCTGCTATCTTATCGGCTGCACTTGCTGCCAATGCCATGCGTGCACAGTTATATGTGTGGCCACTATCTCTTATAGGTGGGGGGAGCCATGTACAGCAGGGCGTCAGCGCATCATCGCTGGCCCTGGAATTGGAAATATAGCTTGAAATTTCAGACCGGCTGGTCAGTTAGTTGAGGTGGGGGGGAAGTGGGAGTGGTCCACCTGGCTGCGTTATGGCTTTTTTTCTAGTGGTAGCAATCATTTTGAGGAAACACGGGCAACGAGCTAAGAGTCATTATTAAGAGCCTGAACACTGCCAAAGAGAAGCTGTCACTGTTTGTTTGAGGGTGGATTCGTCTCCCCCGTGTAAGACGTCACTGGATTCTGCGCGGGCGCTGACAGTTGCACGCCTGCCATCTTGCCTTGGCAGGGGTTACAGCGATATCTTATTTCCCAGGAACAGGAGGAGGCCGTTCGGCCCCTTGAGCCTGTCCCTGCCGCCACTTGGTTAAATTATGGTGTGGAGGGCCTCCCATAATCTTCCAGCCTTACCTAGACACGGGGGATGTGCCAGAGGATCGGAATGCGAGACACTGGTCCAAGAAAGGGGCTGTAAGGACATTCCTAGTAACGAGAGGCCAGCCAGTTTAACATCAGTATAATAACAGATGTGGATTCCTGAAGTCTGAAATAGAAGCAGAAAATGCTGGGAGAAACTCAGCAGGGCTGGCAGCACCTGCGGAGAGAGAAGCAGAGTTAACGTTTCGAGTCCTAACAGATAAGGTTTCAGGAACAATAACCCGAGAAGGTCCAGTAGAGGTTTGAGTTAATGAAAGAGAGGCCAAACCGGTTTATCCAAGGCAGATTGTGTATGACTAATCCAATTGAACGTATCGTTGAAGCAACAGACGAGGCCGATGAAGGGAGTGCAGTGGATGTTGCCGGTATGGATTTCAAGAGGGGTTAAAGTTTTTGACAAAGTGCTCCATGAAAGGCTGGTTCGCAAAATTGAGGCTTTTGGAATAGGGTCATTGTCAGTTTGGATAAAAAAAAAGACTTAAGGCCAGAGGCAGCGAGACAAAGGAAAAAGCTGTACCTGTGAGTGGATGGTGCAGGAATGTGGTGGTGAGGCAGAGTGGTCAACACAGATTTCAGGCTTTGGGCAAGAGCCATAGGGAATGTGACGGGGTGGGGGGGATGGGGGAGGTGCTGTTTTTACACAGCAAGAGATAATGACCTGGACCTCGTTCCTTACAAGGATGGTTCCAGCAGAGGTGATCAATGATTCCAAAAGGAATTTGGATGGGCGCTCGAGGGAAATAAACTTGCGGGGCTACAGGGATAGAGTGGGAGAATGAGACTGAATCGATTGCTCTGCAGGGAGCTGGCATGCACTCGATGGGCCGAATGGCATCTCTCAGGGACTCTGTGCCCTGGCTCCCATATCCCTCGGTACCTTTGTCTAGCAAATAGTCAGACCGATTTTGGATTTAAAATTATTAATCGAGCTAGCATCTACTGCTACAGACTCTACAGAGCAGGGGGTGGTGCCAGTTAAACAACAGAGCCCAGCTTCCTCTACAGTGTACCAGCAATGTGTCTCAATGCCAGCGGCATCTGAAGAGATTGGTCTTTATCTTAATTCCCGTTCCCCACACGGTGTGTCCTAGTGGCCTGATTGATGCTGCTACAGTTCCCGTGACCTGTATTTATTTATGTATAATCTCTAAAGCTTCCTGGAGCTGAGCTGCTCTTTGGGTGAGACAATGTCCTGGAACAGAATGTGAAACCCGTGCCAGAATTTGAACACTGGCTCTCTGTGTAAAAGTAGCAGGTTAACCTAGAATGTAGGAGTCATTCTTTCATACCACACACTTTTTTTTTTCAGTCTGGTTCTAGGAGAGTGACCTCTTACACACGTTGGACTGTGCTGAGCCCGGATTGTTAGTGCTTGCCCCCCCCCCCTCTCATACCCCCACCCTGAGGACCCCCCCTCGCTCCCAGGCCACACTGCAGCAGGTAATGCTTAAGGGTGAACAGTGCCCTAAATCTCCTATGCCCTGGATCACTTGCTGCCTGTGGCACAGTGAGAACTGTGCATCTGTCTTTGGCTGGACTCCACGTGTATAAGCACCTTGAGCATTTGTGTGAATAGCAGGGGCTCCCTTTCCAACAATGTCAGCATTCAGTTTTGACACAAGTGAAAATGATGCTTAATCAACCCCCTATTTTTCCTTTTTTAACCTGTGACTCAGTTAATTTATCCGGCGGGTACCTCAGTGGCATCAATCAGAAAGGTCTGACGTTCCCATAAATATAAAAACAAAAAAACGGCGGATGCTGGAAATCCAAAACAAAAACAGAATTACCTGGAAAAACTCAGCAGGTCTGGCAGCATCGGCGGAGAAGAAAAGAGTTGACGTTTCGAGTGCTCATGACCCTTCAACAGTTCTGTCGAAGGGTCATGAGGACTCGAAACGTCAACTCTTCTCTGCCGACGCTGCCAGACCTGCTGAGTTTTTCCAGGTAATTCTGACGTTCCCATCCTTACTATGTGTTTAGTTCGATGCTCTCAGTAGTTAGCACTCCCTCCGAAGTCGGGAGCTGGTGGGTTCAGGTCTTGCTCAAGAATGAAGACCAACACTGCCAGTGGCACACTGAGGGTGTGCTGCACTGTCGGAGGACCAGTTTTGAGCACTTCGGAGACAGGATTAACAAAGCCCTGTACAATTGCAAGCAAGACTTCCTTACTCTTTTAGTATAGCCCACAACATCTTTGTAATAAAGGCTAGTGTGGGCCAAGTATTGTGACTGCATTCACAGTTCATGTCCTGCTTTTATACTTGCGTGGTGCCCTGGAGATTGACAGCCCCCCTCCCTTCAGCAGGACTGGAGGAAACTCAGCAGTGAGATTCAGGCCTGGGTTGCGAACTGCAGAGTTACAGCTATTGATTCTCTAGCCAGAGAATCAATAGCTGTAACTCTGCAGTTCGCAACCCGCGGTTTAGGTCTCGAGGCAGATGGGTTGAAAAATGGGCTAAACTACGCTCCTGTTGACAGGTATCGGACATCCCGGAATGAATTACCTCGGAGTCCAACAACCCTAGGTTCCTAGTCAAACACAGCTTGGACGCAGTGAGAGTGTATCATCAGTGAAGCTGACCCTAGTGGTTAAAGGAGGAATGCTGGGCTTAGAACACGGGAGGGGGGTGCGGGGGGGAAATCTCTCCTGCTCCCCGATAGGCCCGTGTGGTCTTTAGCATCTGACTGAGAGGCAACACTGCCTTGTTAGTGCCCTGCGGGGTGTGCTAGGGTATATCCTGGAGTGGGAGGGGACCTGAACTCAACGTTCTGCCCAGAGGGGAAAGGACACCCAAAACTGGCAAAATAAAAGCGAGGACATGAGAAAGGACCGGATGGCATGGCGGGGGAGGTGGGGGGGTGCGGGGGTGGCGATGTCAGACTTTGGCCGAGTCTGAAAGGGGAGGGGTGGGGGGAGAAATAAGTTGGGGTAAATGGGTCCGGTGGATGTATGGTGGTGGTTAAGGAAGCGTATGGAGCAGAATTTTGCGCAGAGTTGAAAATGAGTTCAGAGAGGGCAAGGACAAGTGAACTGATAAATGTGTTTGCTTACTTTTTCACTGCATTTCGCCGTGTTGATTTTGTAGGCAGGGCTAGAGGTCCTTTTGTTCCCGGGCCTGTGGAATTATGTTTTGGGTCCGTGTGGGCGCGAGTGAGTCCGTGTGGGCGCGAGTGAGTCCGTGTGGGCTCGAGTGAGTCTGTGTGTCAGTCAGTGTTTTGCCGCCTCTGCAGTGTTCAAGTACGTGTGAAGAAATTGCAATCGCAGAGACTGCCAGCATGGTACAAGAGCTGTTACCTTTCATTAGTAACCTTGGCGTTCTCCTCTTTCTGCGTAACCTCGATCGGTGAAACTATTCCAGGGTTGCCCCCAGGTACCTGATCAGGGGCAGGACTCCTGGCCATCCATCCTCCACTCCCTCGATTCCTAGGGCACTGAATTTCAGCTTCCTCAACTCCTATCCCCATTAAGACCAACTAACCCAGCACAGATTGAAGGTGAAATCTGGGAGCGTTCTCCTCTGTTTGGCTCAGTACCACGTCGGGTTGGGGTTTGTGAGGTTTGGTGGGGGGGTGGTTGGTGGTGGTAGGTGGGTGGCACTGGCCCTCGACCTACCTGAGCAATGGCTAGTTTGTAGTTTTGAGCAATTGGAGGAAGATGGAGTCGGTGTATCACCAGCAATGGCTTCTCCTTTCACTCCCATACTGTTAATCTCTGGCATCCTCCAAAGACCTGTCGTCCCTCAGTACGTTGCCCCTCAGCAGAATTATCCAAAAAGACGTGAGGCTCTGTGTGCGCGCTGATGGTGCCCGGTTTTACCTCACTCCCGTTCTCTTCCCAACCCCACCGCTGTGCCTAAACGATCAGACTGCTTATCCAACATCTGGCACTGGATGAGCAGAAATTTCTCCCAGTTAAAGACTGGGAAGGCTGAAGGCATTTGTTTTCCATTCCTGGCAGTTATTTCTGAGGCTGAGTCAGACTGTTTACAACCTTGGTGTCATATTTGATCCTGAGACGGGTTTCCGATCTCCCCGTCGCACCATCGCTCCGACTGCCCATTTCCACCCCTGTAACGTGGCCTGGCTCGGTCCGGCCTCTGCTTATCTGTTGCTCAAACCTTCATCTATGCACACGTTCGCTCACTCCAGCCCCAACTATTCTAACACTCTGCTGGCTGCTCTCCCAGCTCCCATCCATCATATACTTGAGCTCATCTAAAGATCTGCAGCCCACATCCTAACTTGCATCATGTTCAGCTGCACATAGCACTCACTGACCTACGTTGGCTGTCAGTCCGGCAACAACTCAACTTGTAAAATCTGATGCTTGTTTTCAAATCATTTCATGGCCTAGCTCCTTCCCTATCACTGTAACCTCCTCCAGCACCCACAATCCTCCCCATCTCTAACCTCCTTCAGCCCATACACCCCTCCCTGTCCCTGTAACCTCCTGCAGCACCCACAAACCTCCCCATCTCTAACCTCCTCCAGCCCATACAGCCCTCCCTGTCCCTGTAACCTCCTCCAGTCCCTACACCCCTCCCTATCTCTGTAAACTCCTCCAGCCCCTACACCCCTCCCTATATCTGTAACCTCATCCAGCACCCACAAACCTCCCCATCTCTAACCTCCTCCAACCCCTACACCCCTCCCTATCTCTGTAACCTCCTCCAGCCTCTACAGCCCTCCCTATCTCTGTAACCTCCTCCAGCCCCTACACCCCTCCCTATCTCTGTAACCTCCTCCAGCCCCTACACCCCTCCCTATCTCTGTAAGCTCCTCTAGCCCCTACAACCCTACCTATTTCTGTAACCTCCTCCAGCCCCTACACCCCTCCCTATCTCTGTAACCTCCTCCAGCCCCTACACCCCTCCCTATCTCTGTAACCTCCTCCAGCCCGTACAACCCTCCCTATCTCTGCAAACTCCTCCAGCCCCTACACCTCTCCTTATCCCTGTAACCTCCTCCAGCCCTCCGAGATCTCAGCGCTCATCCAGCCCCGTTCTCTTGACCATCCCCTGATTCCCAACACTCCAGCAATGGCGACCGTACCTTCAGCTGCCTGGGGGACCCTGAGCTCTGGAATTCCCTTCCTAAACCTCACTGTCCCTCTTTCTCTCTCTTCACCACACCCCCCGCACCCCTCCCCTTAAAGATGCTTCTTAAAACTAAGCCCTCTGTCCCTAATATCTCCTAATGTGGATTGGAATCTGATTTTGTTTAACAATTACTCCTGTGAAATGCCTTGGGATTTTTTTTAACTTGTCTGTGGAATGTGGGTGTCGCTGGCCGGGCCAGTGTTTATTGCCCATCTCTAATTGCCCTTATTCAGAGGGCATTTCTAAGAGTCAACCACATTGCTTTGGGCCTGGAGTCACGTGTGGGCCAGGCCGAGTAAAGACCACAGATTTCCCTCCCTCTCGGGCATTCGTGAACCAGATGGGTTTTTATGATCGACGCTGGCTCCGTGGTCCACCATTAGACCTTTAATTCCAGAGATTTATTGAATTCAGATTCCACGATTTGAACCTGGGTTCCCCAGAGCCTTACCCTGGGCCTCTGGATTACCAGTCCAGTGCCTGCACCGTCGCTGCCTCCCTGTGGATGCTTTACGATATTGAAGGTGCTATGTAACAACAAGTTTTTTCCATCGTTGTTTTAAATTTCTGACTGACTGACCCTCTTGGCACCTATTTGTGACCCCGTTCCCTCGCGCCAGAATGCCCTTACCGTGCTCCGGAAAAGCGACAGCAGCTCACCCACATCAACTCGTCTCCCTTTAACGCCTTGCAATTTTCCAAACCAGCGCTTCTGAATAATTGAGCATCCAGGGGCTGGAATTCCTGAGTAAGCGGATGAGCTTAAGGTGGAAGGGCCGAGAGTTTGGTGGGGGGGTGTGGGGGGGTTAGGAATGGACCGTGTGTGTGCTGTCAGATGATGGCCTGTCAGTTGCTCTCTGTGCTGCCTCAGCACAGAGCTGCTGTGCTCACCCTGAGCTCTCGTCAAACGGCGACACAGCTAAAAGCCTGCTTTATTTCCTTCTCGCTCTGCCTGCGCCAAGGCTGTGTGCATGTTGTGTAATTCTTGATTTATGCATGCATCTGTAGCTCCCCTCGAAGTTTCAAAGTCTTGAATATTTATGTAAGTGAGATGGGCAGAAGCACTGAGTGCTATACTTATATAAGAGGACAGAGCGAGGGAATCTCTGGGCGTCTCTGCGGCCTTTATCAATCCTCGGAGACTCCTCTTGGATTTGATCGCGGTCCTGTATGTCTGCTGCTTTTCCCCCTCCTTGCTTCCGAGCCCCGTTTTTATTCTTCTCTGTACGAAGGCGGCACTGCTCTGGTTCTGCGTTCCCTTGCCGGGGGTCCCGTTCCTCCTGTGCGCTGTCCTGAGTGACTTGCATGTTTAGCGTTTGTTCCCCTTCTGCAGTTCCAGCCCAGGCTGTGATTTCAGCCGCGCGATCCACGGGAGAGGGGTCGGCCCTCATACATGCCAACTGTCCAGTTCTGGTTCTAACGCTGTCACGCAGCGTCCCACACAGTGGGGAGGTGGGGGGGTGGGGGGGGGTGGTGGTGGATGGAATTGCTGGTCACTGGAGATGCTGACTGTGGCATTGCCCTGACAACACCCTGCCTGTCTCTGCATAGGCCAGTGATAGAAGCTGGCTACACCCAGCTCTACCACACCATCCGCCCTATATTCTGTAGCAAGGTCGCCAAGTGTTACGGGGGACGCTAACACCAGCCAAGAGGGTGTACATAAACATCATTGATATTTTATATGTTTGTATACTAATGGAAGAGATTTGCTTTGCTCTCACAAACCTTCAAACCCAGAAGCCCGGTGGCCGACAGAGTAGATTGGATACCGTGCAGGCTAGGGCTAAAGTATTGGGAGAGTGCTACCCTGTCGGAGGGTCAGCGCTGAGGGAGTGCCGCACTGTCAGAGGGTCAGCTCTGAGGGAGTGCAGCACTGTCGGAGAGTTGGTGCTGAGGGAGCGCTGCACTGTCGGAGGGTCAGCGGTGAGGGAGTGCCGCACTGTCAGAGGGTCAGCGCTGAGGGAGTGCCGCACTGTCGGAGAGTTGGTGCTGAGGGAGCGCTGCACTGTCAGAGAGTTGGTACTGAGGGAGCGTTGCACTGTTGGAGGGTTGGTACTGAGGGAGTGCTGCACTGTCGGAGAGTTGGTACTTAGGGAGTGCTGCACTGTCGGAGGGTCAGCTCTGAGGGAGCGCTGCTCTGTCAGAGAGTTGGTACTGAGGGAGCGCTGCACTGTCGGAGAGTTGGTACTGAGGGAGCGCTGCACTGTCGGAGAGTTGGTACTGAGGGAGCGCTGCACTGTCAGAGAGTTGGTACTGAGGGAGCGCTGCACTGTCAGAGAGTTGGTACTGAGGGAGCGCTGCACTGTCAGAGAGTTGGTACTGAGGGAGCGCTGCACTGTCGGAGAGTTGGTACTGAGGGAGCGCTGCACTGTCAGAGAGTTGGTACTGAGTGAGCGCCGCACTGTCGGAGGGTCCGTGCTGAGGGAGCGCCGCACTGTCGGAGGGTCAGTGCTGAGGGAGCGCCGCACTGTCGGAGGGTCAGTGCTGAGGGAGCGCTGCACTGTCGGAGAGTTGGTACTGAGGGAACATTGCACTGTCGGAGAGTTGGTACTGAGGGAGCGTTGCACTGTCGGAGGGTCAGTGCTGAGGGAGCGCTGCACTGTCGGAGAGTTGGTACTGAGGGAGCGTTGCACTGTCGGAGGGTCGGTACTTAGGGAGCGCCGCACTGTGGGAGGGTTGGTACTTAGGGAGTGCTGCACTGTCGGATGGTCAGTGCTGAGGGAGCGTTGCACTGTCAGAGAGTTGGTAGTGAGGGAGCGCGGCACTGTCGGAGAGTTGGTACTGAGGGAGTGTTGCACTGTCGGAGGGTCAGTGCTGAGGGAGCGCTGCCCTGTCAGAGAGTTGGTACTGAGGGAGCGCTGCACTGTCGGAGAGTTGGTACTGAAGGAGCGTTGCACTGTCGGAGAGTTGGTACTGAGGGAGCGTTGCACTGTCGGAGAGTTGGTACTTAGGGAGTGTTGCACTGTTGGAGAGTTGGTACTGAGGGAGCGTTGCACTGTCGGAGAGTTGGTACTGAGGGAGCGTTGCACTGTCGGAGAGTTGGTACTGAGGGAGCGTTGCACTGTGGGAGGGTCAGTACTGAGGGAGCGTTGCACTGTCGGAGGGTCAGTACTGAGGGAGCGTTGCACTGTCGGAGGGTCAGTACTGAGGGAGCGCTGCACTGTCGGAGGGTCAGTACTGAGGGAGCGCTGCACTGTCGGAGGGTCAGTACTGAGGGAGCGCTGCACTGTCAGAGAGTTGGTACTGAGGGAGCGCTGCACTGTCGGAGAGTTGGTACTGAGGGAGCGTTGCACTGTCAGAGGGTCAGTGCTGAGGGAGCGTTGCACTGTCGGAGAGTTGGTACTGAGGGAGTGTTGCACTGTCAGAGACTTGGTACTGAGGGAGTGTTGCACTGTCGGAGAGTTGGTACTGAGGGAGTGCTGCACTGTCGGAGAGTTGGTACTTAGGGAGTGCTGCACTGTCGGAGAGTTGGTACTTAGGGAGTGTTGCACTGTCGGAGAGTTGGTACTTAGGGAGTGTTGCACTGTCGGAGGGTCGGTACTTAGGGAGTGTTGCACTGTCGGAGAGTTGGTACTTAGGGAGTGTTGCACTGTCGGAGGGTCGGTACTTAGGGAGTGTTGCACTGTCGGAGAGTCGGTACTTAGGGAGTGTTGCACTGTTGGAGGGTCGGTACTTAGGGAGTGTTGCACTGTCGGAGAGTTGGTACTTAGGGAGTGTTGCACTGTCGGAGAGTTGGTACTTAGGGAGTGTTGCACTGTTGGAGAGTTGGTACTTAGGGAGTGTTGCACTGTCGGAGGGTCAGTACTGAGGGAGCGTTGCACTGTGGGAGGGTCAGTACTGAGGGAGCGTTGCGCTGTCGGAGGGTCAGTACTGAGGGAGCGCAGCACTGTCGGAGGGTCAGTACTTAGGGAGCGCAGCACTGTCGGAGGATCAGTACTGAGGGAGCGCTGCACTGTCAGAGAGTTGGTACTGAGGAGCGCTGCACTGTCGGAGAGTTGGTGCTGAGGGAGCGTTGCACTGTCGGAGGGTCAGTGCTGAGGGAGCGTTGCACTGTCGGAGAGTTGGTACTTAGGGAGTGTTGCACTGTCGGAGACTTGGTACTTAGGGAGTGTTGCACTGTTGGAGAGTTCGTACTGAGGGAGTGCTGCACTGTCGGAGAGTTGGTACTGAGGGAGTGCTGCACTGTCGGAGAGTTGGTACTTAGGGAGTGTTGCACTGTCGGAGAGTTGGTACTTAGGGAGTGTTGCACTATCGGAGGGTCAGTACTTAGGGAGTGTTGCACTGTCGGAGGGTCGGTACTTAGGGAGTGTTGCACTATCGGAGGGTTGGTACTTAGGGAGTGTTGCACTGTCGGAGAGTTGGTACTTAGGGAGTGTTGCACTGTTGGAGAGTTGGTACTTAGGGAGTGTTGCACTGTCGGAGAGTTGGTACTGAGGGAGCGCTGCACTGTCAGAGAGTTGGTACTGAGGGAGTGTTGCACTGTCGGAGAGTTGGTACTGAGGGAGTGTTGCACTGTCGGAGAGTTGGTACTGAGGGTGTGTTGCAGTGTTGGAGAGTTGGTACTTAGGGAGTGTTGCACTGTTGGAGAGTTGGTACTGAGGGAGTGTTGCACTGTCGGAGGGTTGGTACTTAGGGAGTGTTGCACTGTCGGAGAGTTGGTACTTAGGGAGTGTTGCACTGTCGGAGGGTTGGTACTTAGGGAGTATTGCACTGTTGGAGAGTTGGTACTTAGGGAGTGTTGCACTGTCGGAGAGTTGGTACTTAGGGAGTGTTGCACTGTCGGAGGGTTGGTACTGAGGGCATGCTGCACTGTCGGAGGGTCGGTCGCTCTTGCTCTCCCATTTCACTATCTCCTTAAAATAGCCCCCTGGTCTCCTTAAACTTCCTCCTCGGTCAGATCCTCTGAAACCGGGCCATCTTTACCTCCTCCTCCCTCTACGCTGCTCTGGGAGCCTCAGTCCGGATCACGGGCTCAAATCCCGGGGCTGGGAGCTCAAACTCAGGATATCAGACGGGGGTGGGGGGTAGTTCTGTGAGTATATCGGGCTGCCACCAGCTGATGGGAGGCAGTTACTACTGAGCAACCCGTAAGCAGAGATCCCAGACCAACTCAGCAACTGGATTCAATTCCCTTTTCCAAACCCGCACTTTGTCCCGTACCAAACCCTCCTCCTCCTCCTCCCCACCCCACCGCCGCACCCGCCCCCCCCCCCCCCGTCTCCCGAGACAGCTTTTACAGACCCAAATGACAGTCCTCCATGTTACGAGTCTGTCCGTGAGCTATTCAACTGCAAAGACCATCACAACTGAGCCTGAGTCTGCCCCCTCTACTTTCCAGCGACCAATAGCAGGAGCTCTGGTGAATCTACCCGCTCCTGGGAACCGGGTGGGGGTGGGTGGGGGGTGCTGGGTGAATTGTAGCTCCCTTGTTTTCTCCGGCGAGGCCCAGCTGCTCCAGCAGAGATGGGGGGGCGGTTCTGCAAACTGGAGCCTTTCTTGTCTGTGTACCACCCGAGAGAGTAGATCGAGAGACACAGTTCCTGCTGATGGAGGGATTGGGACCCACAGGACACCAAATGGAAGGTGATTGGTTTAAAAAACAAATGTCCAGAGGTAACAGGAGGAGAATCCTTTTGATGCAGCGAGTGGTCAGGATGGGAATGCACTGCCTGGGAGAAGCTGGTGGAAGCAGATTCAACATTGACTTTAAAAGGGAATTAGTTCAGCATTGGAAAAAAAAACATTTGCAGGGCTGCAGGGTAAGAGCGGGAGGTGTAGGATGACGTACTTTGTCCTTAAAGAAAACAGACACAGGCACGAGAGGCTAAATTGACAGCCTTCATGCCGTAACCTAGATGCTTGAGCGCCGCAGCGAGATAGGCTGATTGAGGCCTCCCTGAAGCAGACCCTGGGCAGGACTCCCCTTGTCGTCGGAGGGAGTCTGTGAAGGCGGCTCACCAGACACACACCGCTCTCTGCTCCGGGATGACTGAGACTCGGACGTGAGCTGAGCTTTTCCGTCAGACGTTGTCATGCGGTTTACACACGCCCTGCTGCCAGGCACAGTCCCCCCTCACGTCACTCATCCCACGGTCGTTCAGGGATTTGTGTCTGTCCTCATCCTCTCACCCCTTATCATCAGTCTCCATTCCCCCACCCCACCACCAACAGTGAAAGTGACCAGGGAACTGACGGGCGTAACTCCATGCTTTACCCGTGCTCAACTATGGGGGGCAGCGGGATGGTGAAGGGTGTCGGACCAACTGCAGCTCAGGATCACCATTGGTTCAAGCAAGCTGATTGGTATTATCCCCAGGAGTGTGGGGCAGCGTTAATAATGTTTGAGACCTTAGGTTACTGCTGCAGGAATGGCAGCTCTGTGTGTATCTCCTAGCCAGTTTGCAAACTCACTCAGTTACCATTCACCCTGTCTCCCCTCACTGTGTACTGATTTAGTTACCACTCACCATGTCTCCCCTCACTGTGTACTGACTCAGTTACCATTCACCCTGTCTCCCCTCACTGTGTACTGACCCAGTTAACATTCAGCCTGTCTCCCCTCACAGTGTACTCACTCAGTTGCCATTCCCCCTGTCTCCCTTCACTGTTTATGACTCAGTTTCCATTCACCCTGTCTCCCCTTACTGTTTACTGAGTCAGTTTCCATTCACCCTGTCTCCCCTCACTGTGTACTGACTCAGTTACCATTCCCCCTGTCTCCCTTCACTGTTTATGACTCAGTTACCTTTCACCCTGTCTCCCCTCACTGTGTACTCACTCAGTTACCATTCACCCTGTCTCCCCTCACTGTGTACTGACTCACTTACCATTCACCCTGTCTCCCCTCACTGTGTACTCATTCAGTTACCCTTCACCCTGTCTCCCCTCACTGTGTACTGACTCAGTTACCATTCACCCTGTCTCCACTCACTGTGTACTCACTCAGTTACCATTCACCCTATCTCACCTCACTGTGTACTCACTCAGATAACATTCACCCTGTCTCCCCTCACTGTGTACTGACTCAGTTACCATTCACCCTGTCTCCACTCACTGTGTACTCACTCAGTTTCCATTCACCCTGTCTCCCCACACTGTGTACTCACTCAGTTTCCATTCACTCTGTCTCCCCGCACAGTGTACTGATTCAGTTACCATTAAACCGCGTCTCCCCTCCCTGTGTACTGACTCAGTTACCATTTACCCTGTCTCCCCTCACTGTGTACTCAATCAGTTACCATTCACCCTGTTCCCCTCACTGTGTACTGTCTCAGTTACCATTCACCCTGTCTCCCCTCACTGTGTACTCACTCAGTTACCATTCACCCTGTCTCACCTCACTGTGTACTGACTCAGTTACCCTTCACCCGGTCTCCCCTCACTGTGTACTGATTCAGTTACCATTCACCCTGTCTCCCCTCACTGTGTACTGAATCTGTTACCATTCACCCTGTCTCCCCTCACTTTGTACTGACTTGGTTACCATTCACCCTGTATCCCCTCCCTGTGTACTGACTCAGTTACAATTCACCCTGTCTCCCCTCACTGTGTACTCACTCAGTTACCATTCACCCTGTCTCCCCTCACTGTGTACTGACTCAGTTACCATTCACCTGTCTCACCTCACTTTATACTGACTCAGTTACCATTCACCTGTCTCACCTCACTTTATACTGACTCAGTTACCATTCACCTGTCTCCCCTCACTGTGTACTCACACAGTTACCATTCACCCTGTCTCCCCTCACTGTGTACTCACACAGTTACCATTCACCATGTCTCCCCTCACCGTGTACTGACTGAGTTACCATTCACCCTGTCTCCCCTCACTGTGTACTGACTCAGTTACCATTCACCCTGTCTCCCCTCACTGTTTACTGACTCAGTTACCATTCACCCTGTCTCCCCTCACTGTGTACTGACTCAGTTACCATTCAACCTGTCTCTCCTCAGTGTGTACTGACTCAGTTACTATTTACCCTGTCTCCCCTCACTGTGTACTCACTCAGTTACCATTCACCCTATCTCCCCTCACTGTGTACTGACTTAGTTACCATTTACCCTGTCTCCCCTCACTGTGTACTGATTTAGTTACCACTCACCATGTCTCCCTTCACTGTGTACTGACTCAGTTACCATTCACCCTGTCTCCCCTCACTGTGTACTCACTCAGTTAACATTCACCGACTCTCCCCTCACTGTGTACTGACTCAGTTACCATTCACCCTGTCTCCCCTCACTGTGTACTGACTCAGTTACCCTTCACCCTGTCTCCCCTCACTCTGTACTGACTCACTTACCATTCACCCTCTCTCCGCTCATTGTGTACTGACTCAGATACCTTTAACCCTGCCTCCCCTCACTGTGTACTGACTCAGTTACCATTAACCCCGTCTCCCCTCCCTGTATACTGACTCATTTACTAATCACCCTTCTCCCCTCACTGAGTACTGACTCAGTTACCACTCACCATGTCTCCCCTCACTGTGTACTGACGCAGTTACCATTCACCCTGTCTCCCCTCACTGTGTACTCACTCAGTTAACATTCACCGACTCTCCCCTCACTGTGTACCTACCCAATTAACATTCACCCTGTCTCCCCTCACTGTGTACTGACTCAGTTACTATTTACCCTGTCTCCCCTCCCTGTGTACTGATTTAGTTACCACTCACCCTGTCTCCCCTCACTGTTTACTGACTCAGTTACCATTCACCCTGTCTCCCCTCACTGTGTACTGACTCAGTTACCATTCACCTGTCTCCCCTCACTGTGTACTGACTCAGTTACCATTCACCCTGTCTCCCCTCACTTTGTACTGACTCATTTACCATTAACTCTGTCTCCCCTCACCGTGTACTCACTCAGTTACCATTCACCCTGTCTCCCCTCACTGTGTACTGACTCAGTTACCATTCACCCTGTCTCCCCTCACTGTGTACTGACTCAGTTACCTTTCACCCTCTCTTCCCTCACTGTGTACTGACTCAGATACCATTAACTCTGTCTCCCCTCACCGTGTACTCACTCAGTTACCATTCACCCTGTCTCCCCTCACTGTGTACTGACTCAGTTACCATTCACCCTGTCTCCCCTCACTGTGTACTGACTCAGTTACCATTCACCCTGTCTCACCTCACTTTATACTGACTCAGTTACCATTCACCCTGTCTCTCCTCACTGTGTACTGACTCAGTTACCATTCACCCTGTCTCCCCTCACTGTGTACTGACTCTGTTACCATTCACCCTGTCTCCCCTCACAGTGTACTCACTCCGTTACCATTCACCCTGTCTCCCCTCACTGTGTACGTACTCAGTTACCACTCACCCTGTCTCCCCTCACTGTGTACTGACTCAGTTACCATTCACCTGTCTCCCCTCACTGTGTACTTACTCAGTTACCATTCACCCTGTCTCCCCTCACTGTGTACTCACTCAGTTGCTATCCACCATGTCTCCCCTCACTGTGTACTGACTCATTTACTAATCACCCTGTCTCCCCTCACTGTGTACTCACACAGTTACCATTCACCCTGTCTCCCCTCACTGTGTAATGATTTAGTTACCACTCACCCTGTCTCCCCTCACTGTGTACTGACTCAGTTACCATTCACCCTATCTCCCCTCACTGTGTACTGACTCAGTTACCATTCTCCCTGTCTCCCCTCACTGTGTACTGACTCAGTTACCATTCACCCTGCCTCCCCTCACTCTGTACTGACTCACTTACCAGTCACCCTCTCTCCGCTCATTGTGTACTGACTCTTTTACTATTCACCCTCTCTCCCCTCACTGTGTACTTACTCAGTTTCCATTCACCCTGTCTCCCCTCACTGTGTACTCACTCAGTTTCCATTCACTCTGTCTCCCCGCACAGTGTACTGATTCAGTTACCATTAAACCGCGTCTCCCCTCCCTGTGTACTGACTCAGTTACCATTTACCCTGTCTCCCCTCACTGTGTACTCAATCAGTTACCATTCACCCTGTTCCCCTCACTGTGTACTGTCTCAGTTACCATTCACCCTGTCTCCCCTCACTGTGTACTCACTCAGTTACCATTCACCCTGTCTCACCTCACTGTGTACTGACTCAGTTACCCTTCACCCGGTCTCCCCTCACTGTGTACTGATTCAGTTACCATTCACCCTGTCTCCCCTCACTGTGTACTGAATCTGTTACCATTCACCCTGTCTCCCCTCACTTTGTACTGACTTGGTTACCATTCACCCTGTATCCCCTCCCTGTGTACTGACTCAGTTACAATTCACCCTGTCTCCCCTCACTGTGTACTCACTCAGTTACCATTCACCCTGTCTCCCCTCACTGTGTACTGACTCAGTTACCATTCACCTGTCTCACCTCACTTTATACTGACTCAGTTACCATTCACCTGTCTCACCTCACTTTATACTGACTCAGTTACCATTCACCTGTCTCCCCTCACTGTGTACTCACACAGTTACCATTCACCCTGTCTCCCCTCACTGTGTACTCACACAGTTACCATTCACCATGTCTCCCCTCACCGTGTACTGACTGAGTTACCATTCACCCTGTCTCCCCTCACTGTGTACTGACTCAGTTACCATTCACCCTGTCTCCCCTCACTGTTTACTGACTCAGTTACCATTCACCCTGTCTCCCCTCACTGTGTACTGACTCAGTTACCATTCAACCTGTCTCTCCTCAGTGTGTACTGACTCAGTTACTATTTACCCTGTCTCCCCTCACTGTGTACTCACTCAGTTACCATTCACCCTATCTCCCCTCACTGTGTACTGACTTAGTTACCATTTACCCTGTCTCCCCTCACTGTGTACTGATTTAGTTACCACTCACCATGTCTCCCTTCACTGTGTACTGACTCAGTTACCATTCACCCTGTCTCCCCTCACTGTGTACTCACTCAGTTAACATTCACCGACTCTCCCCTCACTGTGTACTGACTCAGTTACCATTCACCATGTCTCCCCTCACTGTGTACTGACTCAGTTACCCTTCACCCTGTCTCCCCTCACTCTGTACTGACTCACTTACCATTCACCCTCTCTCCGCTCATTGTGTACTGACTCAGATACCTTTAACCCTGCCTCCCCTCACTGTGTACTGACTCAGTTACCATTAACCCCGTCTCCCCTCCCTGTATACTGACTCATTTACTAATCACCCTTCTCCCCTCACTGAGTACTGACTCAGTTACCACTCACCATGTCTCCCCTCACTGTGTACTGACGCAGTTACCATTCACCCTGTCTCCCCTCACTGTGTACTCACTCAGTTAACATTCACCGACTCTCCCCTCACTGTGTACCTACCCAATTAACATTCACCCTGTCTCCCCTCACTGTGTACTGACTCAGTTACTATTTACCCTGTCTCCCCTCCCTGTGTACTGATTTAGTTACCACTCACCCTGTCTCCCCTCACTGTTTACTGACTCAGTTACCATTCACCCTGTCTCCCCTCACTGTGTACTGACTCAGTTACCATTCACCTGTCTCCCCTCACTGTGTACTGACTCAGTTACCATTCACCCTGTCTCCCCTCACTTTGTACTGACTCATTTACCATTAACTCTGTCTCCCCTCACCGTGTACTCACTCAGTTACCATTCACCCTGTCTCCCCTCACTGTGTACTGACTCAGTTACCATTCACCCTGTCTCCCCTCACTGTGTACTGACTCAGTTACCTTTCACCCTCTCTTCCCTCACTGTGTACTGACTCAGATACCATTAACTCTGTCTCCCCTCACCGTGTACTCACTCAGTTACCATTCACCCTGTCTCCCCTCACTGTGTACTGACTCAGTTACCATTCACCCTGTCTCCCCTCACTGTGTACTGACTCAGTTACCATTCACCCTGTCTCACCTCACTTTATACTGACTCAGTTACCATTCACCCTGTCTCTCCTCACTGTGTACTGACTCAGTTACCATTCACCCTGTCTCCCCTCACTGTGTACTGACTCTGTTACCATTCACCCTGTCTCCCCTCACAGTGTACTCACTCCGTTACCATTCACCCTGTCTCCCCTCACTGTGTACGTACTCAGTTACCACTCACCCTGTCTCCCCTCACTGTGTACTGACTCAGTTACAATTCACCTGTCTCCCCTCACTGTGTACTTACTCAGTTACCATTCACCCTGTCTCCCCTCACTGTGTACTCACTCAGTTGCTATCCACCATGTCTCCCCTCACTGTGTACTGACTCATTTACTAATCACCCTGTCTCCCCTCACTGTGTACTCACACAGTTACCATTCACCCTGTCTCCCCTCACTGTGTAATGATTTAGTTACCACTCACCCTGTCTCCCCTCACTGTGTACTGACTCAGTTACCATTCACCCTATCTCCCCTCACTGTGTACTGACTCAGTTACCATTCTCCCTGTCTCCCCTCACTGTGTACTGACTCAGTTACCATTCACCCTGCCTCCCCTCACTCTGTACTGACTCACTTACCAGTCACCCTCTCTCCGCTCATTGTGTACTGACTCATTTACTATTCACCCTCTCTCCCCTCACTGTGTACTTACTCAGTTTCCATTCACCCTGTCTCCCCTCACTGTGTACTGATTCAGTTACCATTAACCCTGTCTCCCTTCCCTGTGTACTGACTCATTTACTATTCACCCTGTCTCCCCTCCCTGTGTACTGACTCATTTACTATTCACCCTGTCTCCCCTCACCGTGTAATTACTCAGTTACCATTCACCCTCTCTCCCCTCACTGTGTACTGACTCAGATACCTTTAACCCTGCCTCCCCTCACTCTGTACTGACTCAGTTACCATTAACCCCGTCTCCCCTCCCTGTATACTGACTCATTTACTAATCACCCTTCTCCCCTCACTGTGTACTGACTCATTTACTAATCACCATGTCTCCCCTCACTGTGTACTGACTCAGTTACCATTCACCCTGTCTCCCCTCACTGTGTACTGACTCAGTTACCATTCACCATGTCTCCCCTCACTGTGTACTCACTCAGTTACCATTCACCGTGTCTCCCCTCACTGTGTCCTGACTCAGTTACCATTCACCCTGTCTCCCCTCACTGTGTACTCACTCAGTTACCATTCACCCTGTCTCTCCTCACTGTGTACTCACTCAGTTACCATTCACCCTGTCTCCCATCACTGTTTACTTACTCAGTTTCCATTCACCCTGTCTCCCCTCACTGTGTACTGATTCAGTTACCATTAACCCTGTCTCCCCTCCCTGTGTACTGACTCATTTACTATTCACCCTGTCTCCCCTCACTGTGTACTGACGCAGTTACCATTCACCCTGCCTCCCCTCACTGTGTACTCACTCAGTAAACCATTCACCTTTTCTCCCCTCACTGTGTTCTCACACAGTTACCATTCACCCTGTCTCCCCTCAATGTGTACTGACTCAATTACCATTCACCCTGTTCCCCTCATTGTGTATAGACTTAGTTACCATTCACCCTGTCTCCCATCACTGTGCACTGACTCAGTTTCCATTCACCCTGTCTCCCCTCACTGTGTACTCACTCAGTTACCCTTCACCCTGTCTCCCCTACCGTGTACTCACTCAGTTACCATTCACCCTGTCTCCCATCACTGTTTAATGACTCATTTACTAATCACCCTGTCTCCCCTCACTGTGTACTGACACAGTTACCATTTATCCTGTCTCCCCTCACTGTGTACTGACTCATTTCCTAATCACCCTGTCTCCCCTCACTGTGTACTTATTCAGTTACCATTCACCCTGTCTCCCCTCACTGTGTACTGACTCAGTTACCATTCACCTGTCTCACCTCACTGTGTACTGACTCAGTTACCATTCCCCCTGTCTCCTTTCACTGTTTATGACTCAGTTTCCATTCACCCTGTCTCCCCTCACTGTGTACTGACTCAGTTACCATTCCCCCTGTCTCCCTTCACTGTTCATGACTCAGTTTCCATTCACCCTGTCTCCCCTCACTGTGTACTCACTCAGTTACCATTCACCCTGTCTCCCCTCACTGTGTACTGACTCAGTTACCATTCACCCTGTCTCCCCTCACTGTGTACTGACTCAGTTACCATTCACACTGTCTCCCCTCACTGTGTACTCACTCAGTTACCTTTCACCCTGTCTCCCCTCACTGTGTACTCACTCACTTACCTTTCACCCTGTCTCCCCTCACTGTGTACTCACTCAGTTACCTTTCACCCTGGCTCCCCTCACTTTATACTGACTCAGTTACCATTCACCTGTCTCACCTCACTTTATACTGACTCAGTTACCATTCACCTGTCTCCCCTCACTGTGTACTGACTCAGTTACCATTCACCCTGTCTCCCTTCCCTGTATACTGACTCATTTACTAATCACCCTGTCTCCCCTCACTTTGTACTCACTCAGTAAACCATTCACCTTCTCTCCCCTCACTGTGTACTCACACAGTTACCATTCACCCTGTCTCCCCTCAATGTGTACTGACTCAGTTACCATTCACACTGTCTCCCCTCAATGTGTACTGACTCAGTTACCATTCACCCTGTCTCCCCTCACTGTGTACTGATTCAGTTATCATTCAGCCTGTCTCCCTTCACTGTGTACTCACTCAGTTACCATTCACCCTGTCTCCCCTCACTGTGTACTGACTCAGTTACTATTCACCCTGTGTCCCCTCACTGTTTACTGACTCAGTTACCATTCACCCTGTCTCCCCTCACTGTGTACTGATTCAGTTATCATTCAGCCTGTCTCCCTTCACTGTGTACTCACTCAGTTACCATTCACCCTGTCTCCCCTCACTGTGTACTGACTCATTTACTATTCACCCTGTGTCCCCTCACTGTGTACTGACTCAGTTACCATTCACCCTGTCTCCCCTCACTGTTTACTGACTCAGTTACCTTTCACCCTGTCTCCCCTCACTGTGTACTCACTCAGATACCATTCACCCTGTCTCCCCTCACTGTGTACTGACTCAGTTACCATTCACCCTGTCTCCCCTCACTGTGTACTGACTCAGTTACCATTCACCTGTCTCCCCTCACTGTGTACTGACTCAGTTACCATTCACCTGTCTCTCCTCACTTTATACTGTCTCAGTTACCATTCACCCTGTCTCCCCTCACTGTGTACTCACTCAGTTACAATTCACCCTGTCTGCCCTCACTGTGTACTGACTCAGTTACCATTCACCTGTCTCCCCTCACTGTGCACTCACTCAGTTACCATTCACCCTGTCTGCCCTCACTGTGTACTGACTCAGTTACCATTCACCTGTCTCCCCTCACTGTGTACTGACTCAGTTACCATTCACCTGTCTCCCCTCACTGTGTACTGACTCAGTTACAATTCACCCTGTCTCCCCTCACTGTGTACTGACTCAGTTACCATTCACCCTGTCTCCCCTCACTGTGTAGTGTCTCAGATACCATTCAACTGTCTCACCTCACTGCGTAACCACTCAGTTACCATTCACCCTGCCTCCCCTCACTTTGTACTCACTCAGTAAACCGTTCACCTTCTCTCCCCTCACTGTGTACACACACAGTTACCATTCACCCTGTCTCTCCTCACTGTGTACTCACACAGTTACCATTCACCCTGTCTCCCCTCACTGTGTACTGACACTGTTAGCATTCACCCTGTCTCCCCTCAATGTGTACTGACTCAATTACCATTCACCCTGTCTCCCCTCACTCTTTACTGAGACAGTTTCCATTCACCCTCTCTCCCCTCTCTGTGTTCTCACTCAGTTGCCAATCACCCTGTCTCTCCTCACTGTGTACTGATTTAGTTACCACTCACCCTGTCTCCTCTCACTGTGTACTCACTCAGTTACCATTCACCCTGTCTCCCCTCACTGTGTACTGACTGAGTTACAATTCACCCTGTCTCCCCTCACTGTGTACTGACTCAGTTACCATTCACCCTGTCTCCCCTCACTGTGTACTGATTCAGTTACCATTAACCCTGTCTCCCCTCCCTGTGTACTGACGCAGTTACCATTCACCCTGCCTCCCCTCACTGTGTACTCACTCAATAAACCATTCACCTTCTCTCCCCTCACTGTGTACTTACACAGTTACCATTCACCCTGTCACTTCTCAATGTGTACTGACTCAATTACCATTCACCCTGTCTCCCCTCACTGTGTACTGACTCTGTTACCATTCACCCTGTCTCTCTTCACTGTTTACTGACTCAGTTTCCATTCACCCTGTCTCCCCTCACTCTGTACTGGCTCAGTTACCATTCACCCTGTCTCCCCTCACTGTGTACTGACTCAGTTACCATTCACCCTGTCTCCCCTCACTGTGTACTCACTCAGTTACCATTCACCCTGTCTCCCCTCACTGTGTACTCACTCAGTTACCATTCACCCTGTCTCCCCTCACTGTGTACTGACTCAGTTAGCATTTACCTTGTCTCCCCTCACTGTGTACTGACTCAGTTACCATTCACCCTGTCACCCCTCACTGTGTACTCACACAATTACCATTCACCCTGTCTCCCCTCACTGTGTACTGACTCAGTTACCATTCACCCTGTCTCCCCTCACAGTGTTCTGACTTAGCTACCATTCACCCTGTCTCCCCTCAATGTGTACTGACTCAATTACCATTCGCCATGTCGCCCCTCACTGTTTACTGACTGAGTTTCCATTCACCCTGTCTCCCCTCACTGTGTACTGCCTCAGTTACCATTCACCCTGTCTCACCTCACTGTGTACTCACTCAGTTACCATTCACCCTGTCTCCCCTCACTGTGTATCCCCTCAGTTACCATTCACACTATCTCCCCTCACTGTGTACTCACTCAGATACCATTCACCCTGTCTCCCCTCACTGTGTACTCACTCAGTTACCATTCACCTATCTCCCCTCACTGTGTAATGACTCTTTTACCATTCACCCTGTCTCCCCTCACTGTGTACTGACTCTGTTACCATTCACCCTGTCTCCCCTCACAGTGTACTGACTTAGTTACCATTCACCCTGTCTCCCCTCAATGTGTACTGACTCAATTACCATTCGCCATGTCGCCCCTCACTGTGTACTGACTCAGTTACCATTCACCCTGTCTCCCTTCACTGTTTACTGACTGAGTTTCCATTCACCCTGTCTCCCCTCACTGTGTACTCACTCAGATACCATTCACCCTGTCTCCCCTCACTGCGTACTGACTCAGTTACCATTCACCCTGTCTCCCCTCACTGTGTACTGACTCAGTTACCATTCACCTGTCTCCCCTCACTGTGTACTGACTCAGTTACCATTCACCTGTCTCTCCTCACTTTATACTGTCTCAGTTACCATTCACCCTGTCTCCCCTCACTGTGTACTCACTCAGTTACAATTCACCCTGTCTGCCCTCACTGTGTACTGACTCAGTTACCATTCACCTGTCTCCCCTCACTGTGCACTCACTCAGTTACCATTCACCCTGTCTGCCCTCACTGTGTACTGACTCAGTTACCATTCACCTGTCTCCCCTCACTGTGTACTGACTCAGTTACCATTCACCTGTCTCCCCTCACTGTGTACTGACTCAGTTACCATTCACCCTGTCTCCCCTCACTGTGTACTGTCTCCGATACCATTCACCTGTCTCACCTCACTGCGTAACCACTCAGTTACCATTCACCCTGCCTCCCCTCACTTTGTACTCACTCAGTAAACCATTCACCTTCTCTCCCCTCACTGTGTACACACACAGTTACCATTCACCCTGTCTCTCCTCACTGTGTACTCACACAGTTACCATTCACCCTGTCTCCCCTCACTGTGTACTGACACTGTTAGCATTCACCCTGTCTCCCCTCAATGTGTACTGACTCAATTACCATTCACCCTGTCTCCCCTCACTCTTTACTGAGACAGTTTCCATTCACCCTCTCTCCCCTCTCTGTGTTCTCACTCAGTTGCCAATCACCCTGTCTCTCTTCACTGTGTACTGATTTAGTTACCACTCACCCTGTCTCCTCTCACTGTGTACTCACTCAGTTACCATTCACCCTGTCTCCCCTCACTGTGTACTGACTGAGTTACAATTCACCCTGTCTCCCCTCACTGTGTACTGACTCAGTTACCATTCACCCTGTCTCCCCTCACTGTGTACTGATTCAGTTACCATTAACCCTGTCTCCCCTCCCTGTGTACTGACGCAGTTACCATTCACCCTGCCTCCCCTACTGTGTACTCACTCAATAAACGATTCACCTTCTCTCCCCTCACTGTGTACTTACACAGTTACCATTCACCCTGTCACCCCTCAATGTGTACTGACTCAATTACCATTCACCCTGTCTCCCCTCACTGTGTACTGACTCTGTTACCATTCACCCTGTCTCTCTTCACTGTTTACTGACTCAGTTTCCATTCACCCTGTCTCCCCTCACTCTGTACTGGCTCAGTTACCATTCACCCTGTCTCCCCTCACTGTGTACTGACTCAGTTACCATTCACCCTGTCTCCCCTCACTGTGTACTGACTCAGTTACCATTCACCCTGTCTCCCCTCACTGTGTACTCACTCAGTTACCATTCACCCTGTCTCCCCTCACTGTGTACTCACTCAGTTACCATTCACCCTGTCTCCCCTCACTGTGTACTGACTCAGTTACCATTTACCTTGTCTCCCCTCACTGTGTACTGACTCAGTTACCATTCACCCTGTCACCCCTCACTGTGTACTCACACAATTACCATTCACCCTGTCTCCCCTCACTGTGTACTGACTCAGTTACCATTCACCCTGTCGCCCCTCACTGTTTACTGACTGAGTTTCCATTCACCCTGTCTCCCCTCACTGTGTACTGCCTCAGTTACCATTCACCCTGTCTCACCTCACTGTGTACTCACTCAGTTACCATTCACCCTGTCTCCCCTCACTGTGTATCCCCTCAGTTACCATTCACACTATCTCCCCTCACTGTGTACTCACTCAGATACCATTCACCCTGTCTCCCCTCACTGTGTACTCACTCAGTTACCATTCACCTATCTCCCCTCACTGTGTAATGACTCTGTTACCATTCACCTTGTCTCCCCTCACTGTGTACTGACTCTGTTACCATTCACCCTGTCTCCCCTCACTGTGAACTGACTCAGTTACCATTCACCCTGTCTCCCCTCACAGTGTACTGACTTAGTTACCATTCACCCTGTCTCCCCTCAATGTGTACTGACTCAATTACCATTCGCCATGTCGCCCCTCACTGTGTACTCACTCAGTTACCATTCACCCTGTCTCCCCACACTGTGTACTCACTCAGATACCATTCACCCTGTCTCCCCTCACTGTGTACTGACTCAGTTACCCTTCAACCTGGCTCCCCTCACTTTGTACTCACTCAGTTACCATTCACCCTGTCTCCCCTCACTGTGTACTGACTCAGATACCATTCACCTGTATCCCCTCACTGTGTACTCACTCAGTTACCATTCACCCTGTCTCCCCTCACTATGTACTCACTCAGTTACCATTCACCCTGTCTCCCCTCACTGTGTACTGACTCAGTTACCATTTAGCCTGTCTCCCCTCACTTTGTACTGACTCAAATACCATTCACCCTGTCTCCCCTCACTGTGTACTGACTCAGTTCCCATTCAGCCTTTCTCTCCTCACTGTGTACTCACTCAGTTGCCATTCACCCTGTCTCCCCTCACTGTGTACTGACTCATTTACCCTTCACCCTGGCTCCCATTACTGTGTACTCACTCAGTTTCCATTTACCGTGTCTCCCCTCACTGTGTACTGACTCAGTTTCCATTTACCGTGTCTCCCCTCACTGTGTACTCACTCAGTTTCCATTCACCCTGTCTCCCCTCACTGTGTACTGACTGAGTTGGCACTCACCATGTCTCCCCTCACTATGTTCTGACTGAGTTACAATTCGCCCTGTCTCCCCTCACTGTGTACTGACTCAGTTACCATTCACCCTGTCTCCCCTCACTGTGTACTGATTCAGTTAGCATTCACCCTTCTCCCCTCACTGTGTATTGACTTAGTTACCATTCACCCTGTCTCCCCTCTCTGTGTACTGACTCAATTATCATTCACCCTGTCTCCCCTCACTGTGTACTGACTCAGTTACCATTCACCCTGTCTCCCCTCACCGTGTACTGACTCAGTTACCATTCACCGTGTCTCCTGTCACTGTGGACTGAGTCCTCTCATCACTGTGTACTGACTGAGTTACAATTCACCCTGTCTCCACTCACTGTGTACTCACTTTGTTACCATTCATCCTGTCTCCCCTCACTGTGTACTGACTCAGTTACCATTCACCCTGTCTCCCCTCACTCTGCACTGACTCAGTTACCTTTGACCCTGTCTCCCCTCACTGTGTACTGACTCAGTTTCCATTCACCCTGTCTCCCCTCACTGTGTACTGACTGAGTTACCGTTCACCCTGTCTCCCCTCACTGTGTACTGACTCAAATGACATTCACCCTGCCTCCCCTCACTGTGTTCTGATTCAGTTACCATTCACCCTGTCTCCCCTCACTGTGTACTGACTCAGTTACCGTTCACCCTGTTTCCCCTCACTGTGTACTCACTCAGTTACCGTTCACACTATTTTCCCTCACTGTGTACTGATTCAGTTACCATTCACCCTGCCTCCCCTCAGTATGTTCTGATTCAGTTACCATTCACCCTGTCTCCGCTCACTGTGTTCTGATTCAGTTACCATTCACCCTGTCTCCCCTCACTGTGTTCTGATTCAGTTACCATTCACCCTGTCTCCCCACACTGTGTACTCACTCAGATACCATTCACCCTGTCTCCCCTCACTGTGTACTGACTCAGTTACCCTTCAACCTGGCTCCCCTCACTTTGTACTCACTCAGTTACCATTCACCCTGTCTCCCCTCACTGTGTACTGACTCAGATACCATTCACCTGTATCCCCTCACTGTGTACTCACTCAGTTACCATTCACCCTGTCTCCCCTCACTATGTACTCACTCAGTTACCATTCACCCTGACTCCCCTCGCTGTGTACTGACTCAGTTACCATTCACCTGTCTTCCCTTACTGTGTACTTACTCAGTTACCATTCACCCTGTCTCCCCTCACTGTGTACTGACTCAGTTACCTTTGACCCTGTCTCCCCTCTCTTGTACTGATTCAGTTAACATTCACCCTGTGTCCCCTGACCGTGTACTTACTCAGTTACCATTCACCCTGTGTCCCCTCACTGTGTTCTGAGTCATTACCATTCACCCTGTCTCCCCTCACTGTGTGCTGACTCAGTTACCTTTCACCCTGTCTCCCCTCACTGTTACTGACTGAGTTACCATTCACCCTGTCTCCCCTCACTGTGTACTGATTCAGTTACCTTTGACCCTGTCTCCCCTCGCTATTTACTGGCTCAGTTACCATTCACCCTGTCTCCCCTTACTGTGTACTCACTCAGTTACCTTTCACCCTACTCCCCTCACTGTGTAATGACTCAGTTACCATTCACCCAGTCTCCCCTCACTGTGTACTCACTCAGTTACCTTTCACCCTGGCTCCCCTCACTGTGTACTGACTCAGTTACCATTTACCGTGTCTCCCCTCACTGTGTACTGACTCAGTTACAATTCACCCTGTCTCACCTCACTGTGTACTTACTCAATTACCATTCACCCTGTCTCCCCTCACTGTGTACTGACTCAGTTACCATTCACCCTGTCTCCCCTCACTGTGTACTGACTCAGTTACCCTTCAACCTGGCTCCCCTCACTTTGTACTCACTCAGTTACCATTCACCCTGTCTCCCCTCACTGTGTACTGACTCAGATACCATTTACCAGTATCCCCTCACTGTGTACTCACTCAGTTACCATTCGCCCTGTCTCCCCTCACTGTGTACTGACTCAGTTACCATTCACCCTGTCTCCCCTCACTGTGTAGTCACTCAGTTACCTTTGACCCTGTCTCCCCGCACAGTGTACTGAGTCAGTTACCATTCGCCCTGTCTTCCCTCACTGTGTACTGACTCAGTTACCATTCCCCCTGTATCCCCTCCCTGTGTACTGACTGAATTATCATTCACCCTGTCTCCCCTCACTGTGTACTGACTTAGTTACCATTCACCCTGTCTCCCCTCTCTGTGTACTGACTCAATTATCATTCACCCTGTCTCCCCTCACTGTGTACTGACTCAGTTACCATTCACCCTGTCTCCCCTCACCGTGTACTGACTCAGTTACCATTCACCGTGTCTCCTGTGACTGTGGACTGAGTCCTCTCATCACTGTGTACTGACTGAGTTACAATTCACCCTGTCTCCACTCACTGTGTACTCACTTTGTTACCATTCATCCTGTCTCTCCTCACTGTTTACTGACTCAGTTACCATTCACCCACTCTCCCCTCACTGTGTACTCTCTCAGTTACCATTCACCCTGTCTCCCCTCACTGTGTACTGACTCAGTTACCATTCACCCTGTCTCCCCTCACTCTGCACTGACTCAGTTACCTTTGACCCTGTCTCCCCTCACTGTGTACTGACTCAGTTTCCATTCACCCTGTCTGCCCTCACTGTGTACTTACTCAGTTACCATTCTCCCTGTCTCCGCTCACTGTGTACTGACTCAGTTACCATTCACCCTGTCTCCCCTCACTGTGTACTGACTGAGTTACCGTTCACCCTGTCTCCCCTCACTGTGTACTGACTCAAATGACATTCACCCTGCCTCCCCTCACTGTGTTCTGATTCAGTTACCATTCACCCTGTCTCCCCTCACTGTGTACTGACTGAGTTACCGTTCACCCTGTTTCCCCTCACTGTGTACTCACTCAGTTACCGTTCACACTATTTTCCCTCACTGTGTACTGATTCAGTTACCATTCACCCTGCCTCTCCTCAGTATGTTCTGATTCAGTTACCATTCACCCTGTCTCCGCTCACTGTGTTCTGATTCAGTTACCATTCACCCTGTCTCCCCTCACTGTGTTCTGATTCAGTTACCATTCACCCTGTCTCCCCACACTGTGTACTCACTCAGATACCATTCACCCTGTCTCCCCTCACTGTGTACTGACTCAGTTACCCTTCAACCTGGCTCCCCTCACTTTGTACTCACTCAGTTACCATTCACCCTGTCTCCCCTCACTGTGTACTGACTCAGATACCATTCACCTGTATCCCCTCACTGTGTACTCACTCAGTTACCATTCACCCTGTCTCCCCTCACTATGTACTCACTCAGTTACCATTCACCCTGTCTCCCCTCGCTGTGTACTGACTCAGTTACCATTCGCCTGTCTTCCCTTACTGTGTACTTACTCAGTTACCATTCACCCTGTCTCCCCTCACTGTGTACTGACTCAGTTACCTTTGACCCTGTCTCCCCTCTCTTGTACTGATTCAGTTAACATTCACCCTGTATCCCCTGACCGTGTACTTACTCAGTTACCATTCACCCTGTGTCCCCTCACTGTGTTCTGAGTCATTACCATTCACCCTGTCTCCCCTCACTGTGTGCTGACTCAGTTACCTTTCACCCTGTCTCCCCTCACTGTTACTGACTGAGTTACCATTCACCCTGTCTCCCCTCACTGTTACTGACTCAGTTACCATTCACCGTGTCTCCTGTCACTGTGGACTGAGTCCTCTCATCACTGTGTACTGACTCAATTATCATTCACCCTGTCTCCCCTCACTGTGTACTGACTCAGTTACCATTCACCCTGTCTCCCCTCACCGTGTACTGACTCAGTTACCATTCACCGTGTCTCCTGTGACTGTGGACTGAGTCCTCTCATCACTGTGTACTGACTGAGTTACAATTCACCCTGTCTCCACTCACTGTGTACTCACTTTGTTACCATTCATCCTGTCTCTCCTCACTGTTTACTGACTCAGTTACCATTCACCCACTCTCCCCTCACTGTGTACTCTCTCAGTTACCATTCACCCTGTCTCCCCTCACTGTGTACTGACTCAGTTACCATTCACCCTGTCTCCCCTCACTCTGCACTGACTCAGTTACCTTTGACCCTGTCTCCCCTCACTGTGTACTGACTCAGTTTCCATTCACCCTGTCTGCCCTCACTGTGTACTTACTCAGTTACCATTCACCCTGTCTCCGCTCACTGTGTACTGACTCAGTTACCATTCACCCTGTCTCCCCTCACTGTGTACTGACTGAGTTACCGTTCACCCTGTCTCCCCTCACTGTGTACTGACTCAAATGACATTCACCCTGCCTCCCCTCACTGTGTTCTGATTCAGTTACCATTCACCCTGTCTCCCCTCACTGTGTACTGACTCAGTTACCGTTCACCCTGTTTCCCCTCACTGTGTACTCACTCAGTTACCGTTCACACTATTTTCCCTCACTGTGTACTGATTCAGTTACCATTCACCCTGCCTCCCCTCAGTATGTTCTGATTCAGTTACCATTCACCCTGTCTCCGCTCACTGTGTTCTGATTCAGTTACCATTCACCCTGTCTCCCCTCACTGTGTTCTGATTCAGTTACCATTCACCCTGTCTCCCCACACTGTGTACTCACTCAGATACCATTCACCCTGTCTCCCCTCACTGTGTACTGACTCAGTTACCCTTCAACCTGGCTCCCCTCACTTTGTACTCACTCAGTTACCATTCACCCTGTCTCCCCTCACTGTGTACTGACTCAGATACCATTCACCTGTATCCCCTCACTGTGTACTCACTCAGTTACCATTCACCCTGTCTCCCCTCACTATGTACTCACTCAGTTACCATTCACCCTGTCTCCCCTCGCTGTGTACTGACTCAGTTACCATTCACCTGTCTTCCCTTACTGTGTACTTACTCAGTTACCATTCACCCTGTCTCCCCTCACTGTGTACTGACTCAGTTACCTTTGACCCTGTCTCCCCTCTCTTGTACTGATTCAGTTAACATTCACCCTGTATCCCCTGACCGTGTACTTACTCAGTTACCATTCACCCTGTGTCCCCTCACTGTGTTCTGAGTCATTACCATTCACCCTGTCTCCCCTCACTGTGTGCTGACTCAGTTACCTTTCACCCTGTCTCCCCTCACTGTTACTGACTGAGTTACCATTCACCCTGTCTCCCCTCACTGTTACTGACTCAGTTACCATTCACCGTGTCTCCTGTCACTGTGGACTGAGTCCTCTCATCACTGTGTACTGACTGAGTTACCATTCACCCTGTCTCCCCTCACTGTGTACTGATTCAGTTACCTTTGACCCTGTCTCCCCTCGCTATTTACTGACTCAGTTACCATTCACCCTGTCTCCCCTTACTGTGTACTCACTCAGTTACCTTTCACCCTACTCCCCTCACTGTGTAATGACTCAGTTACCATTCACCCAGTCTCCCCTCACTGTGTACTCACTCAGTTACCTTTCACCCTGGCTCCCCTCACTGTGTACTGACTCAGTTACCATTTACCGTGTCTCCCCTCACTGTGTACTGACTCAGTTACAATTCACCCTGTCTCACCTCACTGTGTACTTACTCAATTACCATTCACCCTGTCTCCCCTCACTGTGTACTGACTCAGTTACCATTCACCCTGTCTCCCCTCACTGTGTACTGACTCAGTTACCCTTCAACCTGGCTCCCCTCACATTGTACTCACTCAGTTACCATTCACCCTGTCTCCCCTCACTGTGTACTGACTCAGATACCATTCACCTGTATCCCCTCACTGTGTACTCACTCAGTTACCATTCGCCCTGTCTCCCCTCACTGTGTACTGACTCAGTTACCATTCACCCTGTCTCCCCTCACTCTGCACTGACTCAGTTACCTTTGACCCTGTCTCCCCTCACTGTGTACTGACTCAGTTTCCATTCACCCTGTCTGCCCTCACTGTGTACTTACTCAGTTACCATTCACCCTGTCTCCGCTCACTGTGTACTGACTCAGTTACCATTCACCCTGTCTCCCCTCACTGTGTACTGACTGAGTTACCGTTCACCCTGTCTCCCCTCTCTGTGTACTGACTCAAATGACATTCACCCTGCCTCCCCTCACTGTGTTCTGATTCAGTTACCATTCACCCTGTCTCCCCTTACTGTGTACTGACTCAGTTACCGTTCACCCTGTTTCCCCTCACTGTGTACTCACTCAGTTACCGTTCACACTATTTTCCCTCACTGTGTACTGATTCAGTTACCATTCACCCTGCCTCTCCTCAGTATGTTCTGATTCAGTTACCATTCACCCTGCCTCCGCTCACTGTGTTCTGATTCAGTTACCATTCACCCTGTCTCCCCTCACTGTGTTCTGATTCAGTTACCATTCACCCTGTCTCCCCACACTGTGTACTCACTCAGATACCATTCACCCTGTCTCCCCTCACTGTGTACTGACTCAGTTACCCTTCAACCTGGCTCCCCTCACTTTGTACTCACTCAGTTACCATTCACCCTGTCTCCCCTCACTGTGTACTGACTCAGATACCATTCACCTGTATCCCCTCACTGTGTACTCACTCAGTTACCATTCACCCTGTCTCCCCTCACTATGTACTCACTCAGTTACCATTCACCCTGTCTCCCCTCGCTGTGTACTGACTCAGTTACCATTCACCTGTCTTCCCTTACTGTGTACTTACTCAGTTACCATTCGCCCTGTCTTCCCTCACTGTGTACTGACTCAGTTACCATTCCCCCTGTATCCCCTCCCTGTGTACTGACTCAATTATCATTCACCCTGTCTCCCCTCACTGTGTACTGACTCAATTATCATTCACCCTGTCTCACCTCACTGTGTACTCACTCAGTTACCATTCACCCTGTCTCCCCTCACTGTGTATCCCCTCAGTTACCATTCACACTATCTCCCCTCACTGTGTACTCACTCAGATACCATTCACCCTGTCTCCCCTCACTGTGTACTCACTCAGTTACCATTCACCTATCTCCCCTCACTGTGTAATGACTCTGTTACCATTCACCTTGTCTCCCCTCACTGTGTACTGACTCTGTTACCATTCACCCTGTCTCCCCTCACTGTGAACTGACTCAGTTACCATTCACCCTGTCTCCCCTCACAGTGTACTGACTTAGTTACCATTCACCCTGTCTCCCCTCAATGTGTACTGACTCAATTACCATTCGCCATGTCGCCCCTCACTGTGTACTCACTCAGTTACCATTCACCCTGTCTCCCCACACTGTGTACTCACTCAGATACCATTCACCCTGTCTCCCCTCACTGTGTACTGACTCAGTTACCCTTCAACCTGGCTCCCCTCACTTTGTACTCACTCAGTTACCATTCACCCTGTCTCCCCTCACTGTGTACTGACTCAGATACCATTCACCTGTATCCCCTCACTGTGTACTCACTCAGTTACCATTCACCCTGTCTCCCCTCACTATGTACTCACTCAGTTACCATTCACCCTGTCTCCCCTCACTGTGTACTGACTCAGTTACCATTTAGCCTGTCTCCCCTCACTTTGTACTGACTCAAATACCATTCACCCTGTCTCCCCTCACTGTGTACTGACTCAGTTCCCATTCAGCCTTTCTCTCCTCACTGTGTACTCACTCAGTTGCCATTCACCCTGTCTCCCCTCACTGTGTACTGACTCATTTACCCTTCACCCTGGCTCCCATTACTGTGTACTCACTCAGTTTCCATTTACCGTGTCTCCCCTCACTGTGTACTGACTCAGTTTCCATTTACCGTGTCTCCCCTCACTGTGTACTCACTCAGTTTCCATTCACCCTGTCTCCCCTCACTGTGTACTGACTGAGTTGGCACTCACCATGTCTCCCCTCACTATGTTCTGACTGAGTTACAATTCGCCCTGTCTCCCCTCACTGTGTACTGACTCAGTTACCATTCACCCTGTCTCCCCTCACTGTGTACTGATTCAGTTAGCATTCACCCTTCTCCCCTCACTGTGTATTGACTTAGTTACCATTCACCCTGTCTCCCCTCTCTGTGTACTGACTCAATTATCATTCACCCTGTCTCCCCTCACTGTGTACTGACTCAGTTACCATTCACCCTGTCTCCCCTCACCGTGTACTGACTCAGTTACCATTCACCGTGTCTCCTGTCACTGTGGACTGAGTCCTCTCATCACTGTGTACTGACTGAGTTACAATTCACCCTGTCTCCACTCACTGTGTACTCACTTTGTTACCATTCATCCTGTCTCCCCTCACTGTGTACTGACTCAGTTACCATTCACCCTGTCTCCCCTCACTCTGCACTGACTCAGTTACCTTTGACCCTGTCTCCCCTCACTGTGTACTGACTCAGTTTCCATTCACCCTGTCTCCCCTCACTGTGTACTGACTGAGTTACCGTTCACCCTGTCTCCCCTCACTGTGTACTGACTCAAATGACATTCACCCTGCCTCCCCTCACTGTGTTCTGATTCAGTTACCATTCACCCTGTCTCCCCTCACTGTGTACTGACTCAGTTACCGTTCACCCTGTTTCCCCTCACTGTGTACTCACTCAGTTACCGTTCACACTATTTTCCCTCACTGTGTACTGATTCCGTTACCATTCACCCTGCCTCCCCTCAGTATGTTCTGATTCAGTTACCATTCACCCTGTCTCCGCTCACTGTGTTCTGATTCAGTTACCATTCACCCTGTCTCCCCTCACTGTGTTCTGATTCAGTTACCATTCACCCTGTCTCCCCACACTGTGTACTCACTCAGATACCATTCACCCTGTCTCCCCTCACTGTGTACTGACTCAGTTACCCTTCAACCTGGCTCCCCTCACTTTGTACTCACTCAGTTACCATTCACCCTGTCTCCCCTCACTGTGTACTGACTCAGATACCATTCACCTGTATCCCCTCACTGTGTACTCACTCAGTTACCATTCACCCTGTCTCCCCTCACTATGTACTCACTCAGTTACCATTCACCCTGACTCCCCTCGCTGTGTACTGACTCAGTTACCATTCACCTGTCTTCCCTTACTGTGTACTTACTCAGTTACCATTCACCCTGTCTCCCCTCACTGTGTACTGACTCAGTTACCTTTGACCCTGTCTCCCCTCTCTTGTACTGATTCAGTTAACATTCACCCTGTGTCCCCTGACCGTGTACTTACTCAGTTACCATTCACCCTGTGTCCCCTCACTGTGTTCTGAGTCATTACCATTCACCCTGTCTCCCCTCACTGTGTGCTGACTCAGTTACCTTTCACCCTGTCTCCCCTCACTGTTACTGACTGAGTTACCATTCACCCTGTCTCCCCTCACTGTGTACTGATTCAGTTACCTTTGACCCTGTCTCCCCTCGCTATTTACTGGCTCAGTTACCATTCACCCTGTCTCCCCTTACTGTGTACTCACTCAGTTACCTTTCACCCTACTCCCCTCACTGTGTAATGACTCAGTTACCATTCACCCAGTCTCCCCTCACTGTGTACTCACTCAGTTACCTTTCACCCTGGCTCCCCTCACTGTGTACTGACTCAGTTACCATTTACCGTGTCTCCCCTCACTGTGTACTGACTCAGTTACAATTCACCCTGTCTCACCTCACTGTGTACTTACTCAATTACCATTCACCCTGTCTCCCCTCACTGTGTACTGACTCAGTTACCATTCACCCTGTCTCCCCTCACTGTGTACTGACTCAGTTACCCTTCAACCTGGCTCCCCTCACTTTGTACTCACTCAGTTACCATTCACCCTGTCTCCCCTCACTGTGTACTGACTCAGATACCATTTACCTGTATCCCCTCACTGTGTACTCACTCAGTTACCATTCGCCCTGTCTCCCCTCACTGTGTACTGACTCAGTTACCATTCACCCTGTCTCCCCTCACTGTGTAGTCACTCAGTTACCTTTGACCCTGTCTCCCCGCACAGTGTACTGAGTCAGTTACCATTCGCCCTGTCTTCCCTCACTGTGTACTGACTCAGTTACCATTCCCCCTGTATCCCCTCCCTGTGTACTGACTGAATTATCATTCACCCTGTCTCCCCTCACTGTGTACTGACTTAGTTACCATTCACCCTGTCTCCCCTCTCTGTGTACTGACTCAATTATCATTCACCCTGTCTCCCCTCACTGTGTACTGACTCAGTTACCATTCACCCTGTCTCCCCTCACCGTGTACTGACTCAGTTACCATTCACCGTGTCTCCTGTGACTGTGGACTGAGTCCTCTCATCACTGTGTACTGACTGAGTTACAATTCACCCTGTCTCCACTCACTGTGTACTCACTTTGTTACCATTCATCCTGTCTCTCCTCACTGTTTACTGACTCAGTTACCATTCACCCACTCTCCCCTCACTGTGTACTCTCTCAGTTACCATTCACCCTGTCTCCCCTCACTGTGTACTGACTCAGTTACCATTCACCCTGTCTCCCCTCACTCTGCACTGACTCAGTTACCTTTGACCCTGTCTCCCCTCACTGTGTACTGACTCAGTTTCCATTCACCCTGTCTGCCCTCACTGTGTACTTACTCAGTTACCATTCTCCCTGTCTCCGCTCACTGTGTACTGACTCAGTTACCATTCACCCTGTCTCCCCTCACTGTGTACTGACTGAGTTACCGTTCACCCTGTCTCCCCTCACTGTGTACTGACTCAAATGACATTCACCCTGCCTCCCCTCACTGTGTTCTGATTCAGTTACCATTCACCCTGTCTCCCCTCACTGTGTACTGACTGAGTTACCGTTCACCCTGTTTCCCCTCACTGTGTACTCACTCAGTTACCGTTCACACTATTTTCCCTCACTGTGTACTGATTCAGTTACCATTCACCCTGCCTCTCCTCAGTATGTTCTGATTCAGTTACCATTCACCCTGTCTCCGCTCACTGTGTTCTGATTCAGTTACCATTCACCCTGTCTCCCCTCACTGTGTTCTGATTCAGTTACCATTCACCCTGTCTCCCCACACTGTGTACTCACTCAGATACCATTCACCCTGTCTCCCCTCACTGTGTACTGACTCAGTTACCCTTCAACCTGGCTCCCCTCACTTTGTACTCACTCAGTTACCATTCACCCTGTCTCCCCTCACTGTGTACTGACTCAGATACCATTCACCTGTATCCCCTCACTGTGTACTCACTCAGTTACCATTCACCCTGTCTCCCCTCACTATGTACTCACTCAGTTACCATTCACCCTGTCTCCCCTCGCTGTGTACTGACTCAGTTACCATTCGCCTGTCTTCCCTTACTGTGTACTTACTCAGTTACCATTCACCCTGTCTCCCCTCACTGTGTACTGACTCAGTTACCTTTGACCCTGTCTCCCCTCTCTTGTACTGATTCAGTTAACATTCACCCTGTATCCCCTGACCGTGTACTTACTCAGTTACCATTCACCCTGTGTCCCCTCACTGTGTTCTGAGTCATTACCATTCACCCTGTCTCCCCTCACTGTGTGCTGACTCAGTTACCTTTCACCCTGTCTCCCCTCACTGTTACTGACTGAGTTACCATTCACCCTGTCTCCCCTCACTGTTACTGACTCAGTTACCATTCACCGTGTCTCCTGTCACTGTGGACTGAGTCCTCTCATCACTGTGTACTGACTCAATTATCATTCACCCTGTCTCCCCTCACTGTGTACTGACTCAGTTACCATTCACCCTGTCTCCCCTCACCGTGTACTGACTCAGTTACCATTCACCGTGTCTCCTGTGACTGTGGACTGAGTCCTCTCATCACTGTGTACTGACTGAGTTACAATTCACCCTGTCTCCACTCACTGTGTACTCACTTTGTTACCATTCATCCTGTCTCTCCTCACTGTTTACTGACTCAGTTACCATTCACCCACTCTCCCCTCACTGTGTACTCTCTCAGTTACCATTCACCCTGTCTCCCCTCACTGTGTACTGACTCAGTTACCATTCACCCTGTCTCCCCTCACTCTGCACTGACTCAGTTACCTTTGACCCTGTCTCCCCTCACTGTGTACTGACTCAGTTTCCATTCACCCTGTCTGCCCTCACTGTGTACTTACTCAGTTACCATTCACCCTGTCTCCGCTCACTGTGTACTGACTCAGTTACCATTCACCCTGTCTCCCCTCACTGTGTACTGACTGAGTTACCGTTCACCCTGTCTCCCCTCACTGTGTACTGACTCAAATGACATTCACCCTGCCTCCCCTCACTGTGTTCTGATTCAGTTACCATTCACCCTGTCTCCCCTCACTGTGTACTGACTCAGTTACCGTTCACCCTGTTTCCCCTCACTGTGTACTCACTCAGTTACCGTTCACACTATTTTCCCTCACTGTGTACTGATTCAGTTACCATTCACCCTGCCTCCCCTCAGTATGTTCTGATTCAGTTACCATTCACCCTGTCTCCGCTCACTGTGTTCTGATTCAGTTACCATTCACCCTGTCTCCCCTCACTGTGTTCTGATTCAGTTACCATTCACCCTGTCTCCCCACACTGTGTACTCACTCAGATACCATTCACCCTGTCTCCCCTCACTGTGTACTGACTCAGTTACCCTTCAACCTGGCTCCCCTCACTTTGTACTCACTCAGTTACCATTCACCCTGTCTCCCCTCACTGTGTACTGACTCAGATACCATTCACCTGTATCCCCTCACTGTGTACTCACTCAGTTACCATTCACCCTGTCTCCCCTCACTATGTACTCACTCAGTTACCATTCACCCTGTCTCCCCTCGCTGTGTACTGACTCAGTTACCATTCACCTGTCTTCCCTTACTGTGTACTTACTCAGTTACCATTCACCCTGTCTCCCCTCACTGTGTACTGACTCAGTTACCTTTGACCCTGTCTCCCCTCTCTTGTACTGATTCAGTTAACATTCACCCTGTATCCCCTGACCGTGTACTTACTCAGTTACCATTCACCCTGTGTCCCCTCACTGTGTTCTGAGTCATTACCATTCACCCTGTCTCCCCTCACTGTGTGCTGACTCAGTTACCTTTCACCCTGTCTCCCCTCACTGTTACTGACTGAGTTACCATTCACCCTGTCTCCCCTCACTGTTACTGACTCAGTTACCATTCACCGTGTCTCCTGTCACTGTGGACTGAGTCCTCTCATCACTGTGTACTGACTGAGTTACCATTCACCCTGTCTCCCCTCACTGTGTACTGATTCAGTTACCTTTGACCCTGTCTCCCCTCGCTATTTACTGACTCAGTTACCATTCACCCTGTCTCCCCTTACTGTGTACTCACTCAGTTACCTTTCACCCTACTCCCCTCACTGTGTAATGACTCAGTTACCATTCACCCAGTCTCCCCTCACTGTGTACTCACTCAGTTACCTTTCACCCTGGCTCCCCTCACTGTGTACTGACTCAGTTACCATTTACCGTGTCTCCCCTCACTGTGTACTGACTCAGTTACAATTCACCCTGTCTCACCTCACTGTGTACTTACTCAATTACCATTCACCCTGTCTCCCCTCACTGTGTACTGACTCAGTTACCATTCACCCTGTCTCCCCTCACTGTGTACTGACTCAGTTACCCTTCAACCTGGCTCCCCTCACATTGTACTCACTCAGTTACCATTCACCCTGTCTCCCCTCACTGTGTACTGACTCAGATACCATTCACCTGTATCCCCTCACTGTGTACTCACTCAGTTACCATTCGCCCTGTCTCCCCTCACTGTGTACTGACTCAGTTACCATTCACCCTGTCTCCCCTCACTCTGCACTGACTCAGTTACCTTTGACCCTGTCTCCCCTCACTGTGTACTGACTCAGTTTCCATTCACCCTGTCTGCCCTCACTGTGTACTTACTCAGTTACCATTCACCCTGTCTCCGCTCACTGTGTACTGACTCAGTTACCATTCACCCTGTCTCCCCTCACTGTGTACTGACTGAGTTACCGTTCACCCTGTCTCCCCTCTCTGTGTACTGACTCAAATGACATTCACCCTGCCTCCCCTCACTGTGTTCTGATTCAGTTACCATTCACCCTGTCTCCCCTTACTGTGTACTGACTCAGTTACCGTTCACCCTGTTTCCCCTCACTGTGTACTCACTCAGTTACCGTTCACACTATTTTCCCTCACTGTGTACTGATTCAGTTACCATTCACCCTGCCTCTCCTCAGTATGTTCTGATTCAGTTACCATTCACCCTGTCTCCGCTCACTGTGTTCTGATTCAGTTACCATTCACCCTGTCTCCCCTCACTGTGTTCTGATTCAGTTACCATTCACCCTGTCTCCCCACACTGTGTACTCACTCAGATACCATTCACCCTGTCTCCCCTCACTGTGTACTGACTCAGTTACCCTTCAACCTGGCTCCCCTCACTTTGTACTCACTCAGTTACCATTCACCCTGTCTCCCCTCACTGTGTACTGACTCAGATACCATTCACCTGTATCCCCTCACTGTGTACTCACTCAGTTACCATTCACCCTGTCTCCCCTCACTATGTACTCACTCAGTTACCATTCACCCTGTCTCCCCTCGCTGTGTACTGACTCAGTTACCATTCACCTGTCTTCCCTTACTGTGTACTTACTCAGTTACCATTCGCCCTGTCTTCCCTCACTGTGTACTGACTCAGTTACCATTCCCCCTGTATCCCCTCCCTGTGTACTGACTCAATTATCATTCACCCTGTCTCCCCTCACTGTGTACTGACTCAATTATCATTCACCCTGTCTCCCCTCACTGTGTACTGACTCAGTTACCATTCACCCTGTCTCCCCTCACCGTGTACTGACTCAGTTACCATTCACCGTGTCTCCTGTGACTGTGGACTGAGTCCTCTCATCACTGTGTACTGACTGAGTTACAATTCACCCTGTCTCCACTCACTGTGTACTCACTTTGTTACCATTCATCCTGTCTCTCCTCACTGTTTACTGACTCAGTTACCATTCACCCACTCTCCCCTCACTGTGTACTCTCTCAGTTACCATTCACCCTGTCTCCCCTCACTGTGTACTGACTCAGTTACCATTCACCCTGTCTCCCCTCACTCTGCACTGACTCAGTTACCTTTGACCCTGTCTCCCCTCACTGTGTACTGACTCAGTTTCCATTCACCCTGTCTGCCCTCACTGTGTACTTACTCAGTTACCATTCACCCTGTCTCCGCTCACTGTGTACTGACTCAGTTACCATTCACCCTGTCTCCCCTCACTGTGTACTGACTGAGTTACCGTTCACCCTGTCTCCCCTCACTGTGTACTGACTCAAATGACATTCACCCTGCCTCCCCTCACTGTGTTCTGATTCAGTTACCATTCACCCTGTCTCCCCTCACTGTGTACTGACTCAGTTACCGTTCACCCTGTTTCCCCTCACTGTGTACTCACTCAGTTACCGTTCACACTATTTTCCCTCACTGTGTTCTGATTCAGTTACCATTCACCCTGTCTCCCCTCACTGTGTACTGACTCAGTTACCGTTCACCCTGTTTCCCCTCACTGTGTACTCACTCAGTTACCGTTCACACTATTTTCCCTCACTGTGTACTGATTCAGTTACCATTCACCCTGCCTCCCCTCAGTATGTTCTGATTCAGTTACCATTCACCCTGTCTCCGTTCACTGTGTTCTGATTCAGTTACCATTCACCCTGTCTCCCCTCACTGTGTTCTGATTCAGTTACCATTCACCCTGTCTCCCCACACTGTGTACTCACTCAGATACCATTCACCCTGTCTCCCCTCACTGTGTACTGACTCAGTTACCCTTCAACCTGGCTCCCCTCACTTTGTACTCACTCAGTTACCATTCACCCTGTCTCCCCTCACTGTGTACTGACTCAGATGCCATTCACCTGTATCCCCTCACTGTGTACTCACTCAGTTACCTTTCACCCTGTCTCCCCTCACTATGTACTCACTCAGTTACCATTCACCCTGTCTCCCCTCACTGTGTACTGACTCAGTTACCATTTAGCCCGTCTCCCCTCACTTTGTACTGACTCAAATACCATTCACCCTGTCTCCCCTCACTGTGTACTGACTCAGTTCCCATTCAGCCTTTCTCTCCTCACTGTGTACTCACTCAGTTGCCATTCACCCTGTCTCCCCTCACTGTGTACTGACTCATTTACCCTTCACCCTGGCTCCCATTCCTGTGTACTCACTCAGTTTCCATTTACCGTGTCTCCCCTCACTGTGTACTGACTCAGTTTCCATTTACCGTGTCTCCCCTCACTGTGTACTCACTCAGTTTCCATTCACCCTGTCTCCCCTCACTGTGTACTGACTGAGTTGGCACTCAGCATGTCTCCCCTCACTATGTTCTGACTGAGTTACAATTCGCCCTGTCTCCCCTCACTGTGTACTGACTCAGTTACCATTCACCCTGTCTCCCCTCACTGTGTACTGATTCAGTTAGCATTCACCCTTCTCCCCTCACTGTGTATTGACTCAGTTAACATTCACCCTGTCTCCCCTCGCTATGTACTGATGCTGTTAACATTCACCCTGTCTCCGCTCACTGTGTACTGACTGAGTTACCATTCCCCCTTTCTCCACTCACTGTGTACTTACTCAAATGACATTCACCGTGTCTCCCCTCACTGTGTATTGACTCAGTTACCATTCACCCTGTCTCCCCTCACTGTTTACTGACTCAGTTACAATTCACCTGTCTCCCCTCACTGTGTACTGACTCAGTTACCTTTCTCCCTGTCTCCCCTCACTGTGTACTGACTGAGTTACCATTAACCCTGTCTCCCCTCACTGTGTACTGACTCACGTACCATTCACCCTGTCTGCCCTCACTGTGTACTTACTCAGTTACCATTCCCCCTGTCTCCCCTCACTGTGTACTGACTCAGTTACCATTCACCCTGTCTCGCCTCACTGTGTACTTACTCAGTTACCATTCACCCTGTCTCCCCTCACTGTGTACTGACTCAGTTACCTTTGACCCTGTCTCCCCTCGCTTGTACTGATTCAGTTAACATTCACCCTGTATCCCCTGACCGTGTACTTACTCAGTTACCATTCACCCTGTGTCCTCTCACTATGTTCTCACTCAGTTACCATTCACCCTGTCTCCCCTCACTGTGTACTCACTCAGTTACCTTTCACCCTGTCTCCCCTCACTGTGTAGTGACTAAGTTACCATTCACCCTGTCTCCCCTCACTGTTACTGACTCAGTTACCATTCACCGTGTCTCCTGTCACTGTGGACTGTGTCCTCTCATCACTGTGTACTGACTCAAATGACATTCACACTGTCTCCCCTCAATGTGTACTGACTCAGTTACCTTTGGCCCTGTCTCCCCTCACTATTAACTGTCTCAGTTACCATTCACCGTGTCTCCCCTCACTGTGTACTTACTCAGTTACCCTTCACCCTGGCTCCCCTCACTTTATACTGACACAGTTACCATTCACCCTGTCTCCCCTCACTGTGTACTGACTCAGTTCCCATTCACCCTTTCTCCCCTCACTGTGTACTCACTCAGTTGCCATTCACCCTGTCTCCCCTCACTGTGTACTGACTCATTTACCCTTCACCCTGGCTCCCCTTACTGTGTACTCACTCAGTTTCCATTTACCGTGTCTCCCCTCACTGTGTACTGATTCAGTTACCATTCACCTGTCTCCCCTCACTGTGTATTGACTCAGTTAACATTCACCCTGTCTCCCCTCGCTATGTACTGATGCTTTTAACATTCACCCTGTCTCCGCTCACTGTGTACTGACTGAGTTAACATTCACCCTGTCTCCCCTCACTGTGTACTGACCCAGTTACCATTCACCCTGTCTCCGCTCACTGTGTACTGACTCAGTTACTATTCACCCTGTCTCCCCTCACTGTGTACTGACTCAGTTACCGTTCACCCTGCCTCCCCTGACTGTGTACTGACTCAGTTCCCATTCACCCTGTCTCCCCTCACTGTGTACTGACTCACGTACCATTCACCCTGTCTCCCCTCACTGTGTACTGACTCAGTTACCATTCACCCTGTCTCACCTCACTGTGTACTGACTCAGTTACCATTCCCCCTGTCTGCCCTCACTGTTTACTGACTCAGTTACCATTCACCCTCTCTCCCCTCACTGTGTACTGACTCAGTTACCTTTGACCCTGTCTCCCCTCGCTATGTACTGATGCAGTTAACATTCACCCTGTCTCCCCTCACTGTGTACTGACTCAGTTACCATTCACCCTGTCTCCCCTCACTGTGTACTGACTCAGTTACCATTCACCCTGTCTCCGCTCACTGTGTACTGACTCAGTTACTATTCACCCTCTCTCCCCTCACTGTGTACTGACTCAGTTACCATTCACCCTGTCTCGCCTCACTGTGTACTTAATCAGTTACCATTCACCCTGTCTCCCCTCACTTTGTACTGACTCAGTTACCTTTGACCCTGTCTCCCCTCGCTTGTACTGATTCAGTTAACATTCACCCTGTATCCCCTGACCGTGTACTTACTCAGTTACCATTCACCCTGTGTCCTCTCACTATGTTCTGACTCAGTTACCATTCACCCTGTCTGCCCTCACTGTGTTCTCACTCAGTTACCATTCACCCTGTCTCCCCTCACTGTGTACTCACTCAGTTACCTTTCACCCTGTCTCCCCTCACTGTGTAGTGACTAAGTTACCATTCACCCTGTCTCCCCTCACTGTTACTGACTCAGTTACCATTCACCGTGTCTCCTGTCACTGTGGACTGAGTCCTCTCATCACTGTGTACTGACTCAAATGACATTCACACTGTCTCCCCTCACTGTGTACTGACTCAGTTACCTTTGGCCCTGTCTCCCCTCACTATTAACTGTCTCAGTTACCATTCACCGTGTCTCCCCTCACTGTGTACTTACTCAGTTACCATTCACCCTGTCTCCCCTCACTGTGTACTGACTCAGTTACCATTTAGCCTGTCTCCCCTCACTTTGTACTGACTCAAATACCATTCACCCTGTCTCCCCTCACTGTGTACTGACTCAGTTCCCATTCACCCTTTCTCCCCTCACTGTGTACTCACTCAGTTGCCATTCACCCTGTCTCCCCTCACTGTGTACTGACTCAGTTACCCTTCACCCTGGCTCCCCTTACTGTGTACTCACTCAGTTTCCATTTACTGTGTCTCCCCTCACTGTGTACTGACTCAGTTTCCATTTACCGTGTCTCCCCTCACTGTGTACTCACTCAGTTACCATTCACCCTGTCTCCCCTCACTGTGTATTGACTCAGTTAACATTCACCCTGTCTCCCCTCGCTATGTACTGATGCTTTTAACATTCACCGCTCACTGTGTACTGACTGAGTTACCATTCCCCCTTTCTACCCTCACTGTGTACTGACTCAAATGACATTCACCGTCTCTCCCCTCACTGTGTATTGACTCAGTTACCATTCACCCTGTCTCCCCTCACTGTTTACTGTTTACTGACTCAGTTACAATTCACTTGTCTCCCCTCACTGTGTACTGACTGAGTTACCATTCACCCTGTCTCCCCTCACTGTGTACTGACTCAGTTACCATTCACCTGTCTCCCCTCACTGTGTACTTACTCAGTTACCACTCACCCTGTCTCCCCTCACTGTGTACTGACTCAGTTACCATTCACCCTCTCTCCCCTCACTGTGTGCTGACTCAGTTACCTTTGACCCTGTCTCCCCTCGCTATGTACTGATGCAGTTAACATTCACCCTGTCTCCCCTCACTGTGTACTGACTCAGTTACCATTCACCCTGTCTCCCCTCACTGTGTACTGACTCAGTTACTATTCACCCTGTCTCCCCTCACTGTGTACTGACTCAGTTACCATTCACCCTGCCTCCCCTGACTGTGTACTGACTCAGTTCCCATTCACCCTGTCTCCCCTCAATGTGTACTGACTCAGTTACCTTTGACCCTGTCTCCCCTCGCTTGTACTGATTCAGTTAACATTCACCCTGTATATCCTGACCGTGTACTTACTCAGTTACCATTCACCCTGTGTCCCCTCGCTATGTTCTGACTCAGTTACCATTCACCCTGTCTGCCCTCACTGTGTTCTCACTCAGTTACCATTCACCCTGTCTCCCCTCACTGTGTACTCACTCAGTTACCTTTCACCCTGTCTCCCCTCACTGTGTAGTGACTCAGTTACCATTCACCCTGTCTCCCCTCACTGTTACTGACTCAGTTACCATTCACCGTGTCTCCTGTCACTCTGGACTGAGTCCTCTCATCACTGTGTACTGACTCAAATGACATTCACCCTGTCTCCCCTCACTGTGTACTGAGTCAGTTACCATTCACCCTGCCTCCCCTCACTGTGTACTGATTCAGTTACCATTCACTGTGTCTCCCCTCTCTGTGTACTGACTCAGTTACCTTTGACCCTGTCTCCCCTCGCTATTTACTGACTCAGTTACCATTCACCCTGTCTCCCCTCACTGTGTACTGACTCAGTTACCATTCACCCTGTCTCCCCTCACTGTGTACTCACTTTGTTACCATTCATCCTGTCTCTCCTCACTGTTTACTGACTCAGTTACCATTCACCCACTCTCCCCTCACTGTGTACTGACTCAGTTACCATTCACCCTGTCTCCCCTCACTGTGTACTGATTCAGTTACCATTCACCTTGTCTCCCCTCACTGTGTATTGACTCAGTTAACATTCACCCTGTTTCCCCTCACTGTGCACTGACTCAGTTTCCATTTACCGTGTCCCCCCTCACTGTGTACTTACTCAGTTACCATTCACCCTGTCTACCCTCACTGTGTACTTTCTCAGTTACCTTTAACCCTGTCTCCCCTCGCTATGTACTTATTCTGTTACCATTCACCCTGTCTCCCCTCACTGTGTACTGACTCAGTTACCATTCACCCTGTGTCCCCTCACTGTGTACTGACTCAGTTACCATTCACCCTGTCTCCCCTCACTGTGTACTGACCCAGTTAACATTCACCCTGTCTCCCTTCACAGTGTACTGACTCAGTTACCATTCACCCTGTCTCCCCTCACTGTGTCCTGAGTCAGTTACCATTCACCCTGTCTCCCCTCACTGTATTCTGATTCAGTTACCATTCACCCTGCCTCCCCTCACTGTGTTCTGATTCAGTTACCATTCACCCTTCTCCCCTCACTGTGTATTGACTCAGTTAACATTCACCCTGTCTCCCCTCACTGTTTACTGACTCAGTTACAATTCACCTGTCTCCCCTCACTGTGTACTGACTCAGTTACCTTTCTCCCTGTCTCCCCTCACTGTGTACTGACTGAGTTACCATTCACCCTGTCTCCCCTCACTGTGTACTGACTCACGTACCATTCACCCTGTCTGCCCTCGCTGTGTACTTACTCAGTTACCATTCCCCCTGTCTCCCCTCACTGTGTACTGACTCAGTTACCATTCACCCTGTCTCCCCTCACTGTTACTGACTCAGTTACCATTAACCGTGTCTCCTGTCACTGTGGACTGAGTCCTCTCATCACTGTGTACTGACTCAAATGACATTTACCCTGTCTCCCCTCACTGTGTACTCACTCAGTTACAATTCACCCTGTCTCCCCTCACTGTGTACTCACTCAGTTACCCTTCACCCTGCCTCCCCTCACCTTATTCTGATTCAGTTACCATTCACCCTGCCTCCCCTCACTGTGTTCTTGATTCTGTTACCATTCACAGTGTCTCCCCTCACTGTGTACTGACTCAGTTACCTTTGGCCCTGTCTCCCCTCACTATTAACTGTCTCAGGTACCATTCACCCTGTCTCCCCTCACTGTGTACTGACTCAGTTACCATTCACCCTGTCTCCCCTCACTGTGTACTGACTCAGTTACCATTCACCCTGTCTCCCCTCACTGTGTACTGACTCTGTTACCATTCACCCGGTCTCCCCTCACCGTGTACTGACTCAGTTACCATTCACCCTGTCTCCCCTCACTTTATACTGACACAGTTACCATTCACCTGTCTCCCCTCACTGTGTACTGACTCAGTTACCATTTAGCCTGTCTCCCCTCACTTTGTACTGACTCAAATACCATTCACACTGTCTCCCCTCACTGTGTACTGACTCAGTTCCCCTTCACCCTTTCTCCCCTCACTGTGTACTCACTCAGTTGCCATTCACCCTGTCTCCCCTCACTTTGTACTGACTCAGTTACCCTTCACCCTGGCTCCCCTTACTGTGTACTCACTCAGTATCCATTTACCGTGTCTCCCCTCACTGTTTACTGACTCAGTTTCCATTTACCGTGTCTCCCCTCACTGTGTACTCACTCAGTTACCATTCACCCTGTCTCTCCTAACTGTGTACTGACTGAGTTGGCTCTCACCATGTCTCCACTCACTATGTTCTGACTGAGTTACTGTTCACCCTGTGTCCCCTCACTGTGTACTGACTCAGTTACCATTCACCCTGTCTCCCCTCACTGTGTACTGATTCAGTTAGCATTCACCCTTCTCCCCTCACTGTGTATTGACTCAGTTAACATTCACCCTGTCTCCCCTCGCTATGTACTGATGCTGTTAACATTCACCCTGTCTCCGCTCACTGTGTACTGACTGAGTTGGCACTCACCATGTCTCCTCTCACTATGTTCTGACTGAGTTACAATTCGCCCTGTCTCCCCTCACTGTGTACTGACTCAGTTACCATTCACCCTGTCTCCCCTCACTGTGTACTGACTCAGTTACCATTCACCCTGTCTCCCCTCACTGTGTACTGACTGAGTTACCATTCACCCTGTCTCCCCTCACTGTGTACTGACTGAGTTACCATTCACCCTGTCTCCCCTCACTGTGTACTGACTGAGTTACCATTCACCCTGTCTCCCCTCACTGTGTACTGACTCTGTTACCATTCACCCTGTCTCCCCTCACCGTGTACTGACTCAGTTACCATTCACCCTGTCTCCCCTCACTTTATACTGACACAGTTACCATTCACCCTGTCTCCCCTCACTGTGTACTGACTCAGTTACCATTTAGCCTGTCACCCCTCACTTTGTACTGACTCAAATACCATTCACCCCGTCTCCCCTCACTGTGTACTGACTCAGTTCCCATTCAGCCTTTCTCTCCTCACTGTGTACTCACTCAGTTGCCATTCACCCTGTCTCCTCTCACTGTGTACTGACTCATTTACCCTTCACCCTGGCTCCCCTTACTGTGTACTGACTCATTTACCCTTCACCCTGGCTCCCCTTACTGTGTACTCACTCAGTTTCCATTTACCGTGTCTCCCCTCACTGTGTACTGACTCAGTTTCCATTTACCGTTTCTCCCCTCACTGTGTACTCACTCAGTTACCATTCACCCTGTCTCCCCTCACTGTGTACTGACTGAGTTGGCACTCACCATGTCTCCCCTCACTATGTTCTGACTGAGTTACAATTCACCCTGTCTCCCCTCACTGTGTACTGACTCAGTTACCATTCACCCTGTCTCCCCTCACGGTGTACTGATTCAGTTAGCATTCACCCTTCTCCCCTCACTGTGTATTGACTCAGTTAACATTCACCCTGTCTCCCCTCACTGTTTACTGACTCAGTTACAATTCACCTGTCTCCCCTCACTGTGTACTGACTCAGTTACCTTTCTCCCTGTCTCCCCTCACTGTGTACTGACTGAGTTACCATTCACCCTGTCTCCCCTCACTGTGTACTGACTCACGTACCATTCACCCTGTCTGCCCTCGCTGTGTACTTACTCAGTTACCATTCCCCCTGTCTCCCCTCACTGTGTACTGACTCAGTTAACATTCACCCTGTCTCCCCTCACTGTGTACTGACTCAGTTACTATTCACCCTCTCTCCCCTCACTGTGTACTGACTCAGTTACCATTCACGCTGTCTCGCCTCACTGTGTACTTACTCAGTTACCATTCACCCTGTCTCCCCTCACTGTGTACTGACTCAGTTACCTTTGGCCCTGTCTCCCCTCCCTTGTACTGATTCAGTTAACATTCACCCTGTATCCCCTGACCGTGTACTTACTCAGTTACCATTCACCCTGTGTCCCCTCACTATGTTCTGACTCAGTTACCATCCACCCTGTCTGCCCTCACTGTGTTCTCACTCAGTTACCATTCACCCTGTCTCCCCTCACTGTGTACTCACTCAGTTACCTTTCACCCTGTCTCCCCTCACTGTGTACTGACTAAGTTACCATTCACCCTGTCTCCCCTCACTGTTACTGACTCAGTTACCATTCACCGTGTCTCCTGTCACTGTGGACTGAGTCCTCTCATCACTGTGTACTGACTCAAATGACATTCACACTGTCTCCCCTCACTGTGTACTGACTCAGTTACCTTTGGCCCTGTCTCCCCTCACTATTAACTGTCTCAGTTACCATTCACCCTGTCTCCCCTCACTGTGTACTTACTCAGTTACCATTCACCCTGTCTCCCCTCACTGTGTACTGACTCAGTTACCATTCACCCTGTCTCCCCTCACTTTATACTGACACAGTTACCATTCACCCTGTCTCCCCTCACTGTGTACTGACTCAGTTACCATTTAGCCTGTCTCCCCTCACTTTGTACTGACTCAAATACCATTCACCCTGTCTCCCCTCACTGTGTACTGACTCAGTTCCCATTCACCCTTTCTCCCCTCACTGTGTACTCACTCAGTTACCATTCACCCTGTCTACCCTCACTGTGTACTTTCTCAGTTACCTTTAACCCTGTCTCCCCTCGCTATGTACTTATTCTGTTACCATTCACCCTGTCTCCCCTCACTGTGTACTGACTCAGTTACCATTCACCCTGTGTCCAGTCACTGTGTACTGACTTTGTTACCATTCACCCTGTCTCCCCTCACTGTGTACTGACCCAGTTAACATTCACCCTGTCTCCCTTCACTGTGTACTGACTCAGTTACCATTCACCCTGTCTCCCCTCACTGTGTCCTCAGTCAGTTACCATTCACCCTGCCTCCCCTCACTGTATTCTGATTCAGTTACCATTCACCCTGCCTCCCCTCACTGTGTTCTGATTCAGTTACCATTCACAATGTCTCCCCTCACTGTGTACTGACTCAGTTACCTTTGGCCCTGTCTCCCCTCACTATTAACTGTCTCAGGTACCATTCACCCTGTCTCCCCTCACTGTGTACTGACCCAGTTAACATTCACCCTGTCTCCCTTCACTGTGTACTGACTCAGTTACCATTCACCCTGTCTCCCCTCACTGTTACTGACTCAGTTACCATTCACCCTGTCTCCTGTCACTGTGGACTGAGTCCTCTCATCACTGTGTACTGACTCAAATGACATTCACCCTGTCTCCGCTCACTGTGTATTGACTCAGTTACCATTCACCCTGTCTCCCCTCACTGTTTACTGACTCAGTTACCATTCACCCTGTCTCCCCTCACTGTGTACTGACTCAAATGACATTCACCGTGTCTCCCCTCACTGTGTATTGACTCAGTTACCATTCACCCTGTCTCCCCTCACTGTGTACTCACTCAGTTACAATTCACCTGTCTCCCCTCACTGTGTACTGACTCAGTTACCTTTCTCCCTGTCTCCCCTCACTGTGTACTGACCGAGTTACCATTCACCCTGTCTCCCCTCACTGTGTACTGACTCACGTACCATTCACCCTGTCTCCCCTCACTGTGTACTGACTCAGTTACCTTTGACCCTGTCTCCCCTCGCTTGTACTGACTCAGTTACCATTCACCCTGTCTCCCCTCACTGTGTACTGACTCAGTTACCATTCACCCTGTCTCCCCTCACTGTGTACTGACTCAGTTTCTATTCACCCTCTCTCCCCTCACTGTGTACTGACTCAGTTACCATTCTCCCTGTCTCCCCTCACTGTGTACTGACTCAGTTACCTTTGACCCTGTCTCCCCTCGCTTGTACTGATTCAGTTAACATTCACCCTGTATCCCCTGACCGTGTTTTTACTCAGTTACCATTCACCCTGTGTCCCCTCACTATGTTCTGACTCAGTTACCATTCACCCTGTCTGCCCTCACTGTGTTCTCACTCAGTTACCATTCACCCTGTCTCCCCTCACTGTGTACTCACTCAGTTACCTTTCACCCTGTCTCCCCTCACTGTGTAGTGACTCAGTTACCATTCACCTTGTCTCCCCTCACTGTGTACTCACTCAGTTACCATTCACCCTGTCTCCCCTCACTGTGTACTGACTCAGTTACCATTCACCCTGTCTCCCCTCACTGTGTACTGACTCAGTTACCATTCACCCTGTCTCCCCTCACTGTGTACTGACTCAGTTACCATTCACCCTGTCTCCCCTCACTGTTACTGACTCAGTTACCATTCACCGTGTCTCCTGTCACTGTGGACTGAGTCCTCTCATCACTGTGTACTGACTCAAATGACATTCACCCTGTCTCCCCTCACTGTGTATTGACTCAGTTACCATTCACCCTGTCTCCCCTCACTGTTTACTGACTCAGTTACCATTCACCCTGTCTCCCCTCACTGTGTACTGACTCAAATGACATTCACCGTGTCTCCCCTCACTGTGTATTGACTCAGTTACCATTCACCCTGTCTCCCCTCACTGTGTACTCACTCAGTTGCCATTCACCCTGTCTCCCCTCACTTTGTACTGACTCAGTTACCCTTCACCCTGGCTCCCCTTACTGTGTACTCACTCAGTATCCATTTACCGTGTCTCCCCTCACTGTTTACTGACTCAGTTTCCATTTACCGTGTCTCCCCTCACTGTGTACTCACTCAGTTACCATTCACCCTGTCTCTCCTAACTGTGTACTGACTGAGTTGGCTCTCACCATGTCTCCACTCACTATGTTCTGACTGAGTTACTATTCACCCTGTGTCCCCTCACTGTGTACTGACTCAGTTACCATTCACCCTGTCTCCCCTCACTGTGTACTGATTCAGTTAGCATTCACCCTTCTCCCCTCACTGTGTATTGACTCAGTTAACATTCACCCTGTCTCCCCTCGCTATGTACTGATGCTGTTAACATTCACCCTGTCTCCGCTCACTGTGTACTGACTGAGTTGGCACTCACCATGTCTCCTCTCACTATGTTCTGACTGAGTTACAATTCGCCCTGTCTCCCCTCACTGTGTACTGACTCAGTTACCATTCACCCTGTCTCCCCTCACTGTGTACTGACTCAGTTACCATTCACCCTGTCTCCCCTCACTGTGTACTGACTGAGTTACCATTCACCCTGTCTCCCCTCACTGTGTACTGACTGAGTTACCATTCACCCTGTCTCCCCTCACTGTGTACTGACTGAGTTACCATTCACCCTGTCTCCCCTCACTGTGTACTGACTCTGTTACCATTCACCCTGTCTCCCCTCACCGTGTACTGACTCAGTTACCATTCACCCTGTCTCCCCTCACTTTATACTGACACAGTTACCATTCACCCTGTCTCCCCTCACTGTGTACTGACTCAGTTACCATTTAGCCTGTCACCCCTCACTTTGTACTGACTCAAATACCATTCACCCCGTCTCCCCTCACTGTGTACTGACTCAGTTCCCATTCAGCCTTTCTCTCCTCACTGTGTACTCACTCAGTTGCCATTCACCCTGTCTCCTCTCACTGTGTACTGACTCATTTACCCTTCACCCTGGCTCCCCTTACTGTGTACTGACTCATTTACCCTTCACCCTGGCTCCCCTTACTGTGTACTCACTCAGTTTCCATTTACCGTGTCTCCCCTCACTGTGTACTGACTCAGTTTCCATTTACCGTTTCTCCCCTCACTGTGTACTCACTCAGTTACCATTCACCCTGTCTCCCCTCACTGTGTACTGACTGAGTTGGCACTCACCATGTCTCCCCTCACTATGTTCTGACTGAGTTACAATTCACCCTGTCTCCCCTCACTGTGTACTGACTCAGTTACCATTCACCCTGTCTCCCCTCACGGTGTACTGATTCAGTTAGCATTCACCCTTCTCCCCTCACTGTGTATTGACTCAGTTAACATTCACCCTGTCTCCCCTCACTGTTTACTGACTCAGTTACAATTCACCTGTCTCCCCTCACTGTGTACTGACTCAGTTACCTTTCTCCCTGTCTCCCCTCACTGTGTACTGACTGAGTTACCATTCACCCTGTCTCCCCTCACTGTGTACTGACTCACGTACCATTCACCCTGTCTGCCCTCGCTGTGTACTTACTCAGTTACCATTCCCCCTGTCTCCCCTCACTGTGTACTGACTCAGTTAACATTCACCCTGTCTCCCCTCACTGTGTACTGACTCAGTTACTATTCACCCTCTCTCCCCTCACTGTGTACTGACTCAGTTACCATTCACGCTGTCTCGCCTCACTGTGTACTTACTCAGTTACCATTCACCCTGTCTCCCCTCACTGTGTACTGACTCAGTTACCTTTGGCCCTGTCTCCCCTCCCTTGTACTGATTCAGTTAACATTCACCCTGTATCCCCTGACCGTGTACTTACTCAGTTACCATTCACCCTGTGTCCCCTCACTATGTTCTGACTCAGTTACCATCCACCCTGTCTGCCCTCACTGTGTTCTCACTCAGTTACCATTCACCCTGTCTCCCCTCACTGTGTACTCACTCAGTTACCTTTCACCCTGTCTCCCCTCACTGTGTACTGACTAAGTTACCATTCACCCTGTCTCCCCTCACTGTTACTGACTCAGTTACCATTCACCGTGTCTCCTGTCACTGTGGACTGAGTCCTCTCATCACTGTGTACTGACTCAAATGACATTCACACTGTCTCCCCTCACTGTGTACTGACTCAGTTACCTTTGGCCCTGTCTCCCCTCACTATTAACTGTCTCAGTTACCATTCACCCTGTCTCCCCTCACTGTGTACTTACTCAGTTACCATTCACCCTGTCTCCCCTCACTGTGTACTGACTCAGTTACCATTCACCCTGTCTCCCCTCACTTTATACTGACACAGTTACCATTCACCCTGTCTCCCCTCACTGTGTACTGACTCAGTTACCATTTAGCCTGTCTCCCCTCACTTTGTACTGACTCAAATACCATTCACCCTGTCTCCCCTCACTGTGTACTGACTCAGTTCCCATTCACCCTTTCTCCCCTCACTGTGTACTCACTCAGTTACCATTCACCCTGTCTACCCTCACTGTGTACTTTCTCAGTTACCTTTAACCCTGTCTCCCCTCGCTATGTACTTATTCTGTTACCATTCACCCTGTCTCCCCTCACTGTGTACTGACTCAGTTACCATTCACCCTGTGTCCAGTCACTGTGTACTGACTTTGTTACCATTCACCCTGTCTCCCCTCACTGTGTACTGACCCAGTTAACATTCACCCTGTCTCCCTTCACTGTGTACTGACTCAGTTACCATTCACCCTGTCTCCCCTCACTGTGTCCTCAGTCAGTTACCATTCACCCTGCCTCCCCTCACTGTATTCTGATTCAGTTACCATTCACCCTGCCTCCCCTCACTGTGTTCTGATTCAGTTACCATTCACAATGTCTCCCCTCACTGTGTACTGACTCAGTTACCTTTGGCCCTGTCTCCCCTCACTATTAACTGTCTCAGGTACCATTCACCCTGTCTCCCCTCACTGTGTACTGACCCAGTTAACATTCACCCTGTCTCCCTTCACTGTGTACTGACTCAGTTACCATTCACCCTGTCTCCCCTCACTGTTACTGACTCAGTTACCATTCACCCTGTCTCCTGTCACTGTGGACTGAGTCCTCTCATCACTGTGTACTGACTCAAATGACATTCACCCTGTCTCCGCTCACTGTGTATTGACTCAGTTACCATTCACCCTGTCTCCCCTCACTGTTTACTGACTCAGTTACCATTCACCCTGTCTCCCCTCACTGTGTACTGACTCAAATGACATTCACCGTGTCTCCCCTCACTGTGTATTGACTCAGTTACCATTCACCCTGTCTCCCCTCACTGTGTACTCACTCAGTTACAATTCACCTGTCTCCCCTCACTGTGTACTGACTCAGTTACCTTTCTCCCTGTCTCCCCTCACTGTGTACTGACCGAGTTACCATTCACCCTGTCTCCCCTCACTGTGTACTGACTCACGTACCATTCACCCTGTCTCCCCTCACTGTGTACTGACTCAGTTACCTTTGACCCTGTCTCCCCTCGCTTGTACTGACTCAGTTACCATTCACCCTGTCTCCCCTCACTGTGTACTGACTCAGTTACCATTCACCCTGTCTCCCCTCACTGTGTACTGACTCAGTTTCTATTCACCCTCTCTCCCCTCACTGTGTACTGACTCAGTTACCATTCTCCCTGTCTCCCCTCACTGTGTACTGACTCAGTTACCTTTGACCCTGTCTCCCCTCGCTTGTACTGATTCAGTTAACATTCACCCTGTATCCCCTGACCGTGTTTTTACTCAGTTACCATTCACCCTGTGTCCCCTCACTATGTTCTGACTCAGTTACCATTCACCCTGTCTGCCCTCACTGTGTTCTCACTCAGTTACCATTCACCCTGTCTCCCCTCACTGTGTACTCACTCAGTTACCTTTCACCCTGTCTCCCCTCACTGTGTAGTGACTCAGTTACCATTCACCTTGTCTCCCCTCACTGTGTACTCACTCAGTTACCATTCACCCTGTCTCCCCTCACTGTGTACTGACTCAGTTACCATTCACCCTGTCTCCCCTCACTGTGTACTGACTCAGTTACCATTCACCCTGTCTCCCCTCACTGTGTACTGACTCAGTTACCATTCACCCTGTCTCCCCTCACTGTTACTGACTCAGTTACCATTCACCGTGTCTCCTGTCACTGTGGACTGAGTCCTCTCATCACTGTGTACTGACTCAAATGACATTCACCCTGTCTCCCCTCACTGTGTATTGACTCAGTTACCATTCACCCTGTCTCCCCTCACTGTTTACTGACTCAGTTACCATTCACCCTGTCTCCCCTCACTGTGTACTGACTCAAATGACATTCACCGTGTCTCCCCTCACTGTGTATTGACTCAGTTACCATTCACCCTGTCTCCCCTCACTGAGTACTCACTCAGTTGCCATTCACCCTGTCTCCCCTCACTTTGTACTGACTCAGTTACCCTTCACCCTGGCTCCCCTTACTGTGTACTCACTCAGTATCCATTTACCGTGTCTCCCCTCACTGTTTACTGACTCAGTTTCCATTTACCGTGTCTCCCCTCACTGTGTACTCACTCAGTTACCATTCACCCTGTCTCTCCTAACTGTGTACTGACTGAGTTGGCTCTCACCATGTCTCCACTCACTATGTTCTGACTGAGTTACTATTCACCCTGTGTCCCCTCACTGTGTACTGACTCAGTTACCATTCACCCTGTCTCCCCTCACTGTGTACTGATTCAGTTAGCATTCACCCTTCTCCCCTCACTGTGTATTGACTCAGTTAACATTCACCCTGTCTCCCCTCGCTATGTACTGATGCTGTTAACATTCACCCTGTCTCCGCTCACTGTGTACTGACTGAGTTGGCACTCACCATGTCTCCTCTCACTATGTTCTGACTGAGTTACAATTCGCCCTGTCTCCCCTCACTGTGTACTCACTCAGTTACCATTCACCCTGTCTCCCCTCACTGTGTACTGACTCAGTTACCATTCACCCTGTCTCCCCTCACTGTTACTGACTCAGTTACCATTCACCGTGTCTCCTGTCACTGTGGACTGAGTCCTCTCATCACTGTGTACTGACTCAAATGACATTCACCCTGTGTCCCCTCACTGTGTACTGAGTCAGTTACCATTCACGCTGCCTCCCCTCACTGTGTACTGATTCAGTTACCATTCACCCTGTCTCCCCTCACTTTATACTGGCACAGTTAACATTCACCCTGTCACCCCTCACTGTGTACTCACTCAGTTTCCTTTCACCCTGTCTCCCCTCACTGTGTACTGACTCAAATACCATTCACCCTGTCTCCCCTCACTGTGTACTGACTCAGTTCCCATTCAGCCTTTCTCTCCTCACTGTGTACTCACTCAGTTGCCAAATCACCCTGTCTCCCCTCACTGTGTACTGACTCATTTAGCCTTCACCCTGGCTCCCCTTACTGTGTACTCACTCAGTTTCCATTTACCGTGTCTCCCCTCACTGTGTACTGACTCAGTTTCCATTTACCGTGTCTCCCCTCACTATGTACTCACTCAGTTACCATTCACCCTGTCTCCCCTCACTGTGTACTGACTGAGTTGGCACTCACCATGTCTCCCCTCACTATGTTCTGACTGAGTTACAATTCGCCCTGTCTCCCCTCACTGTGTACTGACTCAGTTACCATTCACCCTGTCTCCCCTCACTGTGTACGATTCAGTTAGCATTCACCCTTCTCCCCTCACTGTGTATTGACTCAGTTAACATTCACCCTGTCTCCCCTCGCTATGTACTGATGCTGTTAACATTCACCCTGTCTCCGCTCACTGTGTACTGACTGAGTTACCATTCTCCCTTATTCCCCTCACTGTGTACTCACTCAGTTACCATTCACCCTGTCTCCCCTCACTGTGTACTGAGTCAGTTACCATTCACCCTGCCTCCCCTCACTGTATTCTGATTCAGTTACCATTCACCCTGCCTCCCCTCACTGTGTTCTGATTCAGTTACCATTCACAGTGTCTCCCCTCACTGTGTACTGACTCAGTTACCTTTGCCCCTGTCTCCCCTCACTATTAACTGTCTCAGGTACCATTCACCCTGTCTCCCCTCACTGTGTACTGACTCAGTTACCATTCACCCTGTCTCCCCTCACTGTGTACTGACTCAGTTACCATTCACCCTGTCTCCCCTCACTGTGTACTGACTCAGTTACCATTCACCCTGTTCCCCTCACTGTGTACTTACTCAGTTACCATTCACCTTGTCTCCCCTCACTGTGTACTGACTCAGTTACCATTCACCCTGTCTCCCCTCACTGTGTACTGACTCAGTTAACATTCACCCTGTCTCCCCTCACTGTGTACTGACTGAGTTACCATTCACCCTGTCTCCCCTCACTGTGTACTGACTCAGTTACCATTCACCCTGTCTCCCCTCACTGTGTACTGACTCAGTTACCATTCACCCTGTCTCCCCTCACTGTGTACTGACTCTGTTACCATTCACCCTGTCTCCCCTCACCGTGTACTGACTCAGTTACCATTCACCCTGTCTCCCCTCACTTTATACTGACACAGTTACCATTCACCCTGTCTCCCCTCACTTTATACTGACTCAGTTACCATTCACCCTGTCTCCCCTCACTGTGTACTGACTCAGTTACCATTCACCCTGTGTCCCCTCACTGTGTACTGACTCAGTTACCATTCACCCTGTCTCCCCTCACTGTGTACTGACTCAGTTACCATTCACCCTGTCTCCCCTCACTGTTACTGACTCAGTTACCATTCACCGTGTCTCCTGTCACTGTGGACTGAGTCCTCTCATCACTGTGTACTGACTCAAATGACATTCACCCTGTGTCCCCTCACTGTGTACTGAGTCAGTTACCATTCACGCTGCCTCCCCTCACTGTGTACTGATTCAGTTACCATTCACCCTGTCTCCCCTCACTTTATACTGGCACAGTTAACATTCACCCTGTCACCCCTCACTGTGTACTCACTCAGTTTCCTTTCACCCTGTCTCCCCTCACTGTGTACTGACTCAAATACCATTCACCCTGTCTCCCCTCACTGTGTACTGACTCAGTTCCCATTCAGCCTTTCTCTCCTCACTGTGTACTCACTCAGTTGCCAAATCACCCTGTCTCCCCTCACTGTGTACTGACTCATTTAGCCTTCACCCTGGCTCCCCTTACTGTGTACTCACTCAGTTTCCATTTACCGTGTCTCCCCTCACTGTGTACTGACTCAGTTTCCATTTACCGTGTCTCCCCTCACTATGTACTCACTCAGTTACCATTCACCCTGTCTCCCCTCACTGTGTACTGACTGAGTTGGCACTCACCATGTCTCCCCTCACTATGTTCTGACTGAGTTACAATTCGCCCTGTCTCCCCTCACTGTGTACTGACTCAGTTACCATTCACCCTGTCTCCCCTCACTGTGTACGATTCAGTTAGCATTCACCCTTCTCCCCTCACTGTGTATTGACTCAGTTAACATTCACCCTGTCTCCCCTCGCTATGTACTGATGCTGTTAACATTCACCCTGTCTCCGCTCACTGTGTACTGACTGAGTTACCATTCTCCCTTATTCCCCTCACTGTGTACTCACTCAGTTACCATTCACCCTGTCTCCCCTCACTGTATTCTGATTCAGTTACCATTCACCCTGCCTCCCCTCACTGTGTTCTGATTCAGTTACCATTCACAGTGTCTCCCCTCACTGTGTACTGACTCAGTTACCTTTGCCCCTGTCTCCCCTCACTATTAACTGTCTCAGGTACCATTCACCCTGTCTCCCCTCACTGTGTACTGACTCAGTTACCATTCACCCTGTCTCCCCTCACTGTGTACTGACTCAGTTACCATTCACCCTGTCTCCCCTCACTGTGTACTGACTCAGTTACCATTCACCCTGTTCCCCTCACTGTGTACTTACTCAGTTACCATTCACCCTGTCTCCCCTCACTGTGTACTGACTCAGTTACCATTCACCCTGTCTCCCCTCACTGTGTACTGACTCAGTTAACATTCACCCTGTCTCCCCTCACTGTGTACTGACTGAGTTACCATTCACCCTGTCTCCCCTCACTGTGTACTGACTCAGTTACCATTCACCCTGTCTCCCCTCACTGTGTACTGACTCAGTTACCATTCACCCTGTCTCCCCTCACTGTGTACTGACTCTGTTACCATTCACCCTGTCTCCCCTCACCGTGTACTGACTCAGTTACCATTCACCCTGTCTCCCCTCACTTTATACTGACACAGTTACCATTCACCCTGTCTCCCCTCACTTTATACTGACTCAGTTACCATTCACCCTGTCTCCCCTCACTGTGTACTGACTCAGTTACCATTCACCCTGTGTCCCCTCACTGTGTACTGACTCAGTTACCATTCACCCTGTCTCCCCTCACTGTGTACTGACCCAGTTAACATTCACCCTGTCTCCCTTCACAGTGTACTGACTCAGTTACCATTCACCCTGTCTCCCCTCACTGTGTCCTGAGTCAGTTACCATTCACCCTGTCTCCCCTCACTGTATTCTGATTCAGTTACCATTCACCCTGCCTTCCCTCACTGTGTTCTGATTCAGTTACCATTCACAGTGTCTCCCCTCACTGTGTACTGACTCAGTTACCTTTGGCCCTGTCTCCCCTCACTATTAACTGTCTCAGGTACCATTCACCCTGTCTCCCCTCACTGTGTACTGACTCAGTTACCATTCACCCTATCTCCCCTCACTGTGTACTGACTCAGTTACCATTCACCCTGTGTCCCCTCACTGTGTACTGACTCAGTTACCATTCACCCTGTCTCCCCTCACTGTGTACTGACCCAGTTAACATTCACCCTGTCTCCCTTCACTGTGTACTGACTCAGTTACCATTCACCCTGTCTCCCCTCACTGTTACTGACTCAGTTACCATTAACCGTGTCTCCTGTCACTGTGGACTGAGTCCTCTCATCACTGTGTACTGACTCAAATGACATTCACCCTGTCTCCCCTCACTGTGTACTCACTCAGTTACAATTCACCCTGTCTCCCCTCACTGTGTACTGACTCAGTTACCATTCACCCTGCCTCCCCTCACCTTATTCTGATTCAGTTACCATTCACCCTGCCTCCCCTCACTGTGTTCTTGATTCTGTTACCATTCACAGTGTCTCCCCTCACTGTGTACTGACTCAGTTACCTTTGGCCCTGTCTCCCCTCACTATTAACTGTCTCAGGTACCATTCACCCTGTCTCCCCTCACTGTGTACTGACTCAGTTACCATTCACCCTGTCTCCCCTCACTGTGTACTGACTCAGTTACCATTCACCCTGTCTCCCCTCACTGTGTACTGACTCTGTTACCATTCACCCGGTCTCCCCTCACCGTGTACTGACTCAGTTACCATTCACCCTGTCTCCCCTCACTTTATACTGACACAGTTACCATTCACCTGTCTCCCCTCACTGTGTACTGACTCAGTTACCATTTAGCCTGTCTCCCCTCACTTTGTACTGACTCAAATACCATTCACACTGTCTCCCCTCACTGTGTACTGACTCAGTTCCCCTTCACCCTTTCTCCCCTCACTGTGTACTCACTCAGTTGCCATTCACCCTGTCTCCCCTCACTTTGTACTGACTCAGTTACCCTTCACCCTGGCTCCCCTTACTGTGTACTCACTCAGTTTCCATTTACCGTGTCTCCCCTCACTGTTTACTGACTCAGTTTCCATTTACCGTGTCTCCCCTCACTGTGTACTCACTCAGTTACCATTCACCCTGTCTCCCCTCACTGTGTACTGACTGAGTTGGCTCTCACCATGTCTCCACTCACTATGTTCTGACTGAGTTACTATTCACCCTGTGTCCCCTCACTGTGTACTGACTCAGTTACCATTCACCCTGTCTCCCCTCACTGTGTACTGATTCAGTTAGCATTCACCCTTCTCCCCTCACTGTGTATTGACTCAGTTAACATTCACCCTGTCTCCCCTCGCTATGTACTGATGCTGTTAACATTCACCCTGTCTCCGCTCACTGTGTACTGACTGAGTTGGCACTCACCATGTCTCCTCTCACTATGTTCTGACTGAGTTACCATTCACCCTGTCTCCCCTCACTGTGTACTGACTCAGTTACCATTCACCCTGTCTCCCCTCACTGTGTACTGACTGAGTTACCATTCACCCTGTCTCCCCTCACTGTGTACTGACTGAGTTACCATTCACCCTGTCTCCCCTCACTGTGTACTGACTCTGTTACCATTCACCCTGTCTCCCCTCACCGTGTACTGACTCAGTTACCATTCACCCTGTCTCCCCTCACTTTATACTGACACAGTTACCATTCACCCTGTCTCCCCTCACTGTGTACTGACTCAGTTACCATTTAGCCTGTCACCCCTCACTTTGTACTGACTCAAATACCATTCACCCCGTCTCCCCTCACTGTGTACTGACTCAGTTCCCATTCAGCCTTTCTCTCCTCACTGTGTACTCACTCAGTTGCCATTCACCCTGTCTCCCCTCACTGTGTACTGACTCATTTACCCTTCACCCTGGCTCCCCTTACTGTGTACTGACTCATTTACCCTTCACCCTGGCTCCCCTTACTGTGTACTCACTCAGTTTCCATTTACCGTGTCTCCCCTCACTGTGTACTGACTCAGTTTCCATTTACCGTTTCTCCCCTCACTGTGTACTCACTCAGTTACCATTCACCCTGTCTCCCCTCACTGTGTACTGACTGAGTTGGCACTCACCATGTCTCCCCTCACTATGTTCTGACTGAGTTACAATTCGCCCTGTCTCCCCTCACTGTGTACTGACTCAGTTACCATTCACCCTGTCTCCCCTCACTGTGTACTGATTCAGTTAGCATTCACCCTTCTCCCCTCACTGTGTATTGACTCAGTTAACATTCACCCTGTCTCCCCTCGCTATGTACTGATGCTGTTAACATTCACCCTGTCTCCGCTCACTGTGTACTGACTGAGTTACCATTCCCCCTTTCTCCCCTCACTGTGTACTTACTCAAATGACATTCACCGTGTCTCCCCTCACTGTGTATTGACTCAGTTACCATTCACCATGTCTCCCCTCACTGTGCACTGACTGAGTTACCATTCACCCTGTCTCCCCTCACTGTGTACTGACTCACATACCATTCACCCTGTCTGCCCTCACTGTGTACTTACTCAGTTACCATTCCCCCTGTCTCCCCTCACTGTGTACTGACTCAGTTACCATTCACCCTGTCTCCCCTCACTGTGTACTGACTCAGTTACTATTCACCCTCTCTCCCCTCACTGTGTACTGACTCAGTTACCATTCACCCTGTCTCGCCTCACTGTGTACTTACTCAGTTACCATTCACCCTGTCTCCCCTCACTGTGTACTGACTCAGTTACCTTTGACCCTGTCTCCCCTCGCTTGTACTGATTCAGTTAACATTCACCCTGTATCCCCTGACCGTGTACTTACTCAGTTACCATTCACCCTGTGTCCCCTCACTATGTTCTGACTCAGTTACCATTCACCCTGTCTGCCCTCACTGTGTTCTCACTCAGTTACCATTCACCCTGTCTCCCCTCACTGTGTACTCACTCAGTTTCCATTTACCGTGTCTCCCCTCACTGTGTACTGACTCAGTTTCCATTTACCGTGTCTCCCCTCACTGTGTACTGACTCAGTTACCTTTCACCCTGTCTCCCCTCACTGTGTAGTGACTAAGTTACCATTCACCCTGTCTCCCCTCACTGTTAGTGACTCAGTTACCATTTACCGTGTCTCCTGTCACTGTGGACTGAGTCTTCTCATCACTGTGTACTGACTCAAATGACATTCACACTGTCTCCTCTCACTGTGTACTGACTCAGTTACCTTTGGCCCTGTCTCCCCTCACTATTAACTGTTTCAGTTACCATTCACCCTGTCTCCCCTCACTGTGTACTGACTCAGTTACCATTCACCCTGTCTCCCCTCACTTTATACTGACACAGTTACCATTCACCCTGTCTCCCCTCACTGTATACTGACTCAGTTACCATTTAGCCTGTCTCCCCTCACTTTGTACTGACTCAAATACCATTCACCCTGTCTCCCCTCACTGTGTACTGACTCTGTTCCCATTCACCCTTTCTCCCCTCACTGTGTACTCACTCAGTTGCCATTCACCCTGTCTCCCCTCTCTGTGTACTGACTCAGTTACCCTTCACCCTGGCTCCCCTTACTGTGTACTCACTCAGTTTCCATTTACCGTGTCTCCCCTCACTGTGTACTGACTCAGTTTCCATTTACCGTGTCTCCCCTCACTGTGTACTCACTCAGTTACCATTCACCCTGTCTCCCCTCACTGTTTACTGATTCAGTTACCATTCACCTGTCTCCCCTCACTGTGTATTGACTCAGTTAACATTCACCCTGTCTCCCCTCGCTATGTACTGATGCTTTTAACATTCACCCTGTCTCCGCTCACTGTGTACTGACTGAGTTACCATTCCCCCTTTCTACCCTCACTGTGTACTGACTCAAATGACATTCACCGTGTCTCCCCTCACTGTGTATTGACTCAGTTACCATTCACCCTGTCTCCCCTCACTGTGTACTGACTCAGTTACCATTCACCCTGTCTCCCCTCACTGTGTACTGATTCAGTTAGCATTCACCCTTCTCCCCTCACTGTGTATTGACTCAGTTAACATTCACCCTGTCTCCCCTCACTGTTTACTGACTCAGTTACAATTCACCTGTCTCCCCTCACTGTGTACTGACTCAGTTACCTTTCTCCCTGTCTCCCCTCACTGTGTACTGACTGAGTTACCATTCACCCTGTCTCCCCTCACGGTGTACTGACTCACGTACCATTCACCCTGTCTGCCCTCGCTGTGTACTTACTCAGTTACCATTCCCCCTGTCTCCCCTCACTGTGTACTGACTCAGTTAACATTCACCCTGTCTCCCCTCACTGTGTACTGACACAGTTACTATTCACCCTCTCTCCCCTCACTGTGTACTGACTCAGTTACCATTCACGCTGTCTCGCCTCACTGTGTACTTACTCAGTTACCATTCACCCTGTCTTCCCTCACTGTGTACTGACTCAGTTACCTTTGGCCCTGTCTCCCCTCCCTTGTACTGATTCAGTTAACATTCACCCTGTATCCCCTGACCGTGTACTTACTCAGTTACCATTCACCAAGTGTCCCCTCACTATGTTCTGACTCAGTTACCATCCACCCTGTCTGCCCTCACTGTGTTCTCACTCAGTTACCATTCACCCTGTCTCCCCTCACTGTGTACTCACTCAGTTACCTTTCACCCTGTCTCCCCTCACTGTGTACTGACTAAGTTACCATTCACCCTGTCTCCCCTCACTGTTACTGACTCAGTTACCATTCACCGTGTCTCCTGTCACTGTGGACTGAGTCCTCTCATCACTGTGTACTGACTCAAATGACATTCACACTGTCTCCCCTCACTGTGTACTGACTCAGTTACCTTTGGCCCTGTCTCCCCTCACTATTAACTGTCTCAGTTACCATTCACCCTGTCTCCCCTCACTGTGTACTTACTCAGTTACCATTCACCCTGTCTCCCCTCACTGTGTACTGACTCAGTTACCATTCACCCTGTCTCCCCTCACTTTATACTGACACAGTTACCATTCACCCTGTCTCCCCTCACTGTGTACTGACTCAGTTACCATTTAGCCTGTCTCCCCTCACTTTGTACTGACTCAAATACCATTCACCCTGTCTCCCCTCACTGTGTACTGACTCAGTTCCCATTCACCCTTTCTCCCCTCACTGTGTACTCACTCAGTTACCATTCACCCTGTCTACCCTCACTGTGTACTTTCTCAGTTACCTTTAACCCTGTCTCCCCTCGCTATGTACTTATTCTGTTACCATTCACCCTGTCTCCCCTCACTGTGTACTGACTCAGTTACCATTCACCCTGTGTCCAGTCACTGTGTACTGACTTTGTTACCATTCACCCTGTCTCCCCTCACTGTGTACTGACCCAGTTAACATTCACCCTGTCTCCCTTCACTGTGTACTGACTCAGTTACCATTCACCCTGTCTCCCCTCACTGTGTCCTCAGTCAGTTACCATTCACCCTGCCTCCCCTCACTGTATTCTGATTCAGTTACCATTCACCCTGCCTCCCCTCACTGTGTTCTGATTCAGTTACCATTCACAATGTCTCCCCTCACTGTGTACTGACTCAGTTACCTTTGGCCCTGTCTCCCCTCACTATTAACTGTCTCAGGTACCATTCACCCTGTCTCCCCTCACTGTGTACTGACCCAGTTAACATTCACCCTGTCTCCCTTCACTGTGTACTGACTCAGTTACCATTCACCCTGTCTCCCCTCACTGTTACTGACTCAGTTACCATTCACCGTGTCTCCTGTCACTGTGGACTGAGTCCTCTCATCACTGTGTACTGACTCAAATGACATTCACCCTGTCTCCCCTCACTGTGTATTGACTCAGTTACCATTCACCCTGTCTCCCCTCACTGTTTACTGACTCAGTTACCATTCACCCTGTCTCCCCTCACTGTGTACTGACTCAAATGACATTCACCGTGTCTCCCCTCACTGTGTATTGACTCAGTTACCATTCACCCTGTCTCCCCTCACTGTGTACTCACTCAGTTACAATTCACCTGTCTCCCCTCACTGTGTACTGACTCAGTTACCTTTCTCCCTGTCTCCCCTCACTGTGTACTGACCGAGTTACCATTCACCCTGTCTCCCCTCACTGTGTACTGACTCACGTACCATTCAACCTGTCTCCCCTCACTGTGTACTGACTCAGTTACCATTCACCCTCTCTCCCCTCACTGTTTACTGACTCAGTTACCTTTGACCCTGTCTCCCCTCGCTTGTACTGACTCAGTTACCATTCACCCGGTCTCCCCTCACTGTGTACTGACTCAGTTACCATTCACCCTGTCTCCCCTCACTGTGTACTGACTCAGTTTCTATTCACCCTCTCTCCCCTCACTGTGTACTGACTCAGTTACCATTCTCCCTGTCTCCCCTCACTGTGTACTGACTCAGTTACCTTTGACCCTTTCTCCCCTCGCTTGTACTGATTCAGTTAACATTCACCCTGTATCCCCTGACCGTGTTTTTACTCAGTTACCATTCACCCTGTGTCCCCTCACTATGTTCTGACTCAGTTACCATTCACCCTGTCTGCCCTCACTGTGTTCTCACTCAGTTACCATTCACCCTGTCTCCCCTCACTGTGTACTCACTCAGTTACCTTTCACCCTGTCTCCCCTCACTGTGTAGTGACTCAGTTACCATTCACCTTGTCTCCCCTCACTGTGTACTCACTCAGTTACCATTCACCCTGTCTCCCCTCACTGTGTACTGACTCAGTTACCATTCACCCTGTCTCCCCTCACTGTGTAGTGACTCAGTTACCATTCACCCTGTCTCCCCTCACTGTTACTGACTCAGTTACCATTCACCGTGTCTCCTGTCACTGTGGACTGAGTCCTCTCATCACTGTGTACTGACTCAAATGACATTCACCCTATGTCCCCTCACTGTGTACTGAGTCAGTTACCATTCACGCTGCCTCCCCTCACTGTGTACTGATTCAGTTACCATTCACCCTGTCTCCCCTCACTTTATACTGGCACAGTTAACATTCACCCTGTCACCCCTCACTGTGTACTTACTCAGTTTCCTTTCACCCTGTCTCCCCTCACTGTGTACTGACTCAAATACCATTCACCCTGTCTCCCCTCACTGTGTACTGACTCAGTTCCCATTCAGCCTTTCTCTCCTCACTGTGTACTCACTCAGTTGCGAAATCACCCTGTCTCCCCTCACTGTGTACTGACTCATTTACCCTTCACCCTGGCTCCCCTTACTGTGTACTCACTCAGTTTCCATTTACCGTGCCTCCCCTCACTGTGTACTGACTCAGTTTCCATTTACCGTGTCTCCCCTCACTATGTACTCACTCAGTTACCATTCACCCTGTCTCCCCTCACTGTGTACTGACTGAGTTGGCACTCAGCATGTCTCCCCTCACTATGTTCTGACTGAGTTACAATTCGCCCTGTCTCCCCTCACTGTGTACTGACTCAGTTACCATTCACCCTGTCTCCCCTCACTGTGTACGATTCAGTTAGCATTCACCCTTCTCCCCTCACTGTGTATTGACTCAGTTAACATTCACCCTGTCTCCCCTCGCTATGTACTGATGCTGTTAACATTCACCCTGTCTCCGCTCACTGTGTACTGACTGAGTTACCATTCTTCCTTATTCCCCTCACTGTGTACTCACTCAGTTACCATTCACCCTGTCTCCCCTCACTGTGTACTGAGTCAGTTACCATTCACCCTGCCTCCCCTCACTGTATTCTGATTCAGTTACCATTCACCCTGCCTCCCCTCACTGTGTTCTGATTCAGTTACCATTCACAGTGTCTCCCCTCACTGTGTACTGACTCAGTTACCTTTGCCCCTGTCTCCCCTCACTATTAACTGTCTCAGGTACCATTCACCCTGTCTCCCCTCACTGTGTACTGACTCAGTTACCATTCACCCTGTCTCCCCTCACTGTGTACTGACTCAGTTACCATTCACCCTGTCTCCCCTCACTGTGTACTGACTCAGTTACCATTCACCCTGTTCCCCTCACTGTGTACTTACTCAGTTACCATTCACCCTGTCTCCCCTCACTGTGTACTGACTCTGTTACCATTCACCCTGTCTCCCCTCACTGTGTACTGACTCAGTTACCATTCACCCTGTCTCCCCTCACTGTGTACTGACTGAGTTACCATTCACCCTGTCTCCCCTCACTGTGTACTGACTGAGTTACCATTCACCCTGTCTCCCCTCACTGTGTACTGACTCAGTTACCATTCACCCTGTCTCCCCTCACTGTGTACTGACTCTGTTACCATTCACCCTGTCTCCCCTCACCGTGTACTGACTCAGTTACCATTCACCCTGTCTCCCCTCACTTTATACTGACACAGTTACCATTCACCCTGTCTCCCCTCACTGTGTACTGACTCAGTTACCATTTAGCCTGTCTCCCCTCACTTTGTACTGACTCAAATACCATTCACCCTGTCTCCCCTCACTGTGTACTCACTCAGTTGCCATTCACCCTGTCTCCCCTCACTGTGTACTGACTCATTTACCCTTCACCCTGGCTCCCCTTACTGTGTACTGACACATTTACCCTTCACCCTGGCTCCCCTTACTGTGTACTCACTCAGTTTCCATTTACCGTGTCTCCCCTCACTGTGTACTGACTCAGTTTCCATTTACCGTCTCTCCCCTCACTGTGTACTCACTCAGTTACCATTCACCCTGTCTCCCCTCACTGTGTACTGACTGAGTTGGCACTCACCATGTCTCCCCTCACTATTTTCTGACTGAGTTACAATTCGCCCTGTCTCCCCTCACTGTGTACTGACTCAGTTACCATTCACCCTGTCTCCCCTCACTGTGTACTGATTCAGTTGCCATTCACCCTGTCTCCCCTCACTGTGTACTGATTCAGTTACCATTCACCTGTCTCCCCTCACTGTGTATTGACTCAGTTAACATTCACCCTGTCTCCCCTCGCTATGTACTGATGCTTTTAACATTCACCCTGTCTCGCGCTCACTGTGTACTGACTGAGTTACCATTCCCCCTTTCTCCCCTCACTGTGTACTGACTCAAATGACATTCACCGTGTCTCCCCTCACTGTGTATTGACTCAGTTACCATTCACCCTGTCTCCCCTCACTGTTTACTGACGCAGTTACAATTCACCTGTCTCCCCTCACTGTGTACTGACTGAGTTACCATTCACCCTGTCTCCCCTCACTGTGTACTGACTCAGTTACCATTCACCCTGTCTCCCCTCACTGTGTACTGACTCTGTTACCATTCACCCTGTCTCCCCTCACCGTGTACTGACTCTGTTACCATTCACCCTGTCTCCCCTCACTTTATACTGACACAGTTACCATTCACCCTGTCTCCCCTCACTGTGTACTGACTCAGTTACCATTTAGCCTTCTCCCCTCACTTTGTACTGACTCAAATACCATTCACCCTGTCTCCCCTCACTGAGTACTGACTCAGTTCCCATTCAGCCTTTCTCTCCTCACTGTGTACTCACTCAGTTGCCATTCACCCTGTTTCCCCTCTGTGTACTGACTCATTTACCCTTCACCCTGGCTCCCCTTACTGCGTACTCACTCAGTTTCCATTTACCGTGTCTCCCCTCACTGTGTACTGACTCAGTTTCCATTTACCGTGTCTCCCCTCACTGTGTACTCACTCAGTTACCATTCACCCTGTCTCCCCTCACTGTGTACTGACTGAGTTGGCACTCAGCATGTCTCCCCTCACTATGTTCTGACTGAGTTACAATTCGCCCTGTCTCCCCTCACTGTGTACTGACTCAGTTACCATTCACCCTGTCTCCCCTCACTGTGTACTGATTCAGTTAGCATTCACCCTTCTCCCCTCACTGTGTATTGACTCAGTTAACATTCACCCTGTCTCCCCTCGCTATGTACTGATGCTGTTAACATTCACCCTGTCTCCGCTCACTGTGTACTGACTGAGTTACCATTCCCCCTTTCTCCCCTCACTGTGTACTTACTCAAATGACATTCACCGTGTCTCCCCTCACTGTGTATTGACTCAGTTACCATTCACCATGTCTCCCCTCACTGTGCACTGACTGAGTTACCATTCACCCTGTCTCCCCTCACTGTGTACTGACTCACATACCATTCACCCTGTCTGCCCTCACTGTGTACTTACTCAGTTACCATTCCCCCTGTCTCCCCTCACTGTGTACTGACTCAGTTACCATTCACCCTGTCTCCCCTCACTGTGTACTGACTCAGTTACTATTCACCCTCTCTCCCCTCACTGTGTACTGACTCAGTTACCATTCACCCTGTCTCGCCTCACTGTGTACTTACTCAGTTACCATTCACCCTGTCTCCCCTCACTGTGTACTGACTCAGTTACCTTTGACCCTGTCTCCCCTCGCTTGTACTGATTCAGTTAACATTCACCCTGTATCCCCTGACCGTGTACTTACTCAGTTACCATTCACCCTGTGTCCCCTCACTATGTTCTGACTCAGTTACCATTCACCCTGTCTCCCCTCACTGTGTACTGACTCTGTTACCATTCACCCTGTCTCCCCTCACCGTGTACTGACTCAGTTACCATTCACCCTGTCTCCCCTCACTTTATACTGACACAGTTACCATTCACCCTGTCTCCCCTCACTGTGTACTGACTCAGTTACCATTTAGCCTGTCTCCCCTCACTTTGTACTGACTCAAATACCATTCACCCTGTCTCCCCTCACTTTGTACTCACTCAGTTGCCATTCACCCTGTCTCCCCTCACTGTGTACTGACTCATTTACCCTTCACCCTGGCTCCCCTTACTGTGTACTGACACATTTACCCTTCACCCTGGCTCCCCTTACTGTGTACTCACTCAGTTTCCATTTACCGTGTCTCCCCTCACTGTGTACTGACTCAGTTTCCATTTACCGTCTCTCCCCTCACTGTGTACTCACTCAGTTACCATTCACCCTGTCTCCCCTCACTGTGTACTGACTGAGTTGGCACTCACCATGTCTCCCCTCACTATTTTCTGACTGAGTTACAATTCGCCCTGTCTCCCCTCACTGTGTACTGACTCAGTTACCATTCACCCTGTCTCCCCTCACTGTGTACTGATTCAGTTACCATTCACCCTGTCTCCCCTCACTGTGTACTGATTCAGTTACCATTCACCTGTCTCCCCTCACTGTGTATTGACTCAGTTAACATTCACCCTGTCTCCCCTCGCTATGTACTGATGCTTTTAACATTCACCCTGTCTCCGCTCACTGTGTACTGACTGAGTTACCATTCCCCCTTTCTCCCCTCACTGTGTACTGACTCAAATGACATTCACCGTGTCTCCCCTCACTGTGTATTGACTCAGTTACCATTCACCCTGTCTCCCCTCACTGTTTACTGACGCAGTTACAATTCACCTGTCTCCCCTCACTGTGTACTGACTGAGTTACCATTCACCCTGTCTCCCCTCACTGTGTACTGACTCAGTTACCATTCACCCTGTCTCCCCTCACTGTGTACTGACTCTGTTACCATTCACCCTGTCTCCCCTCACCGTGTACTGACTCTGTTACCATTCACCCTGTCTCCCCTCACTTTATACTGACACAGTTACCATTCACCCTGTCTCCCCTCACTGTGTACTGACTCAGTTACCATTTAGCCTTCTCCCCTCACTTTGTACTGACTCAAATACCATTCACCCTGTCTCCCCTCACTGAGTACTGACTCAGTTCCCATTCAGCCTTTCTCTCCTCACTGTGTACTCACTCAGTTGCCATTCACCCTGTTTCCCCTCTGTGTACTGACTCATTTACCCTTCACCCTGGCTCCCCTTACTGCGTACTCACTCAGTTTCCATTTACCGTGTCTCCCCTCACTGTGTACTGACTCAGTTTCCATTTACCGTGTCTCCCCTCACTGTGTACTCACTCAGTTACCATTCACCCTGTCTCCCCTCACTGTGTACTGACTGAGTTGGCACTCAGCATGTCTCCCCTCACTATGTTCTGACTGAGTTACAATTCGCCCTGTCTCCCCTCACTGTGTACTGACTCAGTTACCATTCACCCTGTCTCCCCTCACTGTGTACTGATTCAGTTAGCATTCACCCTTCTCCCCTCACTGTGTATTGACTCAGTTAACATTCACCCTGTCTCCCCTCGCTATGTACTGATGCTGTTAACATTCACCCTGTCTCCGCTCACTGTGTACTGACTGAGTTACCATTCCCCCTTTCTCCCCTCACTGTGTACTTACTCAAATGACATTCACCGTGTCTCCCCTCACTGTGTATTGACTCAGTTACCATTCACCATGTCTCCCCTCACTGTGCACTGACTGAGTTACCATTCACCCTGTCTCCCCTCACTGTGTACTGACTCACATACCATTCACCCTGTCTGCCCTCACTGTGTACTTACTCAGTTACCATTCCCCCTGTCTCCCCTCACTGTGTACTGACTCAGTTACCATTCACCCTGTCTCCCCTCACTGTGTACTGACTCAGTTACTATTCACCCTCTCTCCCCTCACTGTGTACTGACTCAGTTACCATTCACCCTGTCTCGCCTCACTGTGTACTTACTCAGTTACCATTCACCCTGTCTCCCCTCACTGTGTACTGACTCAGTTACCTTTGACCCTGTCTCCCCTCGCTTGTACTGATTCAGTTAACATTCACCCTGTATCCCCTGACCGTGTACTTACTCAGTTACCATTCACCCTGTGTCCCCTCACTATGTTCTGACTCAGTTACCATTCACCCTGTCTGCCCTCACTGTGTTCTCACTCAGTTACCATTCACCCTGTCTCCCCTCACTGTGTACTCACTCAGTTTCCATTTACCGTGTCTCCCCTCACTGTGTACTGACTCAGTTTCCATTTACCGTGTCTCCCCTCACTGTGTACTGACTCAGTTACCTTTCACCCTGTCTCCCCTCACTGTGTAGTGACTAAGTTACCATTCACCCTGTCTCCCCTCACTGTTAGTGACTCAGTTACCATTTACCGTGTCTCCTGTCACTGTGGACTGAGTCTTCTCATCACTGTGTACTGACTCAAATGACATTCACACTGTCTCCTCTCACTGTGTACTGACTCAGTTACCTTTGGCCCTGTCTCCCCTCACTATTAACTGTTTCAGTTACCATTCACCCTGTCTCCCCTCACTGTGTACTGACTCAGTTACCATTCACCCTGTCTCCCCTCACTTTATACTGACACAGTTACCATTCACCCTGTCTCCCCTCACTGTATACTGACTCAGTTACCATTTAGCCTGTCTCCCCTCACTTTGTACTGACTCAAATACCATTCACCCTGTCTCCCCTCACTGTGTACTGACTCTGTTCCCATTCACCCTTTCTCCCCTCACTGTGTACTCACTCAGTTGCCATTCACCCTGTCTCCCCTCTCTGTGTACTGACTCAGTTACCCTTCACCCTGGCTCCCCTTACTGTGTACTCACTCAGTTTCCATTTACCGTGTCTCCCCTCACTGTGTACTGACTCAGTTTCCATTTACCGTGTCTCCCCTCACTGTGTACTCACTCAGTTACCATTCACCCTGTCTCCCCTCACTGTTTACTGATTCAGTTACCATTCACCTGTCTCCCCTCACTGTGTATTGACTCAGTTAACATTCACCCTGTCTCCCCTCGCTATGTACTGATGCTTTTAACATTCACCCTGTCTCCGCTCACTGTGTACTGACTGAGTTACCATTCCCCCTTTCTACCCTCACTGTGTACTGACTCAAATGACATTCACCGTGTCTCCCCTCACTGTGTATTGACTCAGTTACCATTCACCCTGTCTCCCCTCACTGTTTACTGACTCAGTTACAATTCACCTGTCTCCCCTCACTGTGTACTGACTCAGTTACCTTTCTCCCTGTCTCCCCTCACTGTGTACTGACTCAGTTACCATTCACCCTGTCTCCCCTCACTGTGTACTGATTCAGTTAGCATTCACCCTTCTCCCCTCACTGTGTATTGACTCAGTTAACATTCACCCTGTCTCCCCTCGCTATGTACTGATGCTGTTAACATTCACCCTGTCTCCGCTCACTGTGTACTGACTGAGTTACCATTCCCCCTTTCTCCCCTCACTGTGTACTTACTCAAATGACATTCACCGTGTCTCCCCTCACTGTGTATTGACTCAGTTACCATTCACCATGTCTCCCCTCACTGTGCACTGACTGAGTTACCATTCACCCTGTCTCCCCTCACTGTGTACTGACTCACATACCATTCACCCTGTCTGCCCTCACTGTGTACTTACTCAGTTACCATTCCCCCTGTCTCCCCTCACTGTGTACTGACTCAGTTACCATTCACCCTGTCTCCCCTCACTGTGTACTGACTCAGTTACTATTCACCCTCTCTCCCCTCACTGTGTACTGACTCAGTTACCATTCACCCTGTCTCGCCTCACTGTGTACTTACTCAGTTACCATTCACCCTGTCTCCCCTCACTGTGTACTGACTCAGTTACCTTTGACCCTGTCTCCCCTCGCTTGTACTGATTCAGTTAACATTCACCCTGTATCCCCTGACCGTGTACTTACTCAGTTACCATTCACCCTGTGTCCCCTCACTATGTTCTGACTCAGTTACCATTCACCCTGTCTCCCCTCACTGTGTACTGACTCTGTTACCATTCACCCTGTCTCCCCTCACCGTGTACTGACTCAGTTACCATTCACCCTGTCTCCCCTCACTTTATACTGACACAGTTACCATTCACCCTGTCTCCCCTCACTGTGTACTGACTCAGTTACCATTCACCCTGTCTCCCCTCACTTTGTACTCACTCAGTTGCCATTCACCCTGTCTCCCCTCACTGTGTACTGACTCATTTACCCTTCACCCTGGCTCCCCTTACTGTGTACTGACACATTTACCCTTCACCCTGGCTCCCCTTACTGTGTACTCACTCAGTTTCCATTTACCGTGTCTCCCCTCACTGTGTACTGACTCAGTTTCCATTTACCGTCTCTCCCCTCACTGTGTACTCACTCAGTTACCATTCACCCTGTCTCCCCTCACTGTGTACTGACTGAGTTGGCACTCACCATGTCTCCCCTCACTATTTTCTGACTGAGTTACAATTCGCCCTGTCTCCCCTCACTGTGTACTGACTCAGTTACCATTCACCCTGTCTCCCCTCACTGTGTACTGATTCAGTTACCATTCACCCTGTCTCCCCTCACTGTGTACTGATTCAGTTACCATTCACCTGTCTCCCCTCACTGTGTATTGACTCAGTTAACATTCACCCTGTCTCCCCTCGCTATGTACTGATGCTTTTAACATTCACCCTGTCTCCGCTCACTGTGTACTGACTGAGTTACCATTCCCCCTTTCTCCCCTCACTGTGTACTGACTCAAATGACATTCACCGTGTCTCCCCTCACTGTGTATTGACTCAGTTACCATTCACCCTGTCTCCCCTCACTGTTTACTGACGCAGTTACAATTCACCTGTCTCCCCTCACTGTGTACTGACTGAGTTACCATTCACCCTGTCTCCCCTCACTGTGTACTGACTCAGTTACCATTCACCCTGTCTCCCCTCACTGTGTACTGACTCTGTTACCATTCACCCTGTCTCCCCTCACCGTGTACTGACTCTGTTACCATTCACCCTGTCTCCCCTCACTTTATACTGACACAGTTACCATTCACCCTGTCTCCCCTCACTGTGTACTGACTCAGTTACCATTTAGCCTTCTCCCCTCACTTTGTACTGACTCAAATACCATTCACCCTGTCTCCCCTCACTGAGTACTGACTCAGTTCCCATTCAGCCTTTCTCTCCTCACTGTGTACTCACTCAGTTGCCATTCACCCTGTTTCCCCTCTGTGTACTGACTCATTTACCCTTCACCCTGGCTCCCCTTACTGCGTACTCACTCAGTTTCCATTTACCGTGTCTCCCCTCACTGTGTACTGACTCAGTTTCCATTTACCGTGTCTCCCCTCACTGTGTACTCACTCAGTTACCATTCACCCTGTCTCCCCTCACTGTGTACTGACTGAGTTGGCACTCAGCATGTCTCCCCTCACTATGTTCTGACTGAGTTACAATTCGCCCTGTCTCCCCTCACTGTGTACTGACTCAGTTACCATTCACCCTGTCTCCCCTCACTGTGTACTGATTCAGTTAGCATTCACCCTTCTCCCCTCACTGTGTATTGACTCAGTTAACATTCACCCTGTCTCCCCTCGCTATGTACTGATGCTGTTAACATTCACCCTGTCTCCGCTCACTGTGTACTGACTGAGTTACCATTCCCCCTTTCTCCCCTCACTGTGTACTTACTCAAATGACATTCACCGTGTCTCCCCTCACTGTGTATTGACTCAGTTACCATTCACCATGTCTCCCCTCACTGTGCACTGACTGAGTTACCATTCACCCTGTCTCCCCTCACTGTGTACTGACTCACATACCATTCACCCTGTCTGCCCTCACTGTGTACTTACTCAGTTACCATTCCCCCTGTCTCCCCTCACTGTGTACTGACTCAGTTACCATTCACCCTGTCTCCCCTCACTGTGTACTGACTCAGTTACTATTCACCCTCTCTCCCCTCACTGTGTACTGACTCAGTTACCATTCACCCTGTCTCGCCTCACTGTGTACTTACTCAGTTACCATTCACCCTGTCTCCCCTCACTGTGTACTGACTCAGTTACCTTTGACCCTGTCTCCCCTCGCTTGTACTGATTCAGTTAACATTCACCCTGTATCCCCTGACCGTGTACTTACTCAGTTACCATTCACCCTGTGTCCCCTCACTATGTTCTGACTCAGTTACCATTCACCCTGTCTGCCCTCACTGTGTTCTCACTCAGTTACCATTCACCCTGTCTCCCCTCACTGTGTACTCACTCAGTTTCCATTTACCGTGTCTCCCCTCACTGTGTACTGACTCAGTTTCCATTTACCGTGTCTCCCCTCACTGTGTACTGACTCAGTTACCTTTCACCCTGTCTCCCCTCACTGTGTAGTGACTAAGTTACCATTCACCCTGTCTCCCCTCACTGTTAGTGACTCAGTTACCATTTACCGTGTCTCCTGTCACTGTGGACTGAGTCTTCTCATCACTGTGTACTGACTCAAATGACATTCACACTGTCTCCTCTCACTGTGTACTGACTCAGTTACCTTTGGCCCTGTCTCCCCTCACTATTAACTGTTTCAGTTACCATTCACCCTGTCTCCCCTCACTGTGTACTGACTCAGTTACCATTCACCCTGTCTCCCCTCACTTTATACTGACACAGTTACCATTCACCCTGTCTCCCCTCACTGTATACTGACTCAGTTACCATTTAGCCTGTCTCCCCTCACTTTGTACTGACTCAAATACCATTCACCCTGTCTCCCCTCACTGTGTACTGACTCTGTTCCCATTCACCCTTTCTCCCCTCACTGTGTACTCACTCAGTTGCCATTCACCCTGTCTCCCCTCTCTGTGTACTGACTCAGTTACCCTTCACCCTGGCTCCCCTTACTGTGTACTCACTCAGTTTCCATTTACCGTGTCTCCCCTCACTGTGTACTGACTCAGTTTCCATTTACCGTGTCTCCCCTCACTGTGTACTCACTCAGTTACCATTCACCCTGTCTCCCCTCACTGTTTACTGATTCAGTTACCATTCACCTGTCTCCCCTCACTGTGTATTGACTCAGTTAACATTCACCCTGTCTCCCCTCGCTATGTACTGATGCTTTTAACATTCACCCTGTCTCCGCTCACTGTGTACTGACTGAGTTACCATTCCCCCTTTCTACCCTCACTGTGTACTGACTCAAATGACATTCACCGTGTCTCCCCTCACTGTGTATTGACTCAGTTACCATTCACCCTGTCTCCCCTCACTGTTTACTGACTCAGTTACAATTCACCTGTCTCCCCTCACTGTGTACTGACTCAGTTACCATTCACCCTGTCTCCCCTCACTGTGTACTGACTCACGTACCATTCACCCTGTCTGCCCTCACTGTGTACTGACTCAGTTGCTATTCACCCTCTCTCCCCTCACTGTGTACTGACTCAGTTACCATTCACCCTGTCTCCCCTCACTGTGTACTGACTCAGTTACCTTTCACCCTCTCTCCCCTCACTGTGTACTGACTCAGTTACCATTCACCCTGTCTCCCCTCACTGTGTACTGACTCAGTTACTATTCACCCTCTCTCCCCTCACTGTGTACTGACTCAGTTACCATTCAGCCTGTCTCGCCTCACTGTGTACTTACTCAGTTACCATCCACCCTGTCTCCCCTCACTGTGTACTGACTCAGTTACCTTTGACCCTGTCTCCCCTCGCTTGTACTGATTCAGTTAACATTCACCATGTATCCCCTGACCGTGTACTTACTCAGTTACCATTCACCCTGTGTCCCCTCACTGTGTTCTGACTCAGTTACCATTCACCCTGTCTCCCCTCACTGTGTTCTCACTCAGTTACCATTCACCCTGTCTCCTCTCACTGTGTACTCACTCAGTTTCCATTTACCGTGTCTCCCCTCACTGTGTACTGACTCAGTTTCCATTTACCGTGTCTCCCCTCACTGTGTACTCACTCAGTTACCTTTCACCCTGTCTCCCCTCACTGTGTAGTGACTAAGTTACCATTCACCCTGTCTCCCCTCACTGTTAGTGACTCAGTTACCATTTACCGTGTCTCCTGTCACTGTGGACTGAGTCTTCTCATCACTGTGTACTGACTCAAATGACATTCACACTGTCTCCCCTCACTGTGTACTGACTCAGTTACCTTTGGCCCTGTCTCCCCTCACTATTAACTGTTTCAGTTACCATTCACCCTGTCTCCCCTCACTATGTACTTACTCAGTTACCATTCACCCTGTCTCCCCTCACTGTGTACTGACTCAGTTACCATTTAGCCTGTCTCCCCTCACTTTGTACTGACTCAAATACCATTCACCCTGTCTCCCCTCACTGTGTACTGACTCTGTTCCCATTCACCCTTTCTCCCCTCACTGTGTACTCTCTCAGTTGCCATTCACGCTGTCTCCCCTCACTGTGTACTGACTCAGTTACCCTTCACCCTGGCTCCCCTTACTGTGTACTCACTCAGTTTCCATTTACCGTGTCTCCCCTCACTGTGTACTGACTCAGTTTCCATTTACCGTGTCTCCCCTCACTGTGTACTCACTCAGTTACCATTCACCCTGTCTCCCCTCACTGTTTACTGATTCAGTTACCATTCACCTGTCTCCCCTCACTGTGTATTGACTCAGTTAACATTCACCCTGTCTCCCCTCGCTATGTACTGATGCTTTTAACATTCACCCTGTATCCGCTCACTGTGTACTGACTGAGTTACCATTCCCCCTTTCTGCCCTCACTGTGTACTGACTCAAATGACATTCACCGTGTCTCCCCTCACTATGTATTGACTCTGTTACCATTCACCCTGTCTCCCCTCACTGTTTACTGACTCAGTTACAATTCACCTCTCTCCCCTCACTGTGTACTGACTCAGTTACCTTTCTCCCTGTCTCCCCTCACTGTGTACTGACTGAGTTACCATTCAACCTGTCTCCCCTCACTGTGTACTGACACACGTACCATTCACCCTGTCTGCCCTCACTGTGTACTGACTCAGTTACTGTTCACCCTCTCTCCCCTCACTGTGTACTGACTCAGTTACCATTCACCCTGTCTCCCCTCACTGTGTACTGACTCAGTTACCTTTCACCCTCTCTCCCCTCACTGTGTACTGACTCAGTTACCATTCACCCTGTCTCCCCTCACTGTGTACTGACTCAGTTACCATTCACCCTGTCTCACCTCACTGTGTACTGACACAGTTACCATTCACCCTGTCTCCACTCACTGTGTACTGACTCAGTTACCATTTAGCCTTCTCCCCTCACTTTGTACTGACTCAAATACCATTCACCCTGTCTCCCCTCACTGTGTACTGACTCAGTTCCCATTCAGCCTTTCTCTCCTCACTGTGTACTCACTCAGTTGCCTTTCACCCTGTCTCCCCTCACTGTGTACTGACTCATTTACCCTTCACCCTGGCTCCCCTTACTGTGTACTCACTCAGTTTCCATTTACCGTGTCTCCCCTCACTGTGTACTGACTCAGTTTCCATTTACCGTGTCTCCCCTCACTGTATACTGACTCAGTTACCATTTAGCCTGTCTCCCCTCACTTTGTACTGACTCAAATACCATTCACCCTGTCTCCCCTCACTGTGTACTGACTCTGTTCCCATTCACCCTTTCTCCCCTCACTGTGTACTCACTCAGTTGCCATTCACCCTGTCTCCCCTCACTGTGTACTGACTCAGTTACCCTTCACCCTGGCTCCCCTTACTGTGTACTCACTCAGTTTCCATTTACCGTGTCTCCCCTCACTGTGTACTGACTCAGTTTCCATTTACCGTGTCTCCCCTCACTGTGTACTCACTCAGTTACCATTCACCCTGTCTCCCTTCACTGTTTACTGATTCAATTACCATTCACCTGTCTCCCCTCACTGTGTATTGACTCAGTTAACATTCACCCTGTCTCCCCTCGCTATGTACTGATGCTTTTAACATTCACGCTGTCTCCGCTCACTGTGTACTGACTGAGTTACCATTCCCCCTTTCTACCCTCACTGTGTACTGACTCAAATGACATTCACCGTGTCTCCCCTCACTGTGTATTGACTCAGTTACCATTCACCCTGTCTCCCCTCACTGTTTACTGACTCAGTTCCAATTCACCTGTCTCCCCTCACTGTGTACTGACTCAGTTACCTTTCTCCCTGTCTCCCCTCACTGTGTACTGACTGAGTTACCATTCACCCTGTCTCCTCTCACTGTGTACTGACTCACGTACCATTCACCCTGTCTGCCCTCACTGTGTACTGACTCAGTTACTATTCACCCTCTCTCCCCTCACTGTGTACTGACTCAGTTACCATTCACCCTGTCTCCCCTCACTGTGTACTGACTCAGTTACCTTTCACCCTCTCTACCCTCACTGTGTACTGACTCAGTTACCATTCACCCTGTCTCCCCTCACTGTGTACTGACTCAGTTACCATTCACCCTGTCTCCCCTCACTGTGTATTGACTCAGTTAACATTCACCCTGTCTCCCCTCGCTATGTACTGATGCTTTTAACATTCACCCTCTCTCCCCTCACTGTGTACTGACTCAGTTGCTATTCACCCTCTCTCCCCTCACTGTGTACTGACTCAGTTCCCATTCACCCTGTCTCCCCTCACTGTGTACTCACTCAGTTACCATTCACCCTGTCTCCCCTCACTGTGTTCAGATTCAGTTACCATTCACCCTGTCTCCCCTCACTGTGTACTGACTCAGTTACCATTCTCCCTGTCTCCCCTCACTGTGTACTGACTCAGTTACCATTCACCCTGTCTCACCTCACTGTGTACTCACTCAGTTACCATTCACCCTGTCTCCCCTCACTGTGTACTCACTCAGTTACCATTCACACCCTCTCCCCTCACTGTGAACTGACTCAGTTAGCGTTCAGCTGTCTCACCTCACTGTGTACTGAGTCAGTTACCATTCTCCCTTTGTCCCCTCACTGTGTACTCACTCAGTTACCATTCACCCTATCTCCCTTCACCGTGTCCTCACTCAGTTACCATTCACCCTATCTCCCCTCACTGTGTACTGACTCAGTTACTATTCACCCTCTCTCCCCTCACTGTGTACTGACTCAGGTACCATTCACCCTGTTTCGCCTCACTGTGTACTTAGTCAGTTACCATTCACCCTGTCTCCCCTCACTGTGTACTGACTCAGTTACCTTTGACCCTGTCTCCCCTCGCTTGTACTGATTCAGTTAACATTCACCCAGTATCCCCTGACCGTGTACTTACTCAGTTACCATTCACCCTGTGTCCCCTCACTATGTTCTGACTCAGTTACCATTCACCCTGTCTGCCCTCACTGTGTTCTCACTCAGTTACCATTCACCCTGTCTCCCCTCACTGTGTACTCACTCAGTTACCTTTCACCCTTTCTCCCCTCACTGTGAAGTGACTAAGTTACCATTCACCCTGTCTCCCCTCACTGTGTACTGACTCAGTTACTATTCACCCTCTCTCCCCTCACTGTGTACTGACTCAGTTCCCATTCACCCTGTCTCCCCTCACTGTGTACTCACTCAGTTACCATTCACCCTGTCTCCCCTCACTGTGTACTGACTGAGTTGGCACTCAGCATGTCTCCCCTCACTATGTTCTGACTGAGTTACAATTCGCCCTGTCTCCCCTCACTGTGTACTGACTCAGTTACCATTCACCCTGTCTCCCCTCACTGTGTACTGATTCAGTTAGCATTCACCCTTCTCCCCTCACTGTGTATTGACTCAGTTAACATTCACCCTGTCTCCCCTCGCTATGTACTGATGCTGTTAACATTCACCCTGTCTCCGCTCACTGTGTACTGACTGAGTTACCATTCCCCCTTTCTCCCCTCACTGTGTACTTACTCAAATGACATTCACCGTGTCTCCCCTCACTGTGTATTGACTCAGTTACCATTCACCATGTCTCCCCTCACTGTGCACTGACTGAGTTACCATTCACCCTGTCTCCCCTCACTGTGTACTGACTCACATACCATTCACCCTGTCTGCCCTCACTGTGTACTTACTCAGTTACCATTCCCCCTGTCTCCCCTCACTGTGTACTGACTCAGTTACCATTCACCCTGTCTCCCCTCACTGTGTACTGACTCAGTTACTATTCACCCTCTCTCCCCTCACTGTGTACTGACTCAGTTACCATTCACCCTGTCTCGCCTCACTGTGTACTTACTCAGTTACCATTCACCCTGTCTCCCCTCACTGTGTACTGACTCAGTTACCTTTGACCCTGTCTCCCCTCGCTTGTACTGATTCAGTTAACATTCACCCTGTATCCCCTGACCGTGTACTTACTCAGTTACCATTCACCCTGTGTCCCCTCACTATGTTCTGACTCAGTTACCATTCACCCTGTCTGCCCTCACTGTGTTCTCACTCAGTTACCATTCACCCTGTCTCCCCTCACTGTGTACTCACTCAGTTTCCATTTACCGTGTCTCCCCTCACTGTGTACTGACTCAGTTTCCATTTACCGTGTCTCCCCTCACTGTGTACTGACTCAGTTACCTTTCACCCTGTCTCCCCTCACTGTGTAGTGACTAAGTTACCATTCACCCTGTCTCCCCTCACTGTTAGTGACTCAGTTACCATTTACCGTGTCTCCTGTCACTGTGGACTGAGTCTTCTCATCACTGTGTACTGACTCAAATGACATTCACACTGTCTCCTCTCACTGTGTACTGACTCAGTTACCTTTGGCCCTGTCTCCCCTCACTATTAACTGTTTCAGTTACCATTCACCCTGTCTCCCCTCACTGTGTACTGACTCAGTTACCATTCACCCTGTCTCCCCTCACTTTATACTGACACAGTTACCATTCACCCTGTCTCCCCTCACTGTATACTGACTCAGTTACCATTTAGCCTGTCTCCCCTCACTTTGTACTGACTCAAATACCATTCACCCTGTCTCCCCTCACTGTGTACTGACTCTGTTCCCATTCACCCTTTCTCCCCTCACTGTGTACTCACTCAGTTGCCATTCACCCTGTCTCCCCTCTCTGTGTACTGACTCAGTTACCCTTCACCCTGGCTCCCCTTACTGTGTACTCACTCAGTTTCCATTTACCGTGTCTCCCCTCACTGTGTACTGACTCAGTTTCCATTTACCGTGTCTCCCCTCACTGTGTACTCACTCAGTTACCATTCACCCTGTCTCCCCTCACTGTTTACTGATTCAGTTACCATTCACCTGTCTCCCCTCACTGTGTATTGACTCAGTTAACATTCACCCTGTCTCCCCTCGCTATGTACTGATGCTTTTAACATTCACCCTGTCTCCGCTCACTGTGTACTGACTGAGTTACCATTCCCCCTTTCTACCCTCACTGTGTACTGACTCAAATGACATTCACCGTGTCTCCCCTCACTGTGTATTGACTCAGTTACCATTCACCCTGTCTCCCCTCACTGTTTACTGACTCAGTTACAATTCACCTGTCTCCCCTCACTGTGTACTGACTCAGTTACCTTTCTCCCTGTCTCCCCTCACTGTGTACTGACTGAGTTACCATTCACCCTGTCTCCCCTCACTGTGTACTGACTCACGTACCATTCACCCTGTCTGCCCTCACTGTGTACTGACTCAGTTGCTATTCACCCTCTCTCCCCTCACTGTGTACTGACTCAGTTACCATTCACCCTGTCTCCCCTCACTGTGTACTGACTCAGTTACCTTTCACCCTCTCTCCCCTCACTGTGTACTGACTCAGTTACCATTCACCCTGTCTCCCCTCACTGTGTACTGACTCAGTTACTATTCACCCTCTCTCCCCTCACTGTGTACTGACTCAGTTACCATTCAGCCTGTCTCGCCTCACTGTGTACTTACTCAGTTACCATCCACCCTGTCTCCCCTCACTGTGTACTGACTCAGTTACCTTTGACCCTGTCTCCCCTCGCTTGTACTGATTCAGTTAACATTCACCATGTATCCCCTGACCGTGTACTTACTCAGTTACCATTCACCCTGTGTCCCCTCACTGTGTTCTGACTCAGTTACCATTCACCCTGTCTCCTCTCACTGTGTACTCACTCAGTTTCCATTTACCGTGTCTCCCCTCACTGTGTACTGACTCAGTTTCCATTTACCGTGTCTCCCCTCACTGTGTACTCACTCAGTTACCTTTCACCCTGTCTCCCCTCACTGTGTAGTGACTAAGTTACCATTCACCCTGTCTCCCCTCACTGTTAGTGACTCAGTTACCATTTACCGTGTCTCCTGTCACTGTGGACTGAGTCTTCTCATCACTGTGTACTGACTCAAATGACATTCACACTGTCTCCCCTCACTGTGTACTGACTCAGTTACCTTTGGCCCTGTCTCCCCTCACTATTAACTGTTTCAGTTACCATTCACCCTGTCTCCCCTCACTATGTACTTACTCAGTTACCATTCACCCTGTCTCCCCTCACTGTGTACTGACTCAGTTACCATTTAGCCTGTCTCCCCTCACTTTGTACTGACTCAAATACCATTCACCCTGTCTCCCCTCACTGTGTACTGACTCTGTTCCCATTCACCCTTTCTCCCCTCACTGTGTACTCTCTCAGTTGCCATTCACGCTGTCTCCCCTCACTGTGTACTGACTCAGTTACCCTTCACCCTGGCTCCCCTTACTGTGTACTCACTCAGTTTCCATTTACCGTGTCTCCCCTCACTGTGTACTGACTCAGTTTCCATTTACCGTGTCTCCCCTCACTGTGTACTCACTCAGTTACCATTCACCCTGTCTCCCCTCACTGTTTACTGATTCAGTTACCATTCACCTGTCTCCCCTCACTGTGTATTGACTCAGTTAACATTCACCCTGTCTCCCCTCGCTATGTACTGATGCTTTTAACATTCACCCTGTATCCGCTCACTGTGTACTGACTGAGTTACCATTCCCCCTTTCTGCCCTCACTGTGTACTGACTCAAATGACATTCACCGTGTCTCCCCTCACTATGTATTGACTCTGTTACCATTCACCCTGTCTCCCCTCACTGTTTACTGACTCAGTTACAATTCACCTCTCTCCCCTCACTGTGTACTGACTCAGTTACCTTTCTCCCTGTCTCCCCTCACTGTGTACTGACTGAGTTACCATTCAACCTGTCTCCCCTCACTGTGTACTGACACACGTACCATTCACCCTGTCTGCCCTCACTGTGTACTGACTCAGTTACTGTTCACCCTCTCTCCCCTCACTGTGTACTGACTCAGTTACCATTCACCCTGTCTCCCCTCACTGTGTACTGACTCAGTTACCTTTCACCCTCTCTCCCCTCACTGTGTACTGACTCAGTTACCATTCACCCTGTCTCCCCTCACTGTGTACTGACTCAGTTACCATTCACCCTGTCTCACCTCACTGTGTACTGACACAGTTACCATTCACCCTGTCTCCACTCACTGTGTACTGACTCAGTTACCATTTAGCCTTCTCCCCTCACTTTGTACTGACTCAAATACCATTCACCCTGTCTCCCCTCACTGTGTACTGACTCAGTTCCCATTCAGCCTTTCTCTCCTCACTGTGTACTCACTCAGTTGCCTTTCACCCTGTCTCCCCTCACTGTGTACTGACTCATTTACCCTTCACCCTGGCTCCCCTTACTGTGTACTCACTCAGTTTCCATTTACCGTGTCTCCCCTCACTGTGTACTGACTCAGTTTCCATTTACCGTGTCTCCCCTCACTGTATACTGACTCAGTTACCATTTAGCCTGTCTCCCCTCACTTTGTACTGACTCAAATACCATTCACCCTGTCTCCCCTCACTGTGTACTGACTCTGTTCCCATTCACCCTTTCTCCCCTCACTGTGTACTCACTCAGTTGCCATTCACCCTGTCTCCCCTCACTGTGTACTGACTCAGTTACCCTTCACCCTGGCTCCCCTTACTGTGTACTCACTCAGTTTCCATTTACCGTGTCTCCCCTCACTGTGTACTGACTCAGTTTCCATTTACCGTGTCTCCCCTCACTGTGTACTCACTCAGTTACCATTCACCCTGTCTCCCTTCACTGTTTACTGATTCAATTACCATTCACCTGTCTCCCCTCACTGTGTATTGACTCAGTTAACATTCACCCTGTCTCCCCTCGCTATGTACTGATGCTTTTAACATTCACGCTGTCTCCGCTCACTGTGTACTGACTGAGTTACCATTCCCCCTTTCTACCCTCACTGTGTACTGACTCAAATGACATTCACCGTGTCTCCCCTCACTGTGTATTGACTCAGTTACCATTCACCCTGTCTCCCCTCACTGTTTACTGACTCAGTTCCAATTCACCTGTCTCCCCTCACTGTGTACTGACTCAGTTACCTTTCTCCCTGTCTCCCCTCACTGTGTACTGACTGAGTTACCATTCACCCTGTCTCCCCTCACTGTGTACTGACTCACGTACCATTCACCCTGTCTGCCCTCACTGTGTACTGACTCAGTTACTATTCACCCTCTCTCCCCTCACTGTGTACTGACTCAGTTACCATTCACCCTGTCTCCCCTCACTGTGTACTGACTCAGTTACCTTTCACCCTCTCTACCCTCACTGTGTACTGACTCAGTTACCATTCACCCTGTCTCCCCTCACTGTGTACTGACTCAGTTACCATTCACCCTGTCTCCCCTCACTGTGTATTGACTCAGTTAACATTCACCCTGTCTCCCCTCGCTATGTACTGATGCTTTTAACATTCACCCTCTCTCCCCTCACTGTGTACTGACTCAGTTGCTATTCACCCTCTCTCCCCTCACTGTGTACTGACTCAGTTCCCATTCACCCTGTCTCCCCTCACTGTGTACTCACTCAGTTACCATTCACCCTGTCTCCCCTCACTGTGTTCAGATTCAGTTACCATTCACCCTGTCTCCCCTCACTGTGTACTGACTCAGTTACCATTCTCCCTGTCTCCCCTCACTGTGTACTGACTCAGTTACCATTCAACCTGTCTCACCTCACTGTGTACTCACTCAGTTACCATTCACCCTGTCTCCCCTCACTGTGTACTCACTCAGTTACCATTCACACCCTCTCCCCTCACTGTGAACTGACTCAGTTAGCGTTCAGCTGTCTCACCTCACTGTGTACTGAGTCAGTTACCATTCTCCCTTTGTCCCCTCACTGTGTACTCACTCAGTTACCATTCACCCTATCTCCCTTCACCGTGTCCTCACTCAGTTACCATTCACCCTATCTCCCCTCACTGTGTACTGACTCAGTTACTATTCACCCTCTCTCCCCTCACTGTGTACTGACTCAGGTACCATTCACCCTGTTTCGCCTCACTGTGTACTTAGTCAGTTACCATTCACCCTGTCTCCCCTCACTGTGTACTGACTCAGTTACCTTTGACCCTGTCTCCCCTCGCTTGTACTGATTCAGTTAACATTCACCCAGTATCCCCTGACCGTGTACTTACTCAGTTACCATTCACCCTGTGTCCCCTCACTATGTTCTGACTCAGTTACCATTCACCCTGTCTGCCCTCACTGTGTTCTCACTCAGTTACCATTCACCCTGTCTCCCCTCACTGTGTACTCACTCAGTTACCTTTCACCCTTTCTCCCCTCACTGTGAAGTGACTAAGTTACCATTCACCCTGTCTCCCCTCACTGTGTACTGACTCAGTTACTATTCACCCTGTCTCCCCTCACTGTGTACTGACTCAGTTCCCATTCACCCTGTCTCCCCTCACTGTGTACTCACTCAGTTACCATTCACCCTGTCTCCCCTCACTGTGTACTGACTGAGTTGGCACTCAGCATGTCTCCCCTCACTATGTTCTGACTGAGTTACAATTCGCCCTGTCTCCCCTCACTGTGTACTGACTCAGTTACCATTCACCCTGTCTCCCCTCACTGTGTACTGATTCAGTTAGCATTCACCCTTCTCCCCTCACTGTGTATTGACTCAGTTAACATTCACCCTGTCTCCCCTCGCTATGTACTGATGCTGTTAACATTCACCCTGTCTCCGCTCACTGTGTACTGACTGAGTTACCATTCCCCCTTTCTCCCCTCACTGTGTACTTACTCAAATGACATTCACCGTGTCTCCCCTCACTGTGTACTCACTCAGTTGCCATTCACCCTGTCTCCCCTCACTGTGTACTGACTCAGTTACCCTTCACCCTGTCTCCCCTTACTGTGTACTCACTCAGTTTCCATTTACCGTGTCTCCCCTCACTGTGTACTGACTCAGTTTCCATTTACCGTGTCTCCCCTCACTGTGTCCTGAGTCAGTTACCACTCACCCTGTCACCACTCACTGTGTCCTGAGTCAGTTACCATTCACCCTGTCTCCCCTCACTGTGTCCTGAGTCAGTTACCATTCACCCTGTCTCCCCTCACTGTGTCCTGAGTCAGTTACCACTCACCCTGTCACCACTCACTGTGTCCTGAGTCAGTTACCATTCACCCTGTCTCCCCTCACTGTGTACTGACTCAGTTACCATTCACCCTCTCTCCCCTCACTGTGTATTCTCTCAGTTACCATTCACCCTGTCTCCCCTCACTGTGTATTCTCTCAGTTACCATTCACCCTGTGTCCCCTCACTGCACTGACTCTGTTACCATTCACCCTGTCTCACCTCTCTATGTATTCTCTCAGTTACCATTCACCCTGTGTCCCCTCACTGCACTGACTCTGTTACCATTCACCCTGTCTCACCTCTCTGTGTATTCTCTCAGGTACCATTCACCCTCTTTCCCCTCACTGTGCGCTGACTCTGTTACCATTCACCCTGTCTCCCGTCACTGTGTATTCTCTCAGTTACCATTCACCCTCTTTCCCCTCACTGTGTACTGACTCTGTTAACATTCACCCTGTCTCCCCTCACTGTGTACTGACTCAGTTACCATTCACCCTGTCTCTCCTCACTGTGTACTCACTCAGTTACCATTCACCTGTCTCAACTCGCTTTATACTGATTCAGTTATAATTCACCCTGTCTCACCTCACTGTGTACTGTCTCACTTACCATTCACCTGTCTCCCCTCAGTGTACTGACTGAGTTACCATTCACCCTGTCTCCCCTCACTGTGTACTGTCTCAGTTACCATTCACCCTGTCTCCCCTCACTGTGTACTGACTCAGTTACCATTCACCCTGTTTCCCCTCACTGTGTACTCACTCAGTTACCTTTCACCCTGTCTCCCCTCACTGTGTACTGACTCAGTTAGCATTCACCCTTCTCCCCTCACTGTGTACTGAGTCAGTTACCATTCACCCTGTCTCCCTTCACTGTGTACTGACACAGTTACTATTCACCCTGTCTCCCCTCACTGTGTACTGACTCAGCTACCATTCACCCTGTCTCCCCTCACTGTGTACTGACTCAGTTACCATTCACCCTGTCTCCCCTCACTGTGTACTGACTCAGTTACCATTTACCCTGTCTCCCCTCACTGTGTACTCACTCAGTTACCATTCACCCTGTCTCCCCTCACTGTGTATTCTCTCAGTTACCATTCACCGTCTCTCCCATCACGGTGCACTGACTCCGTTTCCATTCACCTGTCTCAACTCGCTTTATACTGATTCAGTTATAATTCACCCTGTCTCACCTCACTGTGTACTGATTCATTTACCATTCACCCTGTCTCCCCACACTGTGTACTGACTCAGTTACCATTCACCATGTCTCCCCTCACTGTGTACTGACTCAGTTACCATTTGCCCTGTCTCCCCTCACTGTGTACCGACTCAGTTACCATTCACCCTATCTCCCCTCACTGTGCACTGACTCTGTTACTATTCACCCTGTCTCCCCTCACTGTGTACTGACTCAGTTACCATTCTCCCTGTCTCCCCTCACTGTGTACTCACTCAGTTACACTTGACCCTGTCTCCCCTCGCTGTGTACTCACTCAGTTACCTTTCACCCTGTCTTCCCTCACTGTGTATTGACTCAGTTACCATTCACCCTGTCTCCACTCACTGTGTACTAACTCAGTTACCATTCAACCTGTCTCCCCTCACTGTGTACTGACTCAGTTACCATTCACCCTGTCTACCCTCACTGTGTACTGATTCAGTTACCATTCTCCCTGTCTCGCCTCACTGTGTCCTGACTCAGTTACCATTCACCCTGTCTCCCCTCACTGTGTACTGACTCAGTTACCATTCACCCTGTCTCCCCTCACTGTGTACTGACTCAGTTACTATTCACCCTCTCTCCCCTCACTGTGTACTGACTCAGTTACCATTCACCCTGTCTCGCCTCACTGTGTACTTACTCAGTTACCATTCACCCTGTCTCCCCTCACTGTGTACTGACTCAGTTACCTTTGACCCTGTCTCCCCTCGCTTGTACTGATTCAGTTAACATTCACCCTGTATCCCCTGACCGTGTACTTACTCAGTTACCATTCACCCTGTGTCCCCTCACTATGTTCTGACTCAGTTACCATTCACCCTGTCTGCCCTCACTGTGTTCTCACTCAGTTACCATTCACCCTGTCTCCCCTCACTGTTAATGACTCAGTTACCATTCACCGTGTCTCCTGTCACTGTGGACTGAGTCCTCTCATCACTGTGTACTGACTCAAATGACATTCACACTGTCTCCCCTCACTGTGTACTGACTCAGTTACCTTTGGCCCTGTCTCCCCTCACTATTAACTGTCTCAGTTACCATTCACCCTGTCTCCCCTCACTGTGTACTTACTCAGTTACCATTCACCCTGACTCTCCTCACTGCGTACTGACTCAGTTACCATTCACCCTGTCTCCCCTCACTTTATACTGACACAGTTACCATTCACCCTGTCTCCCCTCACTGTGTACTGACTCAGTTACCATTTAGCCTGTCTCCCCTCACTTTGTACTGACTCAAATACCATTCACCCTGTCTCCCCTCACTGTGTACTGACCCAGTTCCCATTCACCCTTTCTCCCCTCACTGTGTACTCACTCAGTTGCCATTCACCCTGTCTCCCCTCACTGTTTACTGACTCAGTTACCCTTCACCCTGGCTCCCCTTACTGTGTACTCACTCAGTTTCCATTTACCGTGTCTCCCCTCACTGTGTACTGACTCAGTTTCCATTTACCGTGTCTCCCCTCACTGCGTACTCACTCAGTTACCATTCACCCTGTCTCCCCTCACTGTGTACTGATTCAGTTCCCATTCACCTGTCTCCCCTCACTGTGTATTGACTCAGTTAACATTCACCCTGTCTCCCCTCGCTATGTACTGATGCTTTTAACATTCACCCTGTCTCCGCTCACTGTGTACTGACTGAGTTACCATTCCCCCTTTCTCCCCTCACTGTGTACTGACTCAAATGACATTCACCGTGTCTCCCCTCACTGTGTATTGACTCAGTTACCATTCACCCTGTCTCCCCTCACTGTTTCCTGACTCAGTTACAATTCAACTGTCTCCCCTCACTGTGTACTGACTGAGTTACCATTCACCCTGTCTCCCCTCACTGTGTACTGACTGAGTTACCATTCACCCTGTCTCCCCTCACTGTGTACTGACTCTGTTACCATTCACCCTGTCTCCCCTCACCGTGTACTGACTCTGTTACCATTCACCCTGTCTCCACTCACTGTGTACTGACTCAGTTACCATTTAGCCTTCTCCCCTCACTTTGTACTGACTCAAATACCATTCACCCTGTCTCCCCTCACTGTGTACTGACTCAGTTCCCATTCAGCCTTTCTCTCCTCACTGTGTACTCACTCAGTTGCCATTCACCCTGTCTCCCCTCACTGTGTACTGACTCATTTACCCTTCACCCTGGCTCCCCTTACTGTGTACTCACTCAGTTTCCATTTACCGTGTCTCCCCTCACTGTGTACTCACTCAGTTACCATTCACCCTGTCTCCCCTCACTGTGTACTGACTGAGTTGGCACTCAGCATGTCTCCCCTCACTATGTTCTGACTGAGTTACAATTCGCCCTGTCTCCCCTCACTGTGTACTGACTCAGTTACCATTCACCCTGTCTCCCCTCACTGTGTACTGATTCAGTTAGCATTCACCCTTCTCCCCTCACTGTGTATTGACTCAGTTAACATTCACCCTGTCTCCCCTCGCTATGTACTGATGCTGTTAACATTCACCCTGTCTCCGCTCACTGTGTACTGACTGAGTTACCATTCCCCCTTTCTCCCCTCACTGTGTACTTACTCAAATGACATTCACCGTGTCTCCCCTCACTGTGTATTGACTCAGTTACCATTCACCCTGTCTCCCCTCACTGTGCACTGACTGAGTTACCATTCACCCTGTCTCCCCTAACTGTGTACTGACTCACATACCTTTCACCCTGTCTGCCCTCACTGTGTACTTACTCAGTTACCATTCCCCCTGTCTCCCCTCACTGTGTACTGACTCAGTTACCATTCACCCTGTCTCCCCTCACTGTGTACTGACTCAGTTACTATTCACCCTCTCTCCCCTCACTGTGTACTGACTCAGTTACCATTCACCCTGTCTCGCCTCACTGTGTACTTACTGAGTTACCATTCACCCTGTCTCCCCTCACTGTGTACTGACTCAGTTACCTTTGACCCTGTCTCCCCTCGCTTGTACTGATTCAGTTAACATTCACCCTGTATCCCCTGACCGTGTACTTACTCAGTTACCATTCACCCTGTGTCCCCTCACTATGTTCTGACTCAGTTACCATTCACCCTGTCTGCCCTCACTGTGTTCTCACTCAGTTACCATTCACCCTGTCTCCCCTCACTGTGTACTCACTCAGTTTCCATTTACCGTGTCTCCCCTCACTGTGTACTGACTCAGTTTCCATTTACCGTGTCTCCCCTCACTGTGTACTGACTCAGTTACCTTTCACCCTGTCTCCCCTCACTGTGTAGTGACTAAGTTACCATTCACCCTGTCTCCCCTCACTGTTAGTGACTCAGTTACCATTTACCGTGTCTCCTGTCACTGTGGACTGAGTCTTCTCATCACTGTGTACTGGCTCAAATGACATTCACACTGTCTCCCCTCACTGTGTACTGACTCAGTTACCTTTGGCCCTGTCTCGCCTCACTATTAACTGTTTCAGTTACCATTCACCCTGTCTCCCCTCACTGTGTACTGACTCAGTTACCATTCACCCTGTCTCCCCTCACTGTGTACTGACTCTGTTACCATTCACCCTGTCTCCCCTCACCGTGTACTGACTCTGTTACCATTCACCCTGTCTCCCCTCACTTTATACTGACACAGTTACCATTCACCCTGTCTCCACTCACTGTGTACTGACTCAGTTACCATTTAGCCTTCTCCCCTCACTTTGTACTGACTCAAATACCATTCACCCTGTCTCCCCTCACTGTGTACTGACTCAGTTCCCATTCAGCCTTTCTCTCCTCACTGTGTACTCACTCAGTTGCCATTCACCCTGTCTCCCCTCACTGTGTACTGACTCATTTACCCTTCACCCTGGCTCCCCTTACTGTGTACTCACTCAGTTTCCATTTACCGTGTCTCCCCTCACTGTGTACTGACTCAGTTTCCATTTACCCTGTCTCCCCTCACTGTATTCTGACTCAGTTACCATTTAGCCTGTCTCCCCTCACTTTGTACTGACTCAAATACCATTCACCCTGTCTCCCCTCACTGTGTACTGACTCTGTTCCCATTCACCCTTTCTCCCCTCACTGTGTACTCACTCAGTTGCCATTCACCCTGTCTCCCCTCACTGTGTACTGACTCAGTTACCCTTCACCCTGGCTCCCCTTACTGTGTACTCACTCAGTTTCCATTTACCGTGTCTCCCCTCACTGTGTACTGACTCAGTTACCATTTACCATGTCTCCCCTCACTGTGTACTCACTCAGTTACCATTCACCCTGTCTCCCCTCACTGTTTACTGATTCAATTACCATTCACCTGTCTCCCCTCACTGTGTATTGACTCAGTTAACATTCACCCTGTCTCCCCTCGCTATGTACTGATGCTTTTAACATTCACGCTGTCTCCGCTCACTGTGTACTGACTGAGTTACCATTCCCCCTTTCTACCCTCACTGTGTACTGACTCAAATGACATTCACCGTGTCTCCCCTCACTGTGTATTGACTCTGTTACCATTCACCCTGTCTCCCCTCACTGTTTACTGACTCAGTTCCAATTCACCTGTCTCCCCTCACTGTGTACTGACTCAGTTACCTTTCTCCCTGTCTCCCCTCACTGTGTAGTGACTAAGTTACCATTCACCCTGTCTCCCCTCACTGTTAGTGACTCAGTTACCATTTACCGTGTCTCCTGTCACTGTGGACTGAGTCTTCTCATCACTGTGTACTGACTCAAATGACATTCACACTGTCTCCCCTCACTGTGTACTGACTCAGTTACCTTTGGCCCTGTCTCGCCTCACTATTAACTGTTTCAGTTACCATTCACCCTGTCTCCCCTCACTGTGTACTGACTCAGTTACCATTCACCCTGTCTCCCCTCACTGTGTACTGACTCTGTTACCATTCACCCTGTCTCCCCTCGCTATGTACTGACTCTGTTACCATTCACCCTGTCTCCCCTCACTTTATACTGACACAGTTACCATTCACCCTGTCTCCACTCACTGTGTACTGACTCAGTTACCATTTAGCCTTCTCCCCTCACTTTGTACTGACTCAAATACCATTCACCCTGTCTCCCCTCACTGTGTACTGACTCAGTTCCCATTCAGCCTTTCTCTCCTCACTGTGTACTCACTCAGTTGCCATTCACCCTGTCTCCCCTCACTGTGTACTGACTCATTTACCCTTCACCCTGGCTCCCCTTACTGTGTACTCACTCAGTTTCCATTTACCGTGTCTCCCCTCACTGTGTACTGACTCAGTTTCCATTTACCGTGTCTCCCCTCACTGTATACTGACTCAGTTACCATTTAGCCTGTCTCCCCTCACTTTGTACTGACTCAAATACCATTCACCCTGTCTCCCCTCACTGTGTACTGACTCTGTTCCCATTCACCCTTTCTCCCCTCACTGTGTACTCACTCAGTTGCCATTCACCCTGTCTCCCCTCACTGTGTACTGACTCAGTTACCCTTCACCCTGGCTCCCCTTACTGTGTACTCACTCAGTTTCCATTTACCGTGTCTCCCCTCACTGTGTACTGACTCAGTTTCCATTTACCATGTCTCCCCTCACTGTGTACTCACTCAGTTACCATTCACCCTGTCTCCCCTCACTGTTTACTGATTCAATTACCATTCACCTGTCTCCCCTCACTGTGTATTGACTCAGTTAACATTCACCCTGTCTCCCCTCGCTATGTACTGATGCTTTTAACATTCACGCTGTCTCCGCTCACTGTGTACTGACTGAGTTACCATTCCCCCTTTCTACCCTCACTGTGTACTGACTCAAATGACATTCACCGTGTCTCCCCTCACTGTGTATTGACTCTGTTCCCATTCACCCTGTCTCCCCTCACTGTTTACTGACTCAGTTCCAATTCACCTGTCTCCCCTCACTGTGTACTGACTCAGTTACCTTTCTCCCTGTCTCCCCTCACTGTGTACTGACTGAGTTACCATTCACCCTGTCTCCCCTCACTGTGTACTGACTCACGTACCATTCACCCTGTCTGCCCTCACTGTGTACTGACTCAGTTACTATTCACCCTCTCTCCCCTCACTGTGTACTGACTCAGTTACCATTCACCCTGTCTCCCCTCACTGTGTACTGACTCAGTTACCTTTCACCCTCTCTCCCCTCACTGTGTACTGACTCAGTTACCATTCACCCTGTCTCCCCTCACTGTGTACTGACTCAGTTACCATTCACCCTGTCTCACCTCACTGTGTACTGATTCAGTTACCATTCACCTGTCTCCCCTCACTGTGTACTGACTCAGTTACCATTCACCCTGTCTCCCCTCACTGTGTATTGACTCAGTTAACATTCACCCTGTCTCCCCTCGCTATGTACTGATGCTTTTAACATTCACCCTCTCTCCCCTCACTGTGTACTGACTCAGTTGCTATTCACCCTCTCTCCCCTCACTGTGTACTGACTCATTTCCCATTCACCCTGTCTCCCCTCACTGTGTACTCACTCAGTTACCATTCACCCTGTCTCCCCTCACTGTGTTCAGATTCAGTTACCATTCACCCTGTCTCCCCTCACTGTGTACTAACTCAGTTACCATTCTCCCTGTCTCCCCTCACTGTGTACTGACTCAGTTACCATTCACCCTGTCTCACCTCACTGTGTACTCACTCAGTTACCATTCACCCTGTCTCCCCTCACTGTGTACTCACTCAGTTACCATTCACACCCTCTCCCCTCACTGTGAACTGACTCAGTTACCGTTCAGCTGTCTCACCTCACTGTGTACTGAGTCAGTTACCATTCTCCCTTTGTCCCCTCACTGTGTACTCACTTAGTTACCATTCACCCTATCTCCCTTCACCGTGTCCTCACTCAGTTACCATTCACCCTATCTCCCCTCACTGTGTACTGACTCAGTTACTATTCACCCTCTCTCCCCTCACTGTGTACTGACTCAGGTACCATTCACCCTGTCTCGCCTCACTGTGTACTTAGTCAGTTACCATTCACCCTGTCTCCCCTCACTGTGTACTGACTCAGTTACCTTTGACCCTGTCTCCCCTCGCTTGTACTGATTCAGTTAACATTCACCCAGTATCCCCTGACCGTGTACTTACTCAGTTACCATTCACCCTGTGTCCCCTCACTATGTTCTGACTCAGTTACCATTCACCCTGTCTGCCCTCACTGTGTTCTCACTCAGTTACCATTCACCCTGTCTCCCCTCACTGTGTACTCACTCAGTTACCTTTCACCCTTTCTCCCCTCACTGTGAAGTGACTAAGTTACCATTCACCCTGTCTCCCCTCACTGTGTACTGACTCAGTTACTATTCACCCTCTCTCCCCTCACTGTGTACTGACTCAGTTCCCATTCACCCTGTCTCCCCTCACTGTGTACTCACTCAGTTACCATTCACCCTGTCTCCCCTCACTGTGTTCAGATTCAGTTACCATTCACCCTGTCTCCCCTCACTGTGTACTGACTCAGTTACTATTCTCCCTGTCTCCCCTCACTGTGTACTGACTCAGTTACCATTCACCCTGTCTCACCTCACTGTGTACTCACTCAGTTACCATTCACCCTGTCTCCCCTCACTGTGTACTCACTCAGTTACCATTCACACCCTCTTTCCTCACTGTGAACTGACTCAGTTACCGTTCAGCTGTCTCACCTCACTGTGTACTGAGTCAGTTACCATTCTCCCTTTGTCCCCTCACTGTGTACTCACTCAGTTACCATTCACCCTATCTCCCTTCACCGTGTCCTCACTCAGTTACCATTCACCCTATCTCCCCTCACTGTGTACTGACTCAGTTACTATTCACCCTCTCTCCCCTCACTGTGTACTGACTCAGGTACCATTCACCCTGTCTCGCCTCACTGTGTACTTAGTCAGTTACCATTCACCCTGTCTCCCCTCACTGTGTACTGACTCAGTTACCTTTGACCCTGTCTCCCCTCGCTTGTACTGATTCAGTTAACATTCACCCTGTATCCCCTGACCGTGTACTTACTCAGTTACCATTCACCCTGTGTCCCCTCACTATGTTCTGACTCAGTTACCATTCACCCTGTCTGCCCTCACTGTGTTCTCACTCAGTTACCATTCACCCTGTCTCCCCTCTCTGTGTACTCACTCAGTTACCTTTCACCCTTTCTCCCCTCACTGTGAAGTGACTAAGTTACCATTCACCCTGTCTCCCCTCACTGTTACTGACTCAGTTACTATTCACCGTGTCTCCTGTCACTGTGGACTGAGTCCTCTCATCACAGTGTACTGACTCAAATGACATTCACACTGTCTCCCCTCACTGTGTACTGACTCAGTTACCTTTGGCCCTGTCTCCCCTCACTATTAACTGTCTCAGTTACCATTCACCGTGTCTCCCCTCACTATGTACTTACTCAGTTACCATTCACCCTGTCTCCCCTCACTGTGTACTGACTCAGTTACCATTCACCCTGTCTCCCCTCACTTTATACTGACACAGTTACCATTCACCCTGTCTCCCCTCACTGTGTACTGACTCAGTTACCATTTAACCTGTCTCCCCTCACTTTGTACTGACTCAAATACCATTCACCCTGTCTCCCCTCACTGTGTACTGACTCAGTTCCCATTCACCCTTTCTCCCCTCACTGTGTACTCACTCAGTTGCCATTCACCCTGTCTCCCCTCACTGTGTACTGACTCTGTTACCCTTCACCCTGGCTCCCCTTACTGTGTACTCACTCAGTTTCCATTTACCGTGTCTCCCCTCACTGTGTACTGACTCAGTTTCCATTTCCCGTGTCTCCCCTCACTGTGTCCTGAGTCAGTTACCACTCACCCTGTCACCACTCACTGTGTCCTGAGTCAGTTACCATTCACCCTGTCTCCCCTCACTGTGTCCTGAGTCAGTTACCATTCACCCTGTCTCCCCTCACTGTGTCCTGAGTCAGTTACCACTCACCCTGTCACCACTCACTGTGTCCTGAGTCAGTTACCATTCACCCTGTCTCCCCTCACTGTGTACTGACTCAGTTACCATTCACCCTCTCTCCCCTCACTGTGTATTCTCTCAGTTACCATTCACCCTGTCTCCCCTCACTGTGTATTCTCTCAGTTACCATTCACCCTGTCTCCCCTCACTGTGTATTCTCTCAGTTACCATTCACCCTGTGTCCCCTCACTGCACTGACTCTGTTACCATTCACCCTGTCTCACCTCTCTGTGTATTCTCTCAGTTACCATTCACCCTGTGTCCCCTCACTGCACTGACTCTGTTACCATTCACCCTGTCTCACCTCTCTGTGTATTCTCTCAGGTACCATTCACCCTCTTTCCCCTCACTGTGCGCTGACTCTGTTACCATTCACCCTGTCTCCCGTCACTGTGTATTCTCTCAGTTACCATTCACACTCTTTCCCCTCACTGTGTACTGACTCTGTTAACATTCACCCTGTCTCCCCTCACTGTGTACTGACTCAGTTACCATTCACCCTGTCTCTCCTCACTGTGTACTCACTCAGTTACCATTCACCTGTCTCAACTCGCTTTATACTGATTCAGTTATAATTCACCCTGTCTCACCTCACTGTGTACTGTCTCACTTACCATTCACCTGTCTCCCCTCAGTGTACTGACTGAGTTACCATTCACCCTGTCTCCCCTCACTGTGTACTGTCTCAGTTACCATTCACCCTGTCTCCCCTCACTGTGTACTGACTCAGTTACCATTCACCCTGTTTCCCCTCACTGTGTACTCACTCAGTTACCTTTCACCCTGTCTCCCCTCACTGTGTACTGACTCAGTTAGCATTCACCCTTCTCCCCTCACTGTGTACTGAGTCAGTTACCATTCACCCTGTCTCCCTTCACTGTGTACTGACACAGTTACTATTCACCCTGTCTCCCCTCACTGTGTACTGACTCAGCTACCATTCACCCTGTGTCCCCTCACTGTGTACTGACTCAGTTACCATTCACCCTGTCTCCCCTCACTGTGTACTGACTCAGTTACCATTTACCCTGTCTCCCCTCACTGTGTACTCACTCAGTTACCATTCACCCTGTCTCCCCTCACTGTGTATTCTCTCAGTTACCATTCACCGTCTCTCCCATCACGGTGCACTGACTCCGTTTCCATTCACCTGTCTCAACTCGCTTTATACTGATTCAGTTATAATTCACCCTGTCTCACCTCACTGTGTACTGATTCATTTACCATTCACCCTGGCTCCCCTCACTGTGTACTGACTCAGTTACCATTCACCCTGTCTCCCCACACTGTGTACTGACTCAGTTACCATTCACCCTGTCTCCCCTCACTGTGTACTGACTCAGTTACCATTCTCCCTGTCTCCCCTCACTGTGTACTCACTCAGTTACACTTGACCCTGTCTCCCCTCGCTGTGTACTCACTCAGTTACCTTTCACCCTGTCTTCCCTCACTGTGTATTGACTCAGTTACCATTCACCCTGTCTCCACTCACTGTGTACTAACTCAGTTACCATTCAACCTGTCACCCCTCACTGTGTACTGACTCAGTTACCATTCACCCTGTCTACCCTCACTGTGTACTGATTCAGTTACCATTCTCCCTGTCTCGCCTCACTGTGTACTGATTCAGTTACCATTCACCCTGTCTCCCCTCACTGTGTACTGACTCAGTTACCGTTCACCGACTCCCCCCTCACTTTTTACTGACTCAGTTACTATTCACCCTGTCTCCCCTCACTGTGTACTGACTCAGTTCCCATTCACCCTGTCTCCCCTCACTGTGTACTCTCTCAGTTACCATTCACCCTGTGTCCTTTCACTGTGTACTGACTCAGTTACTATTCACCCTGTGTCCCCTAACTGTGTACTGACTCAGTTACATTTTACCCTGTCTCCCCTCACTGTGTTCTGACTTAGTTACCATTCACCCTGTCTCCCCTCACTGTGTACTGACTCAGTTCCCATTCACCCTGTCTCCCCTCACTGTGTACTGACTTAGTTACCATTCACCCTGTCTCCCCTCACTGTGTACTGACTCAGTTACCATTCACCCTGTCTCCCATCACTGTGTACTGCTTCAGTTACCTTTCTCCCTGTCACCCCCCACTTTTTTCTGACTCAGTTACCATTCACCCTGTCTCCCCTCAGTGTGTACTGACTCAGTTACCTTTCACCCTGTCTCCCCTCACCGTGTACTGACTGAGTTACCATTCACCGACTCTCCCCTCACTGTGTACTCACTCAATTACCATTCACCCTGTCTCCCCTCACTGTGTTCTGACTCAGTTACCATTCACCCTGTCTCCCCTCACTGTGTACTGACTCAGTTACCATTCACTCTGTCTCACCTCACTTTATATTGACTTTGTTACCATTTACCCTTTCACCTTTCACTGTGTACTGACTCAGTTCCCATTCAGCCTGTCTCACCTCTGTTTATACTGACTCAGTTACCATTCTCCCTGTCTCCCCTCACTGTGTACTTACTCAATTACCATTCACCCTGTCTCCCCTCACTGTGTACTGACTCAGTTACCATTCACCCTGTCTCCTCTCACTGTGTGCTCACTCAGTTACCATTCACCCTGTCTCCCCTCACTGTGTACTGACTCCGTTACCTTTGACCCTGTCTCCCCTCACTGTGCACTCACTCAGTTACCCTTCATCCTGTCTCACCTCCCTTTATACTGATTCAGTTACCATTCACCCTCTCTCCCATCACTGTGTACTGACTCTGTTACATTCACCTGTCTCACCTCCCTTTATAGTGACTCAGTTACCATTCACCTGTCTCCCCTCATTGTGTTTTGAGTCAGTTACCATTCACCCTGTCTCCCCTCACTGTGTACTGACTCAGTTACCATTCACCCTGTCTCCCCTCACTGTGTACTGACTCAGTTACCATTCACCCTGTCTCCCCTCACTGTGTACTGACTCAGTTACCATTCACCTGTCTCCCCTCACTGTGTACTGACTGAGTTACCATTCACCCTGTCTCCCCTCACTGTGTACTGACTGAGTTACCATTCACCCTGTCTCCCCTCACTGTGTACTGACTCTGTTACCACTCACCCTGTCTCCCCTCACTGTGTACTTACTCAGTTACCATTCACCATGTCTCCCCTCACTGTGTACTGATTCAGTTACCATTCATCCTGTCTCCCCTCACTGTGTACTGACTCAGTTACCATTCACCCTGTCTACCCTCACTGTGTACTGATTCAGTTACCATTCTCCCTGTCTCGCCTCACTGTGTACTGATTCAGTTACCATTCACCCTGTCTCCCCTCACTGTGTACTGACTCAGTTACCGTTCACCGACTCCCCCCTCACTTTTTACTGACTCAGTTACTATTCACCCTGTCTCCCCTCACTGTGTACTGACTCAGTTCCCATTCACCCTGTCTCCCCTCACTGTGTACTCTCTCAGTTACCATTCACCCTGTGTCCTTTCACTGTGTACTGACTCAGTTACTATTCACCCTGTGTCCCCTAACTGTGTACTGACTCAGTTACATTTTACCCTGTCTCCCCTCACTGTGTTCTGACTTAGTTACCATTCACCCTGTCTCCCCTCACTGTGTACTGACTCAGTTCCCATTCACCCTGTCTCCCCTCACTGTGTACTGACTTAGTTACCATTCACCCTGTCTCCCCTCACTGTGTACTGACTCAGTTACCATTCACCCTGTCTCCCATCACTGTGTACTGCTTCAGTTACCTTTCTCCCTGTCACCCCCCACTTTTTTCTGACTCAGTTACCATTCACCCTGTCTCCCCTCAGTGTGTACTGACTCAGTTACCTTTCACCCTGTCTCCCCTCACCGTGTACTGACTGAGTTACCATTCACCGACTCTCCCCTCACTGTGTACTCACTCAATTACCATTCACCCTGTCTCCCCTCACTGTGTTCTGACTCAGTTACCATTCACCCTGTCTCCCCTCACTGTGTACTGACTCAGTTACCATTCACTCTGTCTCACCTCACTTTATACTGACTTTGTTACCATTTACCCTTTCACCTTTCACTGTGTACTGACTCAGTTACCATTCACCCTGTCTCACCTCTGTTTATACTGACTCAGTTACCATTCTCCCTGTCTCCCCTCACTGTGTACTTACTCAATTACCATTCACCCTGTCTCCCCTCACTGTGTACTGACTCAGTTACCATTCACCCTGTCTCCACTCACTGTGTACTCACTCAGTTACCATTCACCCTGTCTCCCCTCACTGTGTACTGACTCCGTTACCATTGACCCTGTCTCCCCTCACTGTGCACTCACTCAGTTACCCTTCATCCTGTCTCACCTCCCTTTATACTGATTCAGTTACCATTCACCCTCTCTCCCATCACTGTGTACTGACTCTGTTACATTCACCTGTCTCACCTCCCTTTATAGTGACTCAGTTACCATTCACCTGTCTCCCCTGATTGTGTTTTGAGTCAGTTGCCATTCACCCTGTCTCCCCTCACTGTGTACTGACTCAGTTACCATTCACCCTGTCTCCCCTCACTGTGTACTGACTCTGTTACCACTCACCCTGTCTCCCCTCACTGTGTACTTACTCAGTTACCATTCACCATGTCTCCCCTCACTGTGTACTGATTCAGTTACCATTCATCCTGTCTCCCCTCACCGTGTACTCACTCAGTTACCATTCACCCTGTCTCCCCTCAATCTGTTCTCACTCAGTTACCATTCACCTGTCTCCCCTCACTGTGTACTGACTCAGTTACCATTCACCATGTCTCCCCTCACTGTGTACTTTCTCAGTTACCATTCACCTGTCTCCCCTCACTGTGTACTGACTGAGTTACCATTCACCCTGTCTCCCCTCACTGTGTACTGACTCAGTTACCTTTGACCCTGTCTCCCCTCGCTTGTACTGATTCAGTTAACATTCACCCTGTATCCCCTGACCGTGTACTTACTCAGTTACCATTCACCCTGTGTCCCCTCACTATGTTCTGACTCAGTTACCATTCACCCTGTCTGCCCTCACTGTGTTCTCACTCAGTTACCATTCACCCTGTCTCCCCTCACTGTGTACTCACTCAGTTACCTTTCACCCTTTCTCCCCTCACTGTGAAGTGACTAAGTTACCATTCACCCTGTCTCCCCTCACTGTTACTGACTCAGTTACTATTCACCGTCTCTCCTGTCACTGTGGACTGAGTCCTCTCATCACTGTGTACTGACTCAAATGACATTCACACTGTCTCCCCTCACTGTGTACTGACTCAGTTACCTTTGGCCCTGTCTCCCCTCACTATTAACTGTCTCAGTTACCATTCACCGTGTCTCCCCTCACTATGTACTTACTCAGTTACCATTCACCCTGTCTCCCCTCACTGTGTACTGACTCAGTTACCATTCACCCTGTCTCCCCTCACTTTATACTGACACAGTTACCATTCACCCTGTCTCCCCTCACTGTGTACTGACTCAGTTACCATTTAACCTGTCTCCCCTCACTTTGTACTGACTCAAATACCATTCACCCTGTCTCCCCTCACTGTGTACTGACTCAGTTCCCATTCACCCTTTCTCCCCTCACTGTGTACTCACTCAGTTGCCATTCACCCTGTCTCCCCTCACTGTGTACTGACTCTGTTACCCTTCACCCTGGCTCCCCTTACTGTGTACTCACTCAGTTTCCATTTACCGTGTCTCCCCTCACTGTGTACTGACTCAGTTTCCATTTACCGTGTCTCCCCTCACTGTGTCCTGAGTCAGTTACCACTCACCCTGTCACCACTCACTGTGTCCTGAGTCAGTTACCATTCACCCTGTCTCCCCTCACTGTGTCCTGAGTCAGTTACCATTCACCCTGTCTCCCCTCACTGTGTCCTGAGTCAGTTACCACTCACCCTGTCACCACTCACTGTGTCCTGAGTCAGTTACCATTCACCCTGTCTCCCCTCACTGTGTACTGACTCAGTTACCATTCACCCTCTCTCCCCTCACTGTGTATTCTCTCAGTTACCATTCACCCTGTCTCCCCTCACTGTGTATTCTCTCAGTTACCATTCACCCTGTCTCCCCTCACTGTGTATTCTCTCAGTTACCATTCACCCTGTGTCCCCTCACTGCACTGACTCTGTTACCATTCACCCTGTCTCACCTCTCTGTGTATTCTCTCAGTTACCATTCACCCTGTGTCCCCTCACTGCACTGACTCTGTTACCATTCACCCTGTCTCACCTCTCTGTGTATTCTCTCAGGTACCATTCACCCTCTTTCCCCTCACTGTGCGCTGACTCTGTTACCATTCACCCTGTCTCCCGTCACTGTGTATTCTCTCAGTTACCATTCACACTCTTTCCCCTCACTGTGTACTGACTCTGTTAACATTCACCCTGTCTCCCCTCACTGTGTACTGACTCAGTTACCATTCACCCTGTCTCTCCTCACTGTGTACTCACTCAGTTACCATTCACCTGTCTCAACTCGCTTTATACTGATTCAGTTATAATTCACCCTGTCTCACCTCACTGTGTACTGTCTCACTTACCATTCACCTGTCTCCCCTCAGTGTACTGACTGAGTTACCATTCACCCTGTCTATCCTCACTGTGTACTGTCTCAGTTACCATTCACCCTGTCTCCCCTCACTGTGTACTGACTCAGTTACCATTCACCCTGTTTCCCCTCACTGTGTACTCACTCAGTTACCTTTCACCCTGTCTCCCCTCACTGTGTACTGACTCAGTTAGCATTCACCCTTCTCCCCTCACTGTGTACTGAGTCAGTTACCATTCACCCTGTCTCCCTTCACTGTGTACTGACACAGTTACTATTCACCCTGTCTCCCCTCACTGTGTACTGACTCAGCTACCATTCACCCTGTCTCCCCTCACTGTGTACTGACTCAGTTACCATTCACCCTGTCTCCCCTCACTGTGTACTGACTCAGTTACCATTTACCCTGTCTCCCCTCACTGTGTACTCACTCAGTTACCATTCACCCTGTCTCCCCTCACTGTGTATTCTCTCAGTTACCATTCACCGTCTCTCCCATCACGGTGCACTGACTCCGTTTCCATTCACCTGTCTCAACTCGCTTTATACTGATTCAGTTATAATTCACCCTGTCTCACCTCACTGTGTACTGATTCATTTACCATTCACCCTGGCTCCCCTCACTGTGTACTGACTCAGTTACCATTCACCCTGTCTCCCCACACTGTGTACTGACTCAGTTACCATTCACCCTGTCTCCCCTCACTGTGTACTGACTCAGTTACCATTCTCCCTGTCTCCCCTCACTGTGTACTCACTCAGTTACACTTGACCCTGTCTCCCCTCGCTGTGTACTCACTCAGTTACCTTTCACCCTGTCTTCCCTCACTGTGTATTGACTCAGTTACCATTCACCCTGTCTCCACTCACTGTGTACTAACTCAGTTACCATTCAACCTGTCAACCCTCACTGTGTACTGACTCAGTTACCATTCACCCTGTCTACCCTCACTGTGTACTGATTCAGTTACCATTCTCCCTGTCTCGCCTCACTGTGTACTGATTCAGTTACCATTCACCCTGTCTCCCCTCACTGTGTACTGACTCAGTTACCGTTCACCGACTCCCCCCTCACTTTTTACTGACTCAGTTACTATTCACCCTGTCTCCCCTCACTGTGTACTGACTCAGTTCCCATTCACCCTGTCTCCCCTCACTGTGTACTCTCTCAGTTACCATTCACCCTGTGTCCTTTCACTGTGTACTGACTCAGTTACTATTCACCCTGTGTCCCCTAACTGTGTACTGACTCAGTTACCATTCACCCTGTCTCCCCTCACTGTGTACTGACTCAGTTCCCATTCACCCTGTCTCCCCTCACTGTGTACTGACTTAGTTACCATTCACCCTGTCTCCCCTCACTGTGTACTGACTCAGTTACCATTCACCCTGTCTCCCATCACTGTGTACTGCTTCAGTTACCTTTCTCCCTGTCACCCCCCACTTTTTTCTGACTCAGTTACCATTCACCCTGTCTCCCCTCAGTGTGTACTGACTCAGTTACCTTTCACCCTGTCTCCCCTCACCGTGTACTGACTGAGTTACCATTCACCGACTCTCCCCTCACTGTGTACTCACTCAATTACCATTCACCCTGTCTCCCCTCACTGTGTTCTGACTCAGTTACCATTCACCCTGTCTCCCCTCACTGTGTACTGACTCAGTTACCATTCACTCTGTCTCACCTCACTTTATACTGACTTTGTTACCATTTACCCTTTCACCTTTCACTGTGTACTGACTCAGTTACCATTCACCCTGTCTCACCTCTGTTTATACTGACTCAGTTACCATTCTCCCTGTCTCCCCTCACTGTGTACTTACTCAATTACCATTCACCCTGTCTCCCCTCACTGTGTACTGACTCAGTTACCATTCACCCTGTCTCCCCTCACTGTGTACTGACTCAGTTACCATTCACCCTGTCTCCTCTCACTGTGTACTCACTCAGTTACCATTCACCCTGTCTCCCCTCACTGTGTACTGACTCCGTTACCTTTGACCCTGTCTCCCCTCACTGTGCACTCACTCAGTTACCCTTCATCCTGTCTCACCTCCCTTGATACTGATTCAGTTACCATTCACCCTCTCTCCCATCACTGTGTACTGACTCTGTTACATTCACCTGTCTCACCTCCCTTTATAGTGACTCAGTTACCATTCACCTGTCTCCCCTCACTGTGTTTTGAGTCAGTTACCATTCACCCTGTCTCCCCTCACTGTGTACTGACTCAGTTACCATTCACCCTGTCTCCCCTCACTGTGTACTGACTCAGTTACCATTCACCCTGTCTCCCCTCACTGTGTACTGACTCAGTTACCATTCACCTGTCTCCCCTCACTGTGTACTGACTGAGTTACCATTCACCCTGTCTCCCCTCACTGTGTACTGACTGAGTTACCATTCACCCTGTCTCCCCTCACTGTGTACTGACTCTGTTACCACTCACCCTGTCTCCCCTCACTGTGTACTTACTCAGTTACCATTCACCATGTCTCCCCTCACTGTGTACTGATTCAGTTACCATTCATCCTGTCTCCCCTCACTGTGTACTGACTCAGTTACCATTCACCCTGTCTACCCTCACTGTGTACTGATTCAGTTACCATTCTCCCTGTCTCGCCTCACTGTGTACTGATTCAGTTACCATTCACCCTGTCTCCCCTCACTGTGTACTGACTCAGTTACCGTTCACTGACTCCCCCCTCACTTTTTACTGACTCAGTTACTATTCACCCTGTCTCCCCTCACTGTGTACTGACTCAGTTCCCATTCACCCTGTCTCCCCTCACTGTGTACTCTCTCAGTTACCATTCACCCTGTGTCCTTTCACTGTGTACTGACTCAGTTACTATTCACCCTGTGTCCCCTAACTGTGTACTGACTCAGTTACATTTTACCCTGTCTCCCCTCACTGTGTTCTGACTTAGTTACCATTCACCCTGTCTCCCCTCACTGTGTACTGACTCAGTTCCCATTCACCCTGTCTCCCCTCACTGTGTACTGACTTAGTTACCATTCACCCTGTCTCCCCTCACTGTGTACTGACTCAGTTACCATTCACCCTGTCTCCCATCACTGTGTACTGCTTCAGTTACCTTTCTCCCTGTCACCCCCCACTTTTTTCTGACTCAGTTACCATTCACCCTGTCTCCCCTCAGTGTTTACTGACTCAGTTACCTTTCACCCTGTCTCCCCTCACCGTGTACTGACTGAGTTACCATTCACCGACTCTCCCCTCACTGTGTACTCACTCAATTACCATTCACCCTGTCTCCCCTCACTGTGTTCTGACTCAGTTACCATTCACCCTGTCTCCCCTCACTGTGTACTGACTCAGTTACCATTCACTCTGTCTCACCTCACTTTATACTGACTTTGTTACCATTTACCCTTTCACCTTTCACTGTGTACTGACTCAGTTACCATTCACCCTGTCTCACCTCTGTTTATACTGACTCAGTTACCATTCTCCCTGTCTCCCCTCACTGTGTACTTACTCAATTACCATTCACCCTGTCTCCCCTCACTGTGTACTGACTCAGTTACCATTCACCCTGTCTCCTCTCACTGTGTACTCACTCAGTTACCATTCACCCTGTCTCCCCTCACTGTGTACTGACTCCGTTACCATTGACCCTGTCTCCCCTCACTGTGCACTCACTCAGTTACCCTTCATCCTGTCTCACCTCCCTTTATACTGATTCAGTTACCATTCACCCTCTCTCCCATCACTGTGTACTGACTCTGTTACATTCACCTGTCTCACCTCCCTTTATAGTGACTCAGTTACCATTCACCTGTCTCCCCTCATTGTGTTTTGAGTCAGTTACCATTCACCCTGTCTCTCCTCACTGTGTACTGACTCAGTTACCATTCACCCTGTCTCCCCTCACTGTGTACTGACTCAGTTACCATTCACCCTGTCTCCCCTCACTGTGTACTGACTCAGTTACCATTCACCTGTCTCCCCTCACTGTGTACTGACTGAGTTACCATTCACCCTGTCTCCCCTCACTGTGTACTGACTGAGTTACCATTCACCCTGTCTCCCCTCACTGTGTACTGACTCTGTTACCACTCACCCTGTCTGCCCTCACTGTGTACTTACTCAGTTACCATTCTCCATGTCTCCCCTCACTGTGTACTGATTCAGTTACCATTCATCCTGTCTCCCCTCACCGTGTACTCACTCAGTTACCATTCACCCTGTCTCCCCTCAATCTGTTCTCACTCAGTTACCATTCACCTGTCTCCCCTCACTGTGTACTGACTCAGTTACCATTCACCATGTCTCCCCTCACTGTGTACTTTCTCAGTTACCATTCACCTGTCTCCCCTCACTGTGTACTGACTGAGTTACCATTCACCCTGTCTCCCCTCACTGTGTACTGACTCAGTTACCATTCACCCTATCTCCCCTCGCTGTGTCCTCACTCAGTTACCATTCACCCTGTCTCCCCTCACCGTGTACTCACTGAGTTACCATTCACACCCTCTCCCCTCACTGTGTACTGACTCAGTTACCATTCACCCTGTCTCCCCTCACTGTGAACTGACTCAGTTACCATTCACCCTGTCTGCCCTCACTGTGTACTGACTCAGTTACCATTCACCCTGTCTCCCCTCACTGTGTACTTAGTCAGTTACCATTCACCCTGTCTCCCCTCACTGTGTCCTGAGTCAGTTACCATTCACCCTGTCGCCCCTCACTGTGTACTGAGTCAGTTACCATTCACCCTGTTTCCCCTCACTGTGTCCTGAGTCAGTTACCATTCACCCTGTCACCACTCACTGTGTACTGAGTCAGTTACCATTCACCCTGTCTCCCCTCACTGTGTACTCACTCAGTTACGATTCACCCTGTCTCCCCTCACTGTGTACTGACTCAGTTACCATTCACCCTCTCTCCCCTCACTGTGTATTCTCTCAGTTGCCATTCACCCTGTCTCCCCTCACTGTGTATTCTCTCAGTTACCATTCACCCTCTGTCCCCTCACTGCACTGACTCTGTTACCATTCACCCTGTCTCACCTCTCTGTGTATTCTCTCAGTTACCATTCACCCTCTTTCCCCTCACTGTGCGCTGACTCTTACCATTCACCCTGTCTCCCGTCACTGTGTATTCTCTCAGTTACCATTCACCCTGTCTCCCCTCACTGTGTACTGACTCAGTTACCATTCACCCTGTCTCCCCTCACTGTGTACTGACTCAGTTACCATTCACCCTGTCTCCCCTCACTGTGTACTGACTCAGTTACCATTCACCCTCTTTCCCGTCACTGTGTACTGACTCTGTTACCATTCACCCTGTCACCCCTCACTGTGTACTGATTCAGTTATAATTCACCCTGTCTCACCTCACTGTGTACTGTCTCAGTTACCATTCACCTGTCTCCCCTCACTGTGTACTCACTCAGTTACCATTCACCCTGTCTCCCCTCACTATGTGCTGACTCAGTTACCATTCACCCTGTCTACCCTCACTGTGTACTAACTCAGTTACCACTCACCCTGTCTCCCCTCACTGTGTACTGAGTCAGTTACCATTCACCCTGTCTCCCTTCACTGTGTACTGACACAGTTACTATTCACCCTGTCTCTCCTCACTGTGTACTGACTCAGTTACCATTCACCCTGTCTCCCCACACTGTGTACTGACTCAGTTACCATTCACCCTGTCTCCCCTCACTGTGTACTGACTCAATTACCCTTCACCCTGTCTCCCCTCACTTTGTACTGACTCAGTTACCCTTCACCCTGTCTCCCCTCACTGTGTACTGACTCAGTTAGCATTCACCCTGTCTCCCCTCACTGTGTACTGACTCAGTTACCATTCACCCTGTCTCTCCTCACTGTGTACTGACTCAGTTACCATTCACCCATTCGCCCCTCACTGTGTACTGAGTCAGTTACCATTCACCCTGTCTCCCCTCACTGTGTCCTGAGTCAGTTACCATTCACCCTGTCTCCCCTCACTTTGTCCTGAGTCAGTTACCACTCACCCTGTCACCACTCACAGTGTCCTGAGTCAGTTACCATTCACCCTGTCTCCCCTCACTGTGTACTGACTCAGTTACCATTCACCCTCTCTCCCCTCACTGTGTATTCTCTCAGTTACCATTCACCCTGTCTCCCCTCACTGTTTACTGACTCAGTTACCATTCACCCTGTCTCCCCTCACTGTGTACTGACTCAGTTACCATTCACCCTGTCTCCTCTCACTGTGTACTGACTCAGTTAACATTCACCTGTCTCCCCTCACTGTGTACTCACTCACTTACCATTCACCCTGTCTCCCCTGACTGTGTACTCACTCAGTTACTTTTCACCCTGTCTCCCCTCACTGTGTACTGACTCAGTTACCATTCACCCTGTCTCCCCTCACTGTGTACTGACTCAGTTACCACTCACCCTATCTCCCCTCACTGTGTACTCACTCAGTTACAATTCACCCTGTCTCCCCTCAATGTGTACTCACTCAGTTACCCTTCACCCTGGCTCCCCTCTGTGTACTGAATGAGTTACAATTCACCCTGTCTCCCCTCACTGTGTACTGACTCAATTACCCTTCACCCTGTCTCCCCTCACTTTGTACTGACTCAGTTACCCTTCACCCTGTCTCCCCTCACTGTGTACTGACTCAGTTAGCATTCACCCTGTCTCCCCTCACTGTGTACTGACTCAGTTACCATTCACCCTGTCTCTCCTCACTGTGTACTGACTCAGTTACCATTCACCCATTCGCCCCTCACTGTGTACTGAGTCAGTTACCATTCACCCTGTCTCCCCTCACTGTGTCCTGAGTCAGTTACCATTCACCCTGTCTCCCCTCACTTTGTCCTGAGTCAGTTACCACTCACCCTGTCACCACTCACTGTGTCCTGAGTCAGTTACCATTCACCCTGTCTCCCCTCACTGTGTACTGACTCAGTTACCATTCACCCTCTCTCCCCTCACTGTGTATTCTCTCAGTTACCATTCACCCTGTCTCCCCTCACTGTGTATTCTCTCAGTTCCCATTCACCCTGTCTCCCCTCACTGTGTATTCTCTCAGTTACCATTCACCCTGTGTCCCCTCACTGCACTGACTCTGTTACCATTCACCCTGTCTCACCTCTCTGTGTATTCTCTCAGTTACCATTCACCCTCTTTCCCCTCACTGTGCACTGACTCTGTTACCATTCACCCTGTCTCCCGTCACTGTGTATTCTCTCAGTTACCATTCACCCTGTCTCCCCTCACTGGGTACTGACTCAGTTACCATTCACCCTCTTTCCCCTCACTGTGTACTGACTCTGTTACCATTCACCCTGTCACCCCTCACTGTGTACTGATTCAGTTATAATTCACCCTGTCTCCCCTCACTGTGTACTGTCTCAGTTACCATTCACCTGTCTCCCCTCAGTGTACTGACTGAGTTACCATTCACCCTGTCTCCCCTCACTGTGTACTGTCTCAGTTACCATTCACCCTGTCCCCCCTCACTGTGTACTGTCTCAGTTACCGTTCACCCTGTTTCCCCTCACTGTGTACTCACTCAGTTACCATTCACCCTGTCTCCCCTCACTATGTACTGACTCAGTTACCATTCACCCTGTCTACCCTCACTGTGTACTAACTCAGTTACCACTCACCCTGTCTCCCCTCACTGTGTACTGAGTCAGTTACCATTCACCCTGTCTCCCTTCACTGTGTACTGACACAGTTACTATTCACCCTGTCTCCCCTCTCTGTGTACTGACTCAGTTACCATTTACCCTGTCTCCCCTCACTGTGTACTCACTCAGTTACCATTCACCCTGTCTCCCCTCACTGTGTATTCTCTCAGTTACCATTCACCGTCTCTCCCATCACGGTGCACTGACTCTGTTTCCATTCCCCTGTCTCAACTCGCTTTATACTGATTCAGTTATAATTCACCCTGTCTCACCTCACTGTGTACTGATTCATTTACCATTCACCCTGGCTCTCCTCACTGTGTACTGACTCAGTTACCATTCACCCTGTCTCCCCACACTGTGTACTGACTCAGTTACCATTCACCCTGTCTCCCCTCACTGTGTACTGACTCAGTTACCTTTTGCCCTGTCTCCCCTCACTTTGCACTGACTCTGTTACTATTCACCCTGTCTCCCCTCACTGTGTACTGACTCACTTACCATTCAACCTGTCTCCCCTCACTGTGTACTGACTCAGTTACCATTCACCCTGTCTCCCCTCACTGTTTACTGACTCAGTTACCATTCAGCCTGTCTCCCCTCACCGTGTACTGACTCTGTTACCATTCACCAGTCTCGTCTCACTGTGTACTGACTCAGTTACCATTCTCCCCGTCTCCCCTCACTGTGTACTTACTCTGTTACCATTCACCCTGTCTCCCCTCACTGTGTACTGACTCAGTTACCATTCACCTGTCTCACCTCCCTTTATAGTGACTCAGTTACCATTCACCCTGTCTCACCTCATTTTATACTGATTGATTTAACATTCTCCGTCTCCCCTCACTGTTTACTGACTCAGTTACCTTTAACCCTGTCTCCCCTCACTGTGTACTGACTGAGAATGCCATTCACCGACTCTCCCCTCACTGTGTACTGACTCAGTTATCATTCACCCTGTCTCACCTCCCTTTATACTGATTCAGTTTCCATTCACCCTCTCTCCCATCACTGTGTACTGACTCTGTTACCATTCACCCTGTCTCCCCTCACTGTGTACTGACTCAGTTACCATTCACCCTGTCTCCCCTCACTGTGTACTGACTCAGTTACCATTCACCCTGTCTCCCCTCACTGTGTACTGACTCAGTTACCATTCACCCTGTCTCCCCTCACTGTGTACTGACTCAGTTACCATTCACCCTGTCTCCCCTCACTGTGTACTGACTCAGTTACCATTCACCCTGTCTCCCCTCACTGTGTACTGACTCAGTTACCATTCACCCTGTCTCCCCTCACTGTGTACTGACTCAGTTACCATTCACCCTGTCTCCCCTCACTGTGTACTGACTCAGTTACCATTCACCCTGTCTCCCCTCACTGTGTACTGACTCAGTTACCATTCACCCTGTCTCCCCTCACTGTGTACTGACTCAGTTACCATTCACCCTGTCTCCCCTCACTGTGTACTGACTCAGTTACCATTCACCCTGTCTCCCCTCACTGTGTACTGACTCAGTTACCATTCACCCTGTCTCCCCTCACTGTGTACTGACTCAGTTACCATTCACCCTGTCTCCCCTCACTGTGTACTGACTCAGTTACCATTCACCCTGTCTCCCCTCACTGTGTACTGACTCAGTTACCATTCACCCTGTCTCCCCTCACTGTGTACTGACTCAGTTACCATTCACCCTGTCTCCCCTCACTGTGTACTGACTCAGTTACCATTCACCCTGTCTCCCCTCACTGTGTACTGACTCAGTTACCATTCACCCTGTCTCCCCTCACTGTGTACTGACTCAGTTACCATTCACCCTGTCTCCCCTCACTGTGTACTGACTCAGTTACCATTCACCCTGTCTCCCCTCACTGTGTACTGACTCAGTTACCATTCACCCTGTCTCCCCTCACTGTGTACTGACTCAGTTACCATTCACCCTGTCTCCCCTCACTGTGTACTGACTCAGTTACCATTCACCCTGTCTCCCCTCACTGTGTACTGACTCAGTTACCATTCACCCTGTCTCCCCTCACTGTGTACTGACTCAGTTACCATTCACCCTGTCTCCCCTCACTGTGTACTGACTCAGTTACCATTCACCCTGTCTCCCCTCACTGTGTACTGACTCAGTTACCATTCACCCTGTCTCCCCTCACTGTGTACTGACTCAGTTACCATTCACCCTGTCTCCCCTCACTGTGTACTGACTCAGTTACCATTCACCCTGTCTCCCCTCACTGTGTACTGACTCAGTTACCATTCACCCTGTCTCCCCTCACTGTGTACTGACTCAGTTACCATTCACCCTGTCTCCCCTCACTGTGTACTGACTCAGTTACCATTCACCCTGTCTCCCCTCACTGTGTACTGACTCAGTTACCATTCACCCTGTCTCCCCTCACTGTGTACTGACTCAGTTACCATTCACCCTGTCTCCCCTCACTGTGTACTGACTCAGTTACCATTCACCCTGTCTCCCCTCACTGTGTACTGACTCAGTTACCATTCACCCTGTCTCCCCTCACTGTGTACTGACTCAGTTACCATTCACCCTGTCTCCCCTCACTGTGTACTGACTCAGTTACCATTCACCCTGTCTCCCCTCACTGTGTACTGACTCAGTTACCATTCACCCTGTCTCCCCTCACTGTGTACTGACTCAGTTACCATTCACCCTGTCTCCCCTCACTGTGTACTGACTCAGTTACCATTCACCCTGTCTCCCCTCACTGTGTACTGACTCAGTTACCATTCACCCTGTCTCCCCTCACTGTGTACTGACTCAGTTACCATTCACCCTGTCTCCACTCACTGTGTACTAACTCAGTTACCATTCAACCTGTCTCCCCTCACTGTGTACTGACTCAGTTACCATTCACCCTGTCTACCCTCACTGTGTACTGATTCAGTTACCATTCTCCCTGTCTCGCCTCACTGTGTACTGATTCAGTTACCATTCACCCTGTCTCCCCTCACTGTGTACTGACTCAGTTACCGTTCACCGACTCCCCCCTCACTTTTTACTGACTCAGTTACTATTCACCCTGTCTCCCCTCACTGTGTACTGACTCAGTTCCCATTCACCCTGTCTCCCCTCACTGTGTACTCTCTCAGTTACCATTCACCCTGTGTCCTTTCACTGTGTACTGACTCAGTTACTATTCACCCTGTGTCCCCTAACTGTGTACTGACTCAGTTACCTTTGACCCTGTCTCCCCTCACTGTGTTCTGACTTAGTTACCATTCACCCTGTCTCCCCTCACTGTGTACTCACTCAGTTACCCTTCATCCTGTCTCACCTCCCTTTATACTGATTCAGTTACCATTCACCCTCTCTCCCATCACTGTGTACTGACTCTGTTACATTCACCTGTCTCACCTCCCTTTATAGTGACTCAGTTACCATTCACCCTGTCTCCCCTCACTGTTTACTGACTCAGTTACCATTCACCCTGTCTCCCCTCACTGTGTACTGACTCAGTTACCATTCACCCTGTCTCCCCTCACTGTGTACTGACTCAGTTAACATTCACCTGTCTCCCCTCACTGTGTACTCACTCAGTTACCATTCACCCTGTCTCCCCTGACTGTGTACTCACTCAGTTACCATTCACCCTGTCTCCCCTCACTGTGTACTGACTGAGTTACCATTCACCCTGTCTCCCCTCACTGTGTACTGACTCAGTTACCACTCACCCTGTCTCCCCTCACTGTGTACTCACTCAGTTACAATTCACCCTGTCTCCCCTCAATGTGTACTCACTCAGTTACCCTTCACCCTGGCTCCCCTCTGTGTACTGAATGAGTTACAATTCACCCTGTCTCCCCTCACTGTGTACTGACTCAGTTACCCTTCACCCTGTCTCCCCTCACTGTGTACTGACTCAGTTACCATTCACCCTGTCTCCCCTCACTTTATACTGACACAGTTACCATTCACCCTGTCTCCCCTCACTGTGTACTGACTCAGTTCCCATTCACCCTTTCTCCCCTCACTGTGTACTCACTCAGTTGCCATTCACCCTGTCTCCCCTCACTGTGTACTGACTCAGGTACCCTTCACCCTGGCTCCCCTTACTGTGTACTCACTCAGTTTCCATTTACCGTGTCTCCCCTCACTGTGTACTGACTCAGTTTCCATTTACCGTGTCTCCCCTCACTGTGTCCTGAGTCAGTTACCATTCACCCTGTCACCACTCACTGTGTCCTGAGTCAGTTACCATTCACCCTGTCTCCCCTCACTGTGTCCTGAGTCAGTTACCATTCACCCTGTCTCCCCTCACTGTGTCCTGAGTCAGTTACCACTCACCCTGTCACCACTCACTGTGTCCTGAGTCAGTTACCATTCACCCTGTCTCCCCTCACTGTGTACTGACTCAGTTACCATTCACCCTCTCTCCCCTCACTGTGTATTCTCTCAGTTACCATTCACCCTGTCTCCCCTCACTGTGTATTCTCTCAGTTACCATTCACCCTGTCTCCCCTCACTGTGTATTCTCTCAGTTACCATTCACCCTGTGTCCCCTCACTGCACTGACTCTGTTACCATTCACCCTGTCTTACCTCTCTGTGTATTCTCTCAGTTACCATTCACCCTGTGTCCCCTCACTGCACTGACTCTGTTACCATTCACCCTGTCTCACCTCTCTGTGTATTCTCTCAGGTACCATTCACCCTCTTTCCCCTCACTGTGCGCTGACTCTGTTACCATTCACCCTGTCTCCCGTCACTGTGTATTCTCTCAGTTACCATTCACCCTCTTTCCCCTCACTGTGTACTGACTCTGTTAACATTCACCCTGTCTCCCCTCACTGTGTACTGACTCAGTTACCATTCACCCTGTCTCTCCTCACTGTGTACTCACTCAGTTACCATTCTCCTGTCTCAACTCGCTTTATACTGATTCAGTTATAATTCACCCTGTCTCACCTCACTGTGTACTGTCTCAGTTACCATTCACCTGTCTCCCCTCAGTGTACTGACTGAGTTACCATTCACCCTGTCTCCCCTCACTGTGTACTGTCTCAGTTACCATTCACCCTGTCTCCCCTCACTGTGTACTGACTCAGTTACCATTCACCCTGTTTCCCCTCACTGTGTACTCACTCAGTTACCTTTCACCCTGTCTCCCCTCACTGTGTACTGACTCAGTTAGCATTCACCTTTCTCCCCTCACTGTGTACTGAGTCAGTTACCATTCACCCTGTCTCCCTTCACTGTGTACTGACACAGTTACTATTCACCCTGTCTCCCCTCACTGTGTACTGACTCAGCTACCATTCACCCTGTCTCCCCTCACTGTGTACTGACTCAGTTACCATTCACCCTGTCTCCCCTCACTGTGTACTGACTCAGTTACCATTTACCCTGTCTCCCCTCACTGTGTACTCACTCAGTTACCATTCACCCTGTCTCCCCTCACTGTGTATTCTCTCAGTTACCATTGACCGTCTCTCCCATCACGGTGCACTGACTCTGTTTCCATTCACCTGTCTCAACTCGCTTTATACTGATTCAGTTATAATTCACCCTGTCTCACCTCACTGTGTACTGATTCATTTACCATTCACCCTGGCTCCCCTCACTGTGTACTGACTCAGTTACCATTCACCCTGTCTCCCCACACTGTGTACTGACTCAGTTACCATTCACCCTGTCTCCCCTCACTGTGTACTGACTCAGTTACCATTTGCCCTGTCTCCCCTCACTGTGTACCGACTCAGTTACCATTCTCCCTGTCTCCCCTCACTGTGTACTCACTCAGTTACACTTGACCCTGTCTCCCCTCGCTGTGTACTCACTCAGTTACCTTTCACCCTGTCTTCCCTCACTGTGTATTGACTCAGTTACCATTCACCCTGTCTCCACTCACTGTGTACTAACTCAGTTACCATTCAACCTGTCTCCCCTCACTGTGTACTGACTCAGTTACCATTCACCCTGTCTACCCTCACTGTGTACTGATTCAGTTACCATTCTCCCTGTCTCGCCTCACTGTGTACTGATTCAGTTACCATTCACCCTGTCTCCCCTCACTGTGTACTGACTCAGTTACCGTTCACCGACTCCCCCCTCACTTTTTACTGACTCAGTTACTATTCACCCTGTCTCCCCTCACTGTGTACTGACTCAGTTCCCATTCACCCTGTCTCCCCTCACTGTGTACTCTCTCAGTTACCATTCACCCTGTGTCCTTTCACTGTGTACTGACTCAGTTACTATTCACCCTGTGTCCCCTAACTGTGTACTGACTCAGTTACCTTTGACCCTGTCTCCCCTCACTGTGTTCTGACTTAGTTACCATTCACCCTGTCTCCCCTCACTGTGTACTGACTCAGTTCCCATTCACCCTGTCTCCCCTCACTGTGTACTGACTTAGTTACCATTCACCCTGTCTCCCCTCACTGTGTACTGACTCAGTTACCATTCACCCTGTCTCCCCTCACTGTGTACTGCTTCAGTTACCTTTCTCCCTGTCTCCCCTCACTTTTTTCTGACTCAGTTACCATTCACCCTGTCTCCCCTCACTGTGTACTGACTCAGTTACCTTTCACCCTGTCTCCCCTCACCGTGTACTGACTGAGTTACCATTCACCGACTCTCCCCTCACTGTGTACTCACTCAATTACCATTCACCCTGTCTCCCCTCACTGTGTTCTGACTCAGTTACCATTCACCCTGTCTCCCCTCACTGTGTACTGACTCAGTTACCATTCACTCTGTCTCACCTCACTTTATACTGACTTTGTTACCATTTACCCTTTCACCTTTCACTGTGTACTGACTCAGTTACCATTCACCCTGTCTCACCTCTGTTTATACTGACTCAGTTACCATTCACCCTGTCTCCCCTCACTGTGTACTTACTCAATTACCATTCACCCTGTCTCCCCTCACTGTGTACTGACTCAGTTACCATTCACCCTGTCTCCTCTCACTGTGTACTCACTCAGTTACCATTCACCCTGTCTCCCCTCACTGTGTACTGACTCCGTTACCATTCACCCTGTCTCCCCTCACTGTGCACTCACTCAGTTACCCTTCATCCTGTCTCACCTCCCTTTATACTGATTCAGTTACCATTCACCCTCTCTCCCATCACTGTGTACTGACTCTGTTACATTCACCTGTCTCACCTCCCTTTATAGTGACTCAGTTACCATTCACCCTGTCTCCCCTCACTGTTTACTGACTCAGTTACCATTCACCCTGTCTCCCCTCACTGTGTACTGACTCAGTTACCATTCACCCTGTCTCCCCTCACTGTGTACTGACTCAGTTAACATTCACCTGTCTCCCCTCACTGTGTACTCACTCAGTTACCATTCACCCTGTCTCCCCTGACTGTGTACTCACTCAGTTACCATTCACCCTGTCTCCCCTCACTGTGTACTGACTGAGTTACCATTCACCCTGTCTCCCCTCACTGTGTACTGACTCAGTTACCACTCACCCTGTCTCCCCTCACTGTGTACTCACTCAGTTACAATTCACCCTGTCTCCCCTCAATGTGTACTCACTCAGTTACCATTCACCCTGGCTCCCCTCTGTGTACTGAATGAGTTACAATTCACCCTGTCTCCCCTCACTGTGTACTGACTCAGTTACCCTTCACCCTGTCTCCCCTCACTTTGTACTGACTCAGTTACCCTTCACCCTGTCTCCCCTCACTGTGTACTGACTCAGTTACCATTCACCCTGTCTCTCCTCACTGTGTACTGACTCAGTTACCATTCACCCATTCGCCCCTCACTGTGTACTGAGTCAGTTACCATTCACCCTGTCTCCCCTCACTGTGTCCTGAGTCAGTTACCATTCACCCTGTCTCCCCTCACTGTGTCCTGAGTCAGTTACCACTCACCCTGTCACCACTCACTGTGTCCTGAGTCAGTTAGCATTCACCCTGTCTCCCCTCACTGTGTACTGACTCAGTTACCATTCACCCTCTCTCCCCTCACTTTGTATTCTCTCAGTTACCATTCACCCTGTCTCCCCTCACTGTGTATTCTCTCAGTTACCATTCACCCTGTCTCCCCTCACTGTGTATTCTCTCAGTTACCATTCACCCTGTGTCCCCTCACTGCACTGACTCTGTTACCATTCACCCTGTCTCACCTCTCTGTGTATTCTCTCAGTTACCATTCACCCTCTTTCCCCTCACTGTGCACTGACTCTGTTACCATTCACCCTGTCTCCCGTCACTGTGTATTCTCTCAGTTACCATTCACCCTGTCTCCCCTCACTGGGTACTGACTCAGTTACCATTCACCCTCTTTCCCCTCACTGTGTACTGAGTCAGTTACCATTCACCCTGTCTCCCCTCACTGTGTCCTGAGTCAGTTACCATTCACCCTGTCTACCCTCACTGTGTACTGATTCAGTTACCATTCTCCCTGTCTCGCCTCACTGTGTACTGATTCAGTTACCATTCACCCTGTCTCCCCTCACTGTGTACTGACTCAGTTACCGTTCACCGACTCCCCCCTCACTGTTTACTGACTCAGTTACTATTCACCCTGTCTCCCTTCACTGTCTACTGACTCAGTTCCCATTCACCCTGTCTCCCCTCACTGTGTACTCTCTCAGTTACCATTCACCCTGTGTCCTTTCACTGTGTACTGACTCAGTTACTATTCACCCTGTGTCCCCTAACTGTGTACTGACTCAGTTACCTTTGACCCTGTCTCCCCTCACTGTGTTCTGACTTAGTTACCATTCACCCTGTCTCCCCTCACTGTGTACTGACTCAGTTCGCATTCACCCTGTCTCCCTTCACTGTGTACTGACTTAGTTACCATTCACCCTGTCTCCCCTCACTGTGTACTGACTCAGTTACCATTCACCCTGTCTCCCCTCACTGTGTACTGCTTCAGTTACCTTTCTCCCTGTCACCCCCCACTTTTTTCTGACTCAGTTACCATTCACCCTGTCTCCCCTCACTGTGTTCTGACTCAGTTACCATTCACCCTGTCTCCCCTCACTGTGTACTGACTCAGTTACCATTCACTCTGTCTCACCTCACTTTATACTGACTTTGTTACCATTTACCCTTTCACCTTTCACTGTGTACTTACTCAGTTACCATTCACCCTGTCTCACCTCTGTTTATACTGACTCAGTTACCATTCTCCCTGTCTCCCCTCACTGTGTACTTACTCAATTACCATTCACCCTGTCTCACCTCCCTTTATACTGATTCAGTTACCATTCACCCTCTCTCCCATCACTGTGTACTGACTCTGTTACATTCACCTGTCTCACCTCCCTTTATAGTGACTCAGTTACCATTCACCTGTCTCCCCTCACTGTGTTTTGACTCAGTTACCATTCACCCTGTCTCCCCTCACTGTGTACTGACTCAGTTACCATTCACCCTGTCTCCCCTCACTGTGTACTGACTCAGTTACCATTCACCCTGTCTCCCCTCACTGTGTGCTGACTCAGTTACCATTCACCTGTCTCACCTCACTGTGTACTGACTGAGTTACCATTCACCCTGTCTCCCCTCACTGTGTACTGACTGAGTTACCATTCACCCTGTCTCCCCTCACTGTGTACTGACTCAGTTACCACTCACCCTGTCTCCCCTCACTGTGTACTTACTCAGTTACCATTCACCATGTCTCCCCTCACTGTGTACTGATTCAGTTACCATTCATCCTGTCTCCCCTCACCGTGTACTCACTCAGTTACCATTCACCCTGTCTCCCCTCAATCTGTACTCACTCAGTTACCATTCACCTGTCTCCCCTCACTGTGTACTGACTCAGTTACCATTCACCATGTCTCCCCTCACTGTGTACTTTCTCAGTTACCATTCACCTGTTTCCCCTCACTGTGTACTGACTCAGTTACCATTCACCCTATCTCCCCTCGCTGTGTCCTCACTCAGTTACCATTCACCCTGTCTCCCCTCACCGTGTACTCACTGAGTTACCATTCACACCCTCTCCCCTCACTGTGTACTGACTCAGTTACCATTCACCCTGTCTCCCCTCACTGTGAACTGACTCAGTTACCATTCACCCTGTCTCCCCTCACTGTGTACTGACTCAGTTACCATTCACCCTGTCTCCCCTCACTGTGTACTTAGTCAGTTACCATTCACCCTGTCTCCCCTCACTGTGTCCTGAGTCAGTTACCATTCACCCTGTCGCCCCTCACTGTGTACTGAGTCAGTTTCCATTCACCCTGTCTCCCCTCACTGTGTCCTGAGTCAGTTTCCATTCACCCTGTCTACCCTCATTGTGTACTGATTCAGTTACCATTCTCCCTGTCTCGCCTCACTGTGTACTGATTCAGTTACCATTCACCCTGTCTCCCCTCACTGTGTACTGACTCAGTTACCGTTCACCGACTCCCCCCTCACTGTTTACTGACTCAGTTACTATTCACCCTGTCTCCCTTCACGGTGTACTGACTCAGTTCCCATTCACCCTGTCTCCCCTCACTGTGTACTCTCTCAGTTACCATTCACCCTGTGTCCTTTCACTGTGTACTGACTGAGTTACCATTCACCCTGTCTCCCCTGACTGTGTACTCACTCAGTTACAATTCACCCTGTCTCCCCTCAATGTGTACTCACTCAGTTACCCTTCACCCTGGCTCCCCTCTGTGTACTGAATGAGTTACAATTCACCCTGTCTCCCCTCACTGTGTACTGATTCAGTTACCCTTCACCCTGTCTCCCCTCACTTTGTACTGACTCAGTTACCCTTCACCCTGTCTCCCCTCACTGTGTACTGACTCAGTTACCATTCACCCTGTGTCCCCTCACTGTGTACTGACTCAGTTACCATTCACCCTGTCTCTCCTCACTGTGTACTGACTTAGTTACCATTCACCCTGTCTCCCCTCACTGTGTACTGACTCAGTTACCATTCACCCTGTCTCCCCTCACTGTGTACTGCTTCAGTTACCTTTCTCCCTGTCACCCCCCACTTTTTTCTGACTCAGTTACCATTCACCCTGTCTCCCCTCAGTGTGTACTGACTCAGTTACCTTTCACCCTGTCTCCCCTCACCGTGTACTGACTGAGTTACCATTCACCGACTCTCCCCTCACTGTGTACTCACTCAATTACCATTCACCCTGTCTCCCCTCACTGTGTTCTGACTCAGTTACCATTCACCCTGTCTCCCCTCACTGTGTACTGACTCAGTTACCATTCACTCTGTCTCACCTCACTTTATACTGACTTTGTTACCATTTACCCTTTCACCTTTCACTGTGTACTGACTCAGTTACCATTCACCCTGTCTCACCTCTGTTTATACTGACTCAGTTACCATTCTCCCTGTCTCCCCTCACTGTGTACTTACTCAATTACCATTCACCCTGTCTCCCCTCACTGTGTACTGACTCAGTTACCATTCACCCTGTCTCCTCTCACTGTGTACTCACTCAGTTACCATTCACCCTGTCTCCCCTCACTGTGTACTGACTCCGTTACCATTCACCCTGTCTCCCCTCACTGTGCACTCACTCAGTTACCCTTCATCCTGTCTCACCTCCCTTTATACTGATTCAGTTACCATTCACCCTCTCTCCCATCACTGTGTACTGACTCTGTTACATTCACCTGTCTCACCTCCCTTTATAGTGACTCAGTTACCATTCACCCTGTCTCCCCTCACTGTTTACTGACTCAGTTACCATTCACCCTGTCTCCCCTCACTGTGTACTGACTCAGTTACCATTCACCCTGTCTCCCCTCACTGTGTACTGACTCAGTTAACATTCACCTGTCTCCCCTCACTGTGTACTCACTCAGTTACCATTCACCCTGTCTCCCCTGACTGTGTACTCACTCAGTTACCATTCACCCTGTCTCCCCTCACTGTGTACTGACTGAGTTACCATTCACCCTGTCTCCCCTCACTGTGTACTGACTCAGTTACCACTCACCCTGTCTCCCCTCACTGTGTACTCACTCAGTTACAATTCACCCTGTCTCCCCTCAATGTGTACTCACTCAGTTACCATTCACCCTGGCTCCCCTCTGTGTACTGAATGAGTTACAATTCACCCTGTCTCCCCTCACTGTGTACTGACTCAGTTACCCTTCACCCTGTCTCCCCTCACTTTGTACTGACTCAGTTACCCTTCACCCTGTCTCCCCTCACTGTGTACTGACTCAGTTACCATTCACCCTGTCTCTCCTCACTGTGTACTGACTCAGTTACCATTCACCCATTCGCCCCTCACTGTGTACTGAGTCAGTTACCATTCACCCTGTCTCCCCTCACTGTGTCCTGAGTCAGTTACCATTCACCCTGTCTCCCCTCACTGTGTCCTGAGTCAGTTACCACTCACCCTGTCACCACTCACTGTGTCCTGAGTCAGTTACCATTCACCCTGTCTCCCCTCACTGTGTACTGACTCAGTTACCATTCACCCTCTCTCCCCTCACTGTGTATTCTCTCAGTTACCATTCACCCTGTCTCCCCTCACTGTGTATTCTCTCAGTTACCATTCACCCTGTCTCCCCTCACTGTGTATTCTCTCAGTTACCATTCACCCTGTGTCCCCTCACTGCACTGACTCTGTTACCATTCACCCTGTCTCACCTCTCTGTGTATTCTCTCAGTTACCATTCACCCTCTTTCCCCTCACTCTGAACTGACTCTGTTACCATTCACCCTGTCTCCCGTCACTGTGTATTCTCTCAGTTACCATTCACCCTGTCTCCCCTCACTGGGTACTGACTCAGTTACCATTCACCCTCTTTCCCCTCACTGTGTACTGAGTCAGTTACCATTCACCCTGTCTCCCCTCACTGTGTCCTGAGTCAGTTACCATTCACCCTGTCTACCCTCACTGTGTACTGATTCAGTTACCATTCTCCCTGTCTCGCCTCACTGTGTACTGATTCAGTTACCATTCACCCTGTCTCCCCTCACTGTGTACTGACTCAGTTACCGTTCACCGACTCCCCCCTCACTGTTTACTGACTCAGTTACTATTCACCCTGTCTCCCTTCACTGTGTACTGACTCAGTTCCCATTCACCCTGTCTCCCCTCACTGTGTACTCTCTCAGTTACCATTCACCCTGTGTCCTTTCACTGTGTACTGACTCAGTTACTATTCACCCTGTGTCCCCTAACTGTGTACTGACTCAGTTACCTTTGACCCTGTCTCCCCTCACTGTGTTCTGACTTAGTTACCATTCACCCTGTCTCCCCTCACTGTGTACTGACTCAGTTCCCATTCACCCTGTCTCCCTTCACTGTGTACTGACTTAGTTACCATTCACCCTGTCTCCCCTCACTGTGTACTGACTCAGTTACCATTCACCCTGTCTCCCCTCACTGTGTACTGCTTCAGTTACCTTTCTCCCTGTCACCCCCCACTTTTTTCTGACTCAGTTACCATTCACCCTGTCTCCCCTCACTGTGTTCTGACTCAGTTACCATTCACCCTGTCTCCCCTCACTGTGTACTGACTCAGTTACCATTCACTCTGTCTCACCTCACTTTATACTGACTTTGTTACCATTTACCCTTTCACCTTTCACTGTGTACTTACTCAGTTACCATTCACCCTGTCTCACCTCTGTTTATACTGACTCAGTTACCATTCTCCCTGTCTCCCCTCACTGTGTACTTACTCAATTACCATTCACCCTGTCTCCCCTCACTGTGTACTGACTCAGTTACCATTCACCCTGTCTCCTCTCACTGTGTACTCACTCAGTTACCATTCACCCTGTCTCCCCTCACTGTGTACTGACTCCGTTACCATTCACCCTGTCTCCCCTCACTGTGCACTCACTCAGTTACCCTTCATCCTGTCTCACCTCCCTTTATACTGATTCAGTTACCATTCACCCTCTCTCCCATCACTGTGTACTGACTCTGTTACATTCACCTGTCTCACCTCCCTTTATAGTGACTCAGTTACCATTCACCTGTCTCCCCTCACTGTGTTTTGACTCAGTTACCATTCACCCTGTCTCCCCTCACTGTGTACTGACTCAGTTACCATTCACCCTGTCTCCCCTCACTGTGTACTGACTCAGTTACCATTCACCCTGTCTCCCCTCACTGTGTGCTGACTCAGTTACCATTCACCTGTCTCCCCTCACTGTGTACTGACTGAGTTACCATTCACCCTGTCTCCCCTCACTGTGTACTGACTGAGTTACCATTCACCCTGTCTCCCCTCACTGTGTACTGACTCAGTTACCACTCACCCTGTCTCCCCTCACTGTGTACTTACTCAGTTACCATTCACCATGTCTCCCCTCACTGTGTACTGATTCAGTTACCATTCATCCTGTCTCCCCTCACCGTGTACTCACTCAGTTACCATTCACCCTGTCTCCCCTCAATCTGTACTCACTCAGTTACCATTCACCTGTCTCCCCTCACTGTGTACTGACTCAGTTACCATTCACCCTATCTCCCCTCGCTGTGTCCTCACTCAGTTACCATTCACCCTGTCTCCCCTCACCGTGTACTCACTGAGTTACCATTCACACCCTCTCCCCTCACTGTGTACTGACTCAGTTACCATTCACCCTGTCTCCCCTCACTGTGAACTGACTCAGTTACCATTCACCCTGTCTCCCCTCACTGTGTACTGACTCAGTTACCATTCACCCTGTCTCCCCTCACTGTGTACTTAGTCAGTTACCATTCACCCTGTCTCCCCTCACTGTGTCCTGAGTCAGTTACCATTCACCCTGTCGCCCCTCACTGTGTACTGAGTCAGTTACCATTCACCCTGTCTCCCCTCATTGTGTACTGATTCAGTTACCATTCTCCCTGTCTCGCCTCACTGTGTACTGATTCAGTTACCATTCACCCTGTCTCCCCTCACTGTGTACTGACTCAGTTACCGTTCACCGACTCCCCCCTCACTGTTTACTGACTCAGTTACTATTCACCCTGTCTCCCTTCACGGTGTACTGACTCAGTTCCCATTCACCCTGTCTCCCCTCACTGTGTACTCTCTCAGTTACCATTCACCCTGTGTCCTTTCACTGTGTACTGACTGAGTTACCATTCACCCTGTCTCCCCTGACTGTGTACTCACTCAGTTACAATTCACCCTGTCTCCCCTCAATGTGTACTCACTCAGTTACCCTTCACCCTGGCTCCCCTCTGTGTACTGAATGAGTTACAATTCACCCTGTCTCCCCTCACTGTGTACTGACTCAGTTACCCTTCACCCTGTCTCCCCTCACTTTGTACTGACTCAGTTACCCTTCACCCTGTCTCCCCTCACTGTGTACTGACTCAGTTACCATTCACCCTGTCTCCCCTCACTGTGTACTGACTCAGTTACCATTCACCCTGTCTCTCCTCACTGTGTACTGACTCAGTTACCATTCACCCATTCACCCTCACTGTGTACTGAGTCAGTTACCATTCACCCTGTCTCCCCTCACTGTGTCCTGAGTCAGTTACCATTCACCCTGTCTCCCCTCACTGTGTCCTGAGTCAGTTACCACTCACCCTGTCACCACTCACTGTGTCCTGAGTCAGTTACCATTCACCCTGTCTCCCCTCACTGTGTCCTGAGTCAGTTACCATTCACCCTGTCTCCCCTCACTGTGTCCTGAGTCAGTTACCACTCACGCTGTCACCACTCACTGTGTCCTGAGTCAGTTACCATTCACCCTGTCTCCCCTCACTGTGTACTGACTCAGTTACCATTCACCCTCTCTCCCCTCACTGTGTATTCTCTCAGTTACCATTCACCCTGTCTCCCCTCACTGTGTATTCTCTCAGTTACCATTCACCCTGTCTCCCCTCACTGTGTATTCTCTCAGTTACCATTCACCCTGTGTCCCCTCACTGCACTGACTCTGTTACCATTCACCCTGTCTCACCTCTCTGTGTATTCTCTCAGTTACCATTCACCCTCTTTCCCCTCACTGTGCACTGACTCTGTTACCATTCACCCTGTCTCCCGTCACTGTGTATTCTCTCAGTTACCATTCACCCTGTCTCCCCTCACTGGGTACTGACTCAGTTACCATTCACCCTCTTTCCCCTCACTGTGTACTGACTCTGTTACCATTCACCCTGTCACCCCTCACTGTGTACTGATTCAGTTATAATTCACCCTGTCTCACCTCACTGTGTATTGTCTCAGTTACCATTCACCTGTCTCCCCTCAGTGTACTGACTGAGTTACCATTCACCCTGTCTCCCCTCACTGTGTACTGTCTCAGTTACCATTCACCCTGTCCCCCCTCACTGTGTACTGTCTCAGTTACCGTTCACCCTGTTTCCCCTCACTGTGTACTCACTCAGTTACCATTCACCCTGTCTCCCCTCACTATGTACTGACTCAGTTACCATTCACCCTGTCTACCCTCACTGTGTACTAACTCAGTTACCACTCACCCTGTCTCCCCTCACTGTGTACTGACTCAGTTACCTTTGACCCTGTCTCCCCTCACTGTGTTCTGACTTATTTACCATTCACCCTGTCTCCCTTCTCTGTGTACTGACTCAGTTCCCATTCACCCTGTCTCCCCTCACTGTGTACTGACTTAGTTACCATTCACCCTGTCTCCCCTCACTGTGTACTGACTCAGTTACCATTCACCCTGTCTCCCCTCACTGTGTACTGCTTCAGTTACCTTTCTCCCTGTCTCCCCTCACTTTTTTCTGACTCAGTTACCATTCACCCTGTCTCCCCTCACTGTGTACTGACTCAGTTACCATTCACCCTGTCTCCCCTCACTGTGTACTGACTCAGTTACCATTCACTCTGTCTCACCTCACTTTATACTGACTTTGTTACCATTTACCCTTTCACCTTTCACTGTGTACTGACTCAGTTACCATTCACCCTGTCTCACCTCTGTTTATACTGACTCAGTTACCATTCTCCCTGTCTCCCCTCACTGTGTACTGACTCAGTTACCATTCACCCTGTCTCCCCTCACTGTGTACTCACTCAGTTACCATTCACCCTGTCTCCCCTCACTGTGTACTGACTCCGTTACCATTCACCCTGTCTCCCCTCACTGTGCACTCACTCAGTTACCCTTCATCCTGTCTCACCTCCCTTTATACTGATTCAGTTACCATTCACCCTCTCTCCCATCACTGTGTACTGACTCTGTTACATTCACCTGTCTCACCTCCCTTTATAGTGACTCAGTTACCATTCACCCTGTCTCCCCTCACTGTTTACTGACTCAGTTACCATTCACCCTGTCTCCCCTCACTGTGTACTGACTCAGTTACCATTCACCCTGTCTCCCCTCACTGTGTACTGACTCTGTTAACATTCACCTGTCTCCCCTCACTGTGTACTCACTCAGTTACCATTCACCCTGTCTCCCCTGACTGTGTACTCACTCAGTTACCCTTCATCCTGTCTCACCTCCCTTTATACTGATTCAGTTACCATTCACCCTCTCTCCCATCACTGTGTACTGACTCTGTTACATTCACCTGTCTCACCTCCCTTTATAGTGACTCAGTTACCATTCACCCTGTCTCCCCTCACTGTTTACTGACTCAGTTACCATTCACCCTGTCTCCCCTCACTGTGTACTGACTCAGTTACCACTCACCCTGTCTCCCCTCACTGTGTACTCACTCAGTTACAATTCACCCTGTCTCCCCTCAATGTGTACTCACTCAGTTACCCTTCACCCTGGCTCCCCACTGTGTACTGAATGAGTTACAATTCACCCTGTCTCCCCTCACTGTGTACTGACTCAGTTACCCTTCACCCTGTCTCCCCTCACTTTGTACTGACTCAGTTACCCTTCACCCTGTCTCCCCTCACTGTGTACTGACTCAGTTACCATTCACCCTGTCTCCCCTCACTGTGTACTGACTCAGTTACCATTCACCCTGTCTCTCCTCACTGTGTACTGACTCAGTTACCATTCACCCATTCGCCCCTCACTGTGTACTGAGTCAGTTACCATTCACCCTGTCTCCCCTCACTGTGTCCTGAGTCAGTTACCATTCACCCTGTCTCCCCTCACTGTGTCCTGAGTCAGTTACCACTCACCCTGTCACCACTCACTGTGTCCTGAGTCAGTTACCATTCACCCTGTCTCCCCTCACTGTGTCCTGAGTCAGTTACCATTCACCCTGTCTCCCCTCACTGTGTCCTGAATCAGTTACCACTCACGCTGTCACCACTCACTGTGTCCTGAGTCAGTTACCATTCACCCTGTCTCCCCTCACTGTGTACTGACTCAGTTACCATTCACCCTCTCTCCCCTCACTGTGTATTCTCTCAGTTACCATTCACCCTGTCTCCCCTCACTGTGTATTCTCTCAGTTACCATTCACCCTGTCTCCCCTCACTGTGTATTCTCTCAGTTACCATTCACCCTGTGTCCCCTCACTGCACTGACTCTGTTACCATTCACCCTGTCTCACCTCTCTGTGTATTCTCTCAGTTACCATTCACCCTGTCTCCCCTCACTGGGTACTGACTCAGTTACCATTCACCCTCTTTCCCCTCACTGTGTACTGACTCTGTTACCATTCACCCTGTCACCCCTCACTGTGTACTGATTCAGTTATAATTCACCCTGTCTCACCCCACTGTGTATTGTCTCAGTTACCATTCACCTGTCTCCCCTCAGTGTACTGACTGAGTTACCATTCACCCTGTCTCCCCTCACTGTGTACTGTCTCAGTTACCATTCACCCTGTCCCCCCTCACTGTGTACTGTCTCAGTTACCGTTCACCCTGTTTCCCCTCACTGTGTACTCACTCAGTTACCATTCACCCTGTCTCCCCTCACTATGTACTGACTCAGTTACCATTCACCCTGTCTACCCTCACTGTGTACTAACTCAGTTACCACTCACCCTGTCTCCCCTCACTGTGTACTGAGTCACTTACCATTCACCCTGTCTCCCTTCACTGTGTACTGACACAGTTACTATTCACCCTGTCTCCCCTCTCTGTGTACTGACTCAGTTACCATTTACCCTGTCTCCCCTCACTGTGTACTCACTCAGTTACCATTCACCCTGTCTCCCCTCACTGTGTATTCTCTCAGTTACCATTCACCGTCTCTCCCATCACGGTACACTGACTCTGTTTCCATTCACCTGTCTCAACTCGCTTTATACTGATTCAGTTATAATTCACCCTGTCTCACCTCACTGTGTACTGATTCATTTACCATTCACCCTGGCTCTCCTCACTGTGTACTGACTCAGTTACCATTCACCCTGTCTCCCCACACTGTGTACTGACTCAGTTACCATTCACCCTGTCTCCCCTCACTGTGTACTGACTCAGTTACCTTTTGCCCTGTCTCCCCTCACTTTGCACTGACTCTGTTACTATTCACCCTGTCTCCCCTCACTGTGTACTGACTCACTTACCATTCAACCTGTCTCCCCTCACTGTGTACTGACTCAGTTACCATTCACCCTGTCTCCCCTCACTGTTTACTGACTCAGTTACCATTCAGCCTGTCTCCCCTCACCGTGTACTGACTCTGTTACCATTCACCAGTCTCGTCTCACTGTGTACTGACTCTGTTACCATTCACCAGTCTCGTCTCACGGTGTACTTACTCAGTTACCATTCTCCCCGTCTCCCCTCACTGTGTACTTACTCAGTTACCATTCACCCTGTCTCCCCTCACTGTGTACTGACTCAGTTACCATTCACCTGTCTCACCTCCCTTTATAGTGACTCAGTTACCATTCACCCTGTCTCACCTCATTTTATACTGATTGATTTAACATTCTCCCTGTCTCCCCTCACTGTGTACTGACTCAGTTACCTTTAACCCTGTCTCCCCTCACTGTGTACTGACTGAGAATGCCATTCACCGACTCTCCCCTCACTGTGTACTGACTCAGTTACCATTCACCCTGTCTCCCCTCACTGTGTACTGACTCAGTTACCATTCACCCTGTCTCCCCTCACTGTGTACTGACTCAGTTACCATTCACCCTGTCTCCCCTCACTGTGTACTGCTTCAGTTACCTTTCTCCCTGTCTCCCCTCACTTTTTTCTGACTCAGTTACCATTCACCCTGTCTCCCCTCACTGTGTACTGACTCAGTTACCATTCACCCTGTCTCCCCTCACTGTGTACTGACTCAGTTACCATTCACTCTGTCTCACCTCACTTTATACTGACTTTGTTACCATTTACCCTTTCACCTTTCACTGTGTACTGACTCAGTTACCATTCACCCTGTCTCACCTCTGTTTATACTGACTCAGTTACCATTCTCCCTGTCTCCCCTCACTGTGTACTGACTCAGTTACCATTCACCCTGTCTCCCCTCACTGTGTACTCACTCAGTTACCATTCACCCTGTCTCCCCTCACTGTGTACTGACTCCGTTACCATTCACCCTGTCTCCCCTCACTGTGCACTCACTCAGTTACCCTTCATCCTGTCTCACCTCCCTTTATACTGATTCAGTTACCATTCACCCTCTCTCCCATCACTGTGTACTGACTCTGTTACATTCACCTGTCTCACCTCCCTTTATAGTGACTCAGTTACCATTCACCCTGTCTCCCCTCACTGTTTACTGACTCAGTTACCATTCACCCTGTCTCCCCTCACTGTGTACTGACTCAGTTACCATTCACCCTGTCTCCCCTCACTGTGTACTGACTCTGTTAACATTCACCTGTCTCCCCTCACTGTGTACTCACTCAGTTACCATTCACCCTGTCTCCCCTGACTGTGTACTCACTCAGTTACCCTTCATCCTGTCTCACCTCCCTTTATACTGATTCAGTTACCATTCACCCTCTCTCCCATCACTGTGTACTGACTCTGTTACATTCACCTGTCTCACCTCCCTTTATAGTGACTCAGTTACCATTCACCCTGTCTCCCCTCACTGTTTACTGACTCAGTTACCATTCACCCTGTCTCCCCTCACTGTGTACTGACTCAGTTACCACTCACCCTGTCTCCCCTCACTGTGTACTCACTCAGTTACAATTCACCCTGTCTCCCCTCAATGTGTACTCACTCAGTTACCCTTCACCCTGGCTCCCCACTGTGTACTGAATGAGTTACAATTCACCCTGTCTCCCCTCACTGTGTACTGACTCAGTTACCCTTCACCCTGTCTCCCCTCACTTTGTACTGACTCAGTTACCCTTCACCCTGTCTCCCCTCACTGTGTACTGACTCAGTTACCATTCACCCTGTCTCCCCTCACTGTGTACTGACTCAGTTACCATTCACCCTGTCTCTCCTCACTGTGTACTGACTCAGTTACCATTCACCCATTCGCCCCTCACTGTGTACTGAGTCAGTTACCATTCACCCTGTCTCCCCTCACTGTGTCCTGAGTCAGTTACCATTCACCCTGTCTCCCCTCACTGTGTCCTGAGTCAGTTACCACTCACCCTGTCACCACTCACTGTGTCCTGAGTCAGTTACCATTCACCCTGTCTCCCCTCACTGTGTCCTGAGTCAGTTACCATTCACCCTGTCTCCCCTCACTGTGTCCTGAATCAGTTACCACTCACGCTGTCACCACTCACTGTGTCCTGAGTCAGTTACCATTCACCCTGTCTCCCCTCACTGTGTACTGACTCAGTTACCATTCACCCTCTCTCCCCTCACTGTGTATTCTCTCAGTTACCATTCACCCTGTCTCCCCTCACTGTGTATTCTCTCAGTTACCATTCACCCTGTCTCCCCTCACTGTGTATTCTCTCAGTTACCATTCACCCTGTGTCCCCTCACTGCACTGACTCTGTTACCATTCACCCTGTCTCACCTCTCTGTGTATTCTCTCAGTTACCATTCACCCTGTCTCCCCTCACTGGGTACTGACTCAGTTACCATTCACCCTCTTTCCCCTCACTGTGTACTGACTCTGTTACCATTCACCCTGTCACCCCTCACTGTGTACTGATTCAGTTATAATTCACCCTGTCTCACCCCACTGTGTATTGTCTCAGTTACCATTCACCTGTCTCCCCTCAGTGTACTGACTGAGTTACCATTCACCCTGTCTCCCCTCACTGTGTACTGTCTCAGTTACCATTCACCCTGTCCCCCCTCACTGTGTACTGTCTCAGTTACCGTTCACCCTGTTTCCCCTCACTGTGTACTCACTCAGTTACCATTCACCCTGTCTCCCCTCACTATGTACTGACTCAGTTACCATTCACCCTGTCTACCCTCACTGTGTACTAACTCAGTTACCACTCACCCTGTCTCCCCTCACTGTGTACTGAGTCACTTACCATTCACCCTGTCTCCCTTCACTGTGTACTGACACAGTTACTATTCACCCTGTCTCCCCTCTCTGTGTACTGACTCAGTTACCATTTACCCTGTCTCCCCTCACTGTGTACTCACTCAGTTACCATTCACCCTGTCTCCCCTCACTGTGTATTCTCTCAGTTACCATTCACCGTCTCTCCCATCACGGTACACTGACTCTGTTTCCATTCACCTGTCTCAACTCGCTTTATACTGATTCAGTTATAATTCACCCTGTCTCACCTCACTGTGTACTGATTCATTTACCATTCACCCTGGCTCTCCTCACTGTGTACTGACTCAGTTACCATTCACCCTGTCTCCCCACACTGTGTACTGACTCAGTTACCATTCACCCTGTCTCCCCTCACTGTGTACTGACTCAGTTACCTTTTGCCCTGTCTCCCCTCACTTTGCACTGACTCTGTTACTATTCACCCTGTCTCCCCTCACTGTGTACTGACTCACTTACCATTCAACCTGTCTCCCCTCACTGTGTACTGACTCAGTTACCATTCACCCTGTCTCCCCTCACTGTTTACTGACTCAGTTACCATTCAGCCTGTCTCCCCTCACCGTGTACTGACTCTGTTACCATTCACCAGTCTCGTCTCACTGTGTACTGACTCTGTTACCATTCACCAGTCTCGTCTCACGGTGTACTTACTCAGTTACCATTCTCCCCGTCTCCCCTCACTGTGTACTTACTCAGTTACCATTCACCCTGTCTCCCCTCACTGTGTACTGACTCAGTTACCATTCACCTGTCTCACCTCCCTTTATAGTGACTCAGTTACCATTCACCCTGTCTCACCTCATTTTATACTGATTGATTTAACATTCTCCCTGTCTCCCCTCACTGTGTACTGACTCAGTTACCTTTAACCCTGTCTCCCCTCACTGTGTACTGACTGAGAATGCCATTCACCGACTCTCCCCTCACTGTGTACTGACACAGTTATCATTCACCCTGTCTCACCTCCCTTTATACTGATTCAGTTTCCATTCACCCTCTCTCCCATCACTGTGTACTGACTCTGTTACGTTCACCTGTCTCACCTCCCTTTATAGTGACTCAGTTACCATTCACCCTGTCTCCCCTCACGGTGTACTCTCAGTTACCATTCACCCTGTGTTCCCTCACTGTGTACTGACTCAGTTACCTTTGACCCTGTCTTCCCTCACTAAGTACTGACTGAGTTACCATTCACGGACTCTCCCCTCACTGTGTACTCACTCAGTTACCATTCACCCTGTCTCCCCTCACTGTGTTCTGACTCAGTTACCATTCACCCTGTCTCTCCTCACTGTTTACTGACTCTGTTACCATTCACGCTGTCTCCCCTTACTGTGTACTGACTCAGTTACCATTCAACCTGTCTCCCCTCACTGTGTACTGAGTCAATTACCATTCACCCTGTCTCCCCTCACTGTGTACTGACTCAGTGACATTTCACCCTGTCTCTCCTCACTGTGTACTGTCTCAGTTCCCATTCACCCTGTCTCCCCTCACCGTGCACTCTCTCAGTTACCATTCACCCTGTCTCCCCTCACTGTGTACTGACTCAGTTACCATTCACCCTGTCTCCCCTCACTGTGTACTGACTCCGTTACCATTCACCCTGTCTCCCCTCTCTGTGTACTGATTCAGTTACCATTCACCCTGTCTCCCCTCTCTGTGTACTGATTCAGTTACCATTCACCCTTTCTCCCCTCACTGTGTGCTCACTCAGTTACCTTTGACCCTGTCTCCCCTCACTGTGTACTGACTCAGTTACCATTCACCCTGTCTCCCCTCACTGTGTACTGACTCAGTTACCATTCACCCTGTCTCTCCTCACTGTGTACTGACTCAGTTACCATTCACCCATTCGCCCCTCACTGTGTACTGAGTCAGTTACCATTCACCCTGTCTCCCCTCACTGTGTCCTGAGTCAGTTACCATTCACCCTGTCTCCCCTCACTGTGTCCTGAGTCAGTTACCACTCACCCTGTCACCACTCACTGTGTCCTGAGTCAGTTACCATTCACCCTGTCTCCCCTCACTGTGTACTGACTCAGTTACCATTCACCCTCTCTCCCCTCACTGTGTATTCTCTCAGTTACCATTCACCCTGTCTCCCCTCACTGTGTATTCTCTCAGTTACCATTCACCCTGTCTCCCCTCACTGTGTATTCTCTCAGTTACCATTCACCCTGTGTCCCCTCACTGCACTGACTCTGTTACCATTCACCCTGTCTCACCTCTCTGTGTATTCTCTCAGTTACCATTCACCCTCTTTCCCCTCACTCTGCACTGACTCTGTTACCATTCACCCTGTCTCCCGTCACTGTGTATTCTCTCAGTTACCATTCACCCTGTCTCCCCTCACTGGGTACTGACTCAGTTACCATTCACCCTCTTTCCCCTCACTGTGTACTGAGTCAGTTACCATTCACCCTGTCTCCCCTCACTGTGTCCTGAGTCAGTTACCATTCACCCTGTCTACCCTCACTGTGTACTGATTCAGTTACCATTCTCCCTGTCTCGCCTCACTGTGTACTGATTCAGTTACCATTCACCCTGTCTCCCCTCACTGTGTACTGACTCAGTTACCGTTCACCGACTCCCCCCTCACTGTTTACTGACTCAGTTACTATTCACCCTGTCTCCCTTCACTGTGTACTGACTCAGTTCCCATTTACCCTGTCTCCCCTCACTGTGTACTCTCTCAGTTACCATTCACCCTGTGTCCTTTCACTGTGTACTGACTCAGTTACTATTCACCCTGTGTCCCCTAACTGTGTACTGACTCAGTTACCTTTGACCCTGTCTCCCCTCACTGTGTTCTGACTTAGTTACCATTCACCCTGTCTCCCCTCACTGTGTACTGACCCAGTTCCCATTCACCCTGTCTCCCTTCACTGTGTACTGACTTAGTTACCATTCACCCTGTCTCCCCTCACTGTGTACTGACTCAGTTACCATTCACCCTGTCTCCCCTCACTGTGTACTGCTTCAGTTACCTTTCTCCCTGTCACCCCCCACTTTTTTCTGACTCAGTTACCATTCACCCTGTCTCCCCTCACTGTGTTCTGACTCAGTTACCATTCACCCTGTCTCCCCTCACTGTGTACTGACTCAGTTACCATTCACTCTGTCTCACCTCACTTTATACTGACTTTGTTACCATTTACCCTTTCACCTTTCACTGTGTACTTACTCAGTTACCATTCACCCTGTCTCACCTCTGTTTATACTGACTCAGTTACCATTCTCCCTGTCTCCCCTCACTGTGTACTTACTCAATTACCATTCACCCTGTCTCCCCTCACTGTGTACTGACTCAGTTACCATTCACCCTGTCTCCTCTCACTGTGTACTCACTCAGTTACCATTCACCCTGTCTCCCCTCACTGTGTACTGACTCCGTTACCATTCACCCTGTCTCCCCTCACTGTGCACTCACTCAGTTACCCTTCATCCTGTCTCACCTCCCTTTATACTGATTCAGTTACCATTCACCCTCTCTCCCATCACTGTGTACTGACTCTGTTACATTCACCTGTCTCACCTCCCTTTATAGTGACTCAGTTACCATTCACCTGTCTCCCCTCACTGTGTTTTGACTCAGTTACCATTCACCCTGTCTCCCCTCACTGTGTACTGACTCAGTTACCATTCACCCTGTCTCCCCTCACTGTGTACTGACTCAGTTACCATTCACCCTGTCTCCCCTCACTGTGTGCTGACTCAGTTACCATTCACCTGTCTCCCCTCACTGTGTACTGACTGAGTTACCATTCACCCTGTCTCCCCTCACTGTGTACTGACTGAGTTACCATTCACCCTGTCTCCCCTCACTGTGTACTGACTCAGTTACCACTCACCCTGTCTCCCCTCACTGTGTACTTACTCAGTTACCATTCACCATGTCTCCCCTCACTGTGTACTGATTCAGTTACCATTCATCCTGTCTCCCCTCACCGTGTACTCACTCAGTTACCATTCACCCTGTCTCCCCTCAATCTGTACTCACTCAGTTACCATTCACCTGTCTCCCCTCACTGTGTACTGACTCAGTTACCATTCACCATGTCTCCCCTCACTGTGTACTTTCTCAGTTACCATTCACCTGTTTCCCCTCACTGTGTACTGACTCAGTTACCATTCACCCTATCTCCCCTCGCTGCGTCCTCACTCAGTTACCATTCACCCTGTCTCCCCTCACCGTGTACTCACTGAGTTACCATTCACACCCTCTCCCCTCACTGTGTACTGACTCAGTTACCATTCACCCTGTCTCCCCTCACTGTGAACTGACTCAGTTACCATTCACCCTGTCTCCCCTCACTGTGTACTGACTCAGTTACCATTCACCCTGTCTCCCCTCACTGTGTACTTAGTCAGTTACCATTCACCCTGTCTCCCCTCACTGTGTCCTGAGTCAGTTACCATTCACCCTGTCGCCCCTCACTGTGTACTGAGTCAGTTACCATTCACCCTGTCTCCCCTCACTGTGTCCTGAGTCAGTTACCATTCACCCTGTCTACCCTCATTGTGTACTGATTCAGTTACCATTCTCCCTGTCTCGCCTCACTGTGTACTGATTCAGTTACCATTCACCCTGTCTCCCCTCACTGTGTACTGACTCAGTTACCGTTCACCGACTCCCCCCTCACTGTTTACTGACTCAGTTACTATTCACCCTGTCTCCCTTCACGGTGTACTGACTTAGTTCCCATTCACCCTGTCTCCCCTCACTGTGTACTCTCTCAGTTACCATTCACCCTGTGTCCTTTCACTGTGTACTGACTGAGTTACCATTCACCCTGTCTCCCCTGACTGTGTACTCACTCAGTTACAATTCACCCTGTCTCCCCTCAATGTGTACTCACTCAGTTACCCTTCACCCTGGCTCCCCTCTGTGTACTGAATGAGTTACAATTCACCCTGTCTCCCCTCACTGTGTACTGACTCAGTTACCCTTCACCCTGTCTCCCCTCACTTTGTACTGACTCAGTTACCCTTCACCCTGTCTCCCCTCACTGTGTACTGACTCAGTTACCATTCACCCTGTCTCCCCTCACTGTGTACTGACTCAGTTACCATTCACCCTGTCTCTCCTCACTGTGTACTGACTCAGTTACCATTCACCCATTCGCCCCTCACTGTGTACTGAGTCAGTTACCATTCACCCTGTCTCCCCTCACTGTGTCCTGAGTCAGTTACCATTCACCCTGTCTCCCCTCACTGTGTCCTGAGTCAGTTACCACTCACCCTGTCACCACTCACTGTGTCCTGAGTCAGTTACCATTCACCCTGTCTCCCCTCACTGTGTCCTGAGTCAGTTACCATTCACCCTGTCTCCCCTCACTGTGTCCTGAGTCAGTTACCACTCACGCTGTCACCACTCACTGTGTCCTGAGTCAGTTACCATTCACCCTGTCTCCCCTCACTGTGTACTGACTCAGTTACCATTCACCCTCTCTCCCCTCACTGTGTATTCTCTCAGTTACCATTCACCCTGTCTCCCCTCACTGTGTATTCTCTCAGTTACCATTCACCCTGTCTCCCCTCACTGTGTATTCTCTCAGTTACCATTCACCCTGTGTCCCCTCACTGCACTGACTCTGTTACCATTCACCCTGTCTCACCTCTCTGTGTATTCTCTCAGTTACCATTCACCCTCTTTCCCCTCACTGTGCACTGACTCTGTTACCATTCACCCTGTCTCCCGTCACTGTGTATTCTCTCAGTTACCATTCACCCTGTCTCCCCTCACTGGGTACTGACTCAGTTACCATTCACCCTCTTTCCCCTCACTGTGTACTGACTCTGTTACCATTCACCCTGTCACCCCTCACTGTGTACTGATTCAGTTATAATTCACCCTGTCTCACCTCACTGTGTATTGTCTCAGTTACCATTCACCTGTCTCCCCTCAGTGTACTGACTGAGTTACCATTCACCCTGTCTCCCCTCACTGTGTACTGTCTCAGTTACCGTTCACCCTGTCCCCCCTCACTGTGTACTGTCTCAGTTACCGTTCACCCTGTTTCCCCTCACTGTGTACTCACTCAGTTACCATTCACCCTGTCTCCCCTCACTATGTACTGACTCAGTTACCATTCACCCTGTCTACCCTCACTGTGTACTAACTCAGTTACCACTCACCCTGTCTCCCCTCACTGTGTACTGACTCAGTTACCTTTGACCCTGTCTCCCCTCACTGTGTTCTGACTTATTTACCATTCACCCTGTCTCCCCTCTCTGTGTACTGACTCAGTTCCCATTCACCCTGTCTCCCCTCACTGTGTACTGACTTAGTTACCATTCACCCTGTCTCCCCTCACTGTGCACTGACTCAGTTACCATTCACCCTGTCTCCCCTCACTGTGTACTGCTTCAGTTACCTTTCTCCCTGTCTCCACTCACTTTTTTCTGACTCAGTTACCATTCACCCTGTCTCCCCTCACTGTGTACTGACTCAGTTACCATTCACCCTGTCTCCCCTCACTGTGTACTGACTCAGTTACCATTCACTCTGTCTCACCTCACTTTATACTGACTTTGTTACCATTTACCCTTTCACCTTTCACTGTGTACTGACTCAGTTACCATTCACCCTGTCTCACCTCTGTTTATACTGACTCAGTTACCATTCTCCCTGTCTCCCCTCACTGTGTACTGACTCAGTTACCATTCACCCTGTCTCCCCTCACTGTGTACTCACTCAGTTACCATTCACCCTGTCTCCCCTCACTGTGTACTGACTCCGTTACCATTCACCCTGTCTCCCCTCACTGTGTACTGACTCTGTTAACATTCACCTGTCTCCCCTCACTGTGTACTCACTCAGTTACCATTCACCCTGTCTCCCCTGACTGTGTACTCACTCAGTTACCCTTCATCCTGTCTCACCTCCCTTTATACTGATTCAGTTACCATTCACCCTCTCTCCCATCACTGTGTACTGACTCAGTTACCATTCACCCTCTCTCCCCTCACTGTGTATTCTCTCAGTTACCATTCACCCTGTCTCCCCTCACTGTGTATTCTCTCAGTTACCATTCACCCTGTCTCCCCTCACTGTGTATTCTCTCAGTTACCATTCACCCTGTGTCCCCTCACTGCACTGACTCTGTTACCATTCACCCTGTCTCACCTCTCTGTGTATTCTCTCAGTTACCATTCACCCTCTTTCCCCTCACTGTGCACTGACTCTGTTACCATTCACCCTGTCTCCCGTCACTGTGTATTCTCTCAGTTACCATTCACCCTGTCTCCCCTCACTGGGTACTGACTCAGTTACCATTCACCCTCTTTCCCCTCACTGTGTACTGACTCTGTTACCATTCACCCTGTCACCCATCACTGTGTACTGATTCAGTTATAATTCACCCTGTCTCACCTCACTGTGTATTGTCTCAGTTACCATTCACCTGTCTCCCCTCAGTGTACTGACTGAGTTACCATTCACCCTGTCTCCCCTCACTGTGTACTGTCTCAGTTACCATTCACCCTGTCCCCCCTCACTGTGTACTGTCTCAGTTACCGTTCACCCTGTTTCCCCTCACTGTGTACTCACTCAGTTACCATTCACCCTGTCTCCCCTCACTATGTACTGACTCAGTTACCATTCACCCTGTCTACCCTCACTGTGTACTAACTCAGTTACCACTCACCCTGTCTCCCCTCACTGTGTACTGAGTCACTTACCATTCACCCTGTCTCCCTTCACTGTGTACTGACACAGTTACTATTCACCCTGTCTCCCCTCTCTGTGTACTGACTCAGTTACCATTTACCCTGTCTCCCCTCACTGTGTACTCACTCAGTTACCATTCACCCTGTCTCCCCTCACTGTGTATTCTCTCAGTTACCATTCACCGTCTCTCCCATCACGGTACACTGACTCTGTTTCCATTCACCTGTCTCAACTCGCTTTATACTGATTCAGTTATAATTCACCCTGTCTCACCTCACTGTGTACTGATTCATTTACCATTCACCCTGGCTCTCCTCACTGTGTACTGACTCAGTTACCATTCACCCTGTCTCCCCACACTGTGTACTGACTCAGTTACCATTCACCCTGTCTCCCCTCACTGTGTACTGACTCAGTTACCTTTTGCCCTGTCTCCCCTCACTTTGCACTGACTCTGTTACTATTCACCCTGTCTCCCCTCACTGTGTACTGACTCACTTACCATTCAACCTGTCTCCCCTCACTGTGTACTGACTCAGTTAGCATTCACCCTGTCTCCCCTCACTGTTTACTGACTCAGTTACCATTCAGCCTGTCTCCCCTCACCGTGTACTGACTCTGTTACCATTCACCAGTCTCGTCTCACTGTGTACTGACTCTGTTACCATTCACCAGTCTCGTCTCACGGTGTACTTACTCAGTTACCATTCTCCCCGTCTCCCCTCACTGTGTACTTACTCAGTTACCATTCACCCTGTCTCCCCTCACTGTGTACTGACTCAGTTACCATTCACCTGTCTCACCTCCCTTTATAGTGACTCAGTTACCATTCACCCTGTCTCACCTCATTTTATACTGATTGATTTAACATTCTCCCTGTCTCCCCTCACTGTGTACTGACTCAGTTACCTTTAACCCTGTCTCCCCTCACTGTGTACTGACTGAGAATGCCATTCACCGACTCTCCCCTCACTGTGTACTGACTCAGTTATCATTCACCCTGTCTCACCTCCCTTTATACTGATTCAGTTTCCATTCACCCTCTCTCCCATCACTGTGTACTGACTCTGTTACGTTCACCTGTCTCACCTCCCTTTATAGTGACTCAGTTACCATTCACCCTGTCTCCCCTCACTGTGTACTCTCAGTTACCATTCACCCTGTGTTCCCTCACTGTGTACTGACTCAGTTACCTTTGACCCTGTCTTCCCTCACTAAGTACTGACTGAGTTACCATTCACCGACTCTCCCCTCACTGTGTACTCACTCAGTTACCATTCACCCTGTCTCCCCTCACTGTGTACTGACTGAGAATGCCATTCACCGACTCTCCCCTCACTGTGTACTGACTCAGTTATCATTCACCCTGTCTCACCTCCCTTTATACTGATTCAGTTTCCATTCACCCTCTCTCCCATCACTGTGTACTGACTCTGTTACGTTCACCTGTCTCACCTCCCTTTATAGTGACTCAGTTACCATTCACCCTGTCTCCCCTCACTGTGTACTCTCAGTTACCATTCACCCTGTGTTCCCTCACTGTGTACTGACTCAGTTACCTTTGACCCTGTCTTCCCTCACTAAGTACTGACTGAGTTACCATTCACCGACTCTCCCCTCACTGTGTACTCACTCAGTTACCATTCACCCTGTCTCCCCTCACTGTGTTCTGACTCAGTTACCATTCACCCTGTCTCCCCTCACTGTTTACTGACTCTGTTACCATTCACGCTGTCTCCCCTTACTGTGTACTGACTCAGTTACCATTCAACCTGTCTCCCCTCACTGTGTACTGAGTCAATTACCATTCACCCTGTCTCCCCTCACTGTGTACTGACTCAGTGACATTTCACCCTGTCTCTCCTCACTGTGTACTGTCTCAGTTCCCATTCACCCTGTCTCCCCTCACCGTGCACTCTCTCAGTTACCATTCACCCTGTCTCCCCTCACTGTGTACTGACTCAGTTACCATTCACCCTGTCTCCCCTCACTGTGTACTGACTCCGTTACCATTCACCCTGTCTCCCCTCACCGTGTACTCACTCAGTTGCCATTCACCCTGTCTACCCTCACTGTGTACTGACTCAGTTACCATTCACCCTGTCTTCCCTCACTGTGTACTGACTCAGTTACCCTTCACCCTGGCTCCCCTCTGTGTCCTGAATGAGTTACAATTCACCCTGTCTCCCCTCACTGTGTACTGACTCAGTTACCCTTCACCCTGTCTCCCCTCACTTTGTACTGACTCAGTTACCCTTCACCCTGTCTCCCCTCACTGTGTACTGACTCAGTTACCATTCACCCATTCGCCCCTCACTGTGTACTGAGTCAGTTACCATTCACCCTGTCTCCCCTCACTGTGTCCTGAGTCAGTTACCATTCACCCTGTCTCCCCTCACTGTGTCCTAAGTCAGTTACCACTCACCCTGTCACCACTCACTGTGTCCTGAGTCAGTTACCATTCACCCTGTCTCCCCTCACTGTGTACTGACTCAGTTACCATTCACCCTCTCTCCCCTCACTGTGTATTCTCTCAGTTACCATTCACCCTGTCTCCCCTCACTGTGTATTCTCTCCGTTACCATTCACCCTGTCTCACCTCTCTGTGTATTCTCTCAGTTACCATTCACCCTCTTTCCCCTCACTGTGCACTGACTCTGTTACCATTCACCCTGTCTCCCGTCACTGTGTATTCTCTCAGTTACCATTCACCCTGTCTCCCCTCACTGGGTACTGACTCAGTTACCATTCACCCTCTTTCCCCTCACTGTGTACTGACTCTGTTACCATTCACCCTGTCACCCCTCACTGTGTACTGATTCAGTTATAATTCACCCTGTCTCACCTCACTTTGTACTGTCTCAGTTACCATTCACCTGTCTCCCCTCAGTGTACTGACTGAGTTACCATTCACCCTGTCTCCCCTCACTGTGTACTGTCTCAGTTACCATTCACCCTGTCCCCCCTCACTGTGTACTGTCTCAGTTACCGTTCACCCTGTTTCCCCTCACTGTGTACTCACTCAGTTACCATTCACCCTGTCTCCCCTCACTATGTACTGACTCAGTTACCATTCACCCTGTCTACCCTCACTGTGTACTAACTCAGTTACCACTCACCCTGTCTCCCCTCACTGTGTACTGAGTCACTTACCATTCACCCTGTCTCCCTTCACTGTGTACTGACACAGTTACTATTCACCCTGTCTCCCCTCTCTGTGTACTGACTCAGTTACCATTTACCCTGTCTCCCCTCACTGTGTACTCACTCAGTTACCATTCACCCTGTCTCCCCTCACTGTGTATTCTCTCAGTTACCATTCACCGTCTTTCCCATCACGGTGCACTGACTCTGTTTCCATTCACCTGTCTCAACTCGCTTTATACTGATTCAGATATAATTCACCCTGTCTCACCTCACTGTGTACTGATTCATTTACCATTCACCCTGGCTCTCCTCACTGTGTACTGACTCAGTTACCATTCACCCTGTCTCCCCACACTGTGTACTGACTCAGTTACCATTCACCCTGTCTCCCCTCACTGTGTACTGACTCAGTTAACTTTTGCCCTGTCTCCCCTCACTTTGCACTGACTCTGTTACTATTCACCTTGTCTCCCCTCACTGTGTACTGACTCACTTACCATTCAACCTGTCTCCCCTCACTGTGTACTGACTCAGTTACCATTCACCCTGTCTCCCCTCACTGTTTACTGACTCAGTTACCATTCAGCCTGTCTCCCCTCACCGTGTACTGACTCTGTTACCATTCACCAGTCTCGTCTCACTGTGTACTGACTCTGTTACCATTCACCAGTCTCGTCTCACGATGTACTTACTCAGTTACCATTCTCCCCGTCTCCCCTCACTGTGTACTTACTCAGTTACCATTCACCCTGTCTCCCCTCACTGTGTACTGACTCAGTTACCATTCACCTGTCTCACCTCCCTTTATAGTGACTCAGTTACCATTCACCCTGTCTCACCTCATTTTATACTGATTGATTAAACATTCTCCCTGTCTCCCCTCACTGTGTACTGACTCAGTTACCTTTAACCCTGTCTCCCCTCACTGTGTACTGACTGAGAATGCCATTCACCGACTCTCCCCTCACTGTGTACTGACTCAGTTATCATTCACCCTGTCTCACCTCCCTTTATACTGATTCAGTTTCCATTCACCCTCTCTCCCATCACTGTGTACTGACCTCCCTTTATAGTGACTCAGTTACCATTCACCCTGTGTTCCCTCACTGTGTACTGACTCAGTTACCTTTGACCCTGTCTCCCCTCACTAAGTACTGACTGAGTTACCATTCACCGACTCTCCCCTCACTGTGTACTCACTCAGTTACCATTCACCCTGTCTCCCCTCACTGTGTTCTGACTCAGTTACCATTCACCCTGTCTCCCCTCACTGTTTACTGACTCTGTTACCATTCACGCTGTCTCCCCTTACTGTGTACTGACTCAGTTACCATTCAACCTGTCTCCCCTCACTGTGTACTGAGTCAATTACCATTCACCCTGTCTCCCCTCACTGTGTACTGACTCAGTGACATTTCACCCTGTCTCTCCTCACTGTGTACTGTCTCAGTTCCCATTCACCCTGTCTCCCCTCACCGTGCACTCTCTCAGTTACCATTCACCCTGTCTCCCCTCACTGTGTACTGACTCAGTTACCATTCACCCTGTCTCCCCTCACTGTGTACTGACTCCGTTACCATTCACCCTGTCTCCCCTCACAGTGTACTCACTCAGTTGCCATTCACCCTGTCTACCCTCACTGTGTACTGACTCAGTTACCATTCACCCTGTCTTCCCTCACTGTGTACTGACTCAGTTACCTTTCACCCTGTCTCCCCTCACTGTGTAGTGACTCAGTTACCATTCACCCTGTCTCCCCTCACTGTGTACTGACTCCGTTACCATTCACCTGTCTCAACTCACTTTATACTAATTCAGTTATCATTCACCCTGTGTCACCTGACTTTATACTGACTCAGTTACCATTCACCCTGTCTCCCCTCACTGTGTACTCACTCAGTTACATTCACCCTGTGTCCCCTCACTGTGTACTGACACAGTTACCATTCACCCTGTCTCCCCTCTCTGTGTACTGATTCAGTTACCATTCACCCTGTCTCCCCTCTCTGTGTACTGATTCAGTTACCATTCACCCTTTCTCCCCTCACTGTGTGCTCACTCAGTTACCTTTGACCCTGTCTCCCCTCACTGTGTACTGACTCAGTTACCATTCACCCTGTCTACCCTCACTGTGTACTGACTCAGTTACCATTCACCCTGTCTCCCATCACTTTGTACTCACTCAGTTACCCTTCACCCTGGCTCCCCTCTGTGTCCTGAATGAGTTACAATTCACCCTGTCTCCCCTCACTGTGTACTGACTCAGTTACCCTTCACCCTGTCTCCCCTCACTGTGTACTGACTCAGTTACCCTTCACCCTGTCTCCCCTCACTTTGTACTCACTCAGTTACCCTTCACCCTGTCTCCCCTCACTGTGTACTGACTCAGTTACCATTCACCCATTCGCCCCTCACTGTGTACTGAGTCAGTTACCATTCACGCTGTCTCCCCTCACTGTGTCCTGAGTCAGTTACCATTCACCCTGTCTCCCCTCACTGTGTCCTAAGTCAGTTACCACTCACCCTGTCACCACTCACTGTGTCCTGAGTCAGTTACCATTCACCCTGTCTCCCCTCACTGTGTACTGACTCAGTTACCATTCACCCTCTCTCCCCTCACTGTGTATTCTCTCAGTTACCATTCACCCTGTCTCCCCTCACTGTGTATTCTCTCCGTTACCATTCACCCTGTCTCCCCTCACTGTGTATTCTCTCAGTTACCATTCACCCTGTGTCCCCTCACTGCACTGACTCTGTTACCATTCACCCTGTCTCACCTCTCTGTGTATTCTCTCAGTTACCATTCACCCTCTTTCCCCTCACTGTGCACTGACTCTGTTACCATTCACCCTGTCTCCCGTCACTGTGTATTCTCTCAGTTACCATTCACCCTGTCTCCCCTCACTGGGTACTGACTCAGTTACCATTCACCCTCTTTCCCCTCACTGTGTACTGACTCTGTTACCATTCACCCTGTCACCCCTCACTGTGTACTGATTCAGTTATAATTCACCCTGTCTCACCTCACTTTGTACTGTCTCAGTTACCATTCACCTGTCTCCCCTCAGTGTACTGACTGAGTTACCATTCACCCTGTCCCCCCTCACTGTGTACTGTCTCAGTTACCGTTCACCCTGTTTCCCCTCACTGTGTACTCACTCAGTTACCATTCACCCTGTCTCCCCTCACTATGTACTGACTCAGTTACCATTCACCCTGTCTACCCTCACTGTGTACTAACTCAGTTACCACTCACCCTGTCTCCCCTCACTGTGTACTGAGTCACTTACCATTCACCCTGTCTCCCTTCACTGTGTACTGACACAGTTACTATTCACCCTGTCTCCCCTCTCTGTGTACTGACTCAGTTACCATTTACCCTGTCTCCCCTCACTGTGTACTCACTCAGTTACCATTCACCCTGTCTCCCCTCACTGTGTATTCTCTCAGTTACCATTCACCGTCTTTCCCATCACGGTGCACTGACTCTGTTTCCATTCACCTGTCTCAACTCGCTTTATACTGATTCAGATATAATTCACCCTGTCTCACCTCACTGTGTACTGATTCATTTACCATTCACCCTGGCTCTCCTCACTGTGTACTGACTCAGTTACCATTCACCCTGTCTCCCCACACTGTGTACTGACTCAGTTACCATTCACCCTGTCTCCCCTCACTGTGTACTGACTCAGTTAACTTTTGCCCTGTCTCCCCTCACTTTGCACTGACTCTGTTACTATTCACCTTGTCTCCCCTCACTGTGTACTGACTCACTTACCATTCAACCTGTCTCCCCTCACTGTGTACTGACTCAGTTACCATTCACCCTGTCTCCCCTCACTGTTTCCTGACTCAGTTACCATTCAGCCTGTCTCCCCTCACCGTGTACTGACTCTGTTACCATTCACCAGTCTCGTCTCACTGTGTACTGACTCTGTTACCATTCACCAGTCTTGTCTCACGATGTACTGACTCAGTTACCATTCACCTGTCTCACCTCCCTTTATAGTGACTCAGTTACCATTCACCCTGTCTCACCTCATTTTATACTGATTGATTAAACATTCTCCCTGTCTCCCCTCACTGTGTACTGACTCAGTTACCTTTAACCCTGTCTCCCCTCACTGTGTACTGACTGAGAATGCCATTCACCGACTCTCCCCTCACTGTGTACTGACTCAGTTATCATTCACCCTGTCTCACCTCCCTTTATACTGATTCAGTTTCCATTCACCCTCTCTCCCATCACTGTGTACTGACCTCCCTTTATAGTGACTCAGTTACCATTCACCCTGTGTTCCCTCACTGTGTACTGACTCAGTTACCTTTGACCCTGTCTCCCCTCACTAAGTACTGACTGAGTTACCATTCACCGACTCTCCCCTCACTGTGTACTCACTCAGTTACCATTCACCCTGTCTCCCCTCACTGTGTTCTGACTCAGTTACCATTCACCCTGTCTCCCCTCACTGTTTACTGACTCTGTTACCATTCACGCTGTCTCCCCTTACTGTGTACTGACTCAGTTACCATTCAACCTGTCTCCCCTCACTGTGTACTGAGTCAATTACCATTCACCCTGTCTCCCCTCACTGTGTACTGACTCAGTGACATTTCACCCTGTCTCTCCTCACTGTGTACTGTCTCAGTTCCCATTCACCCTGTCTCCCCTCACCGTGCACTCTCTCAGTTACCATTCACCCTGTCTCCCCTCACTGTGTACTGACTCAGTTACCATTCACCCTGTCTCCCCTCACTGTGTACTGACTCCGTTACCATTCACCCTGTCTCCCCTCACCGTGTACTCACTCAGTTGCCATTCACCCTGTCTACCCTCACTGTGTACTGACTCAGTTACCATTCACCCTGTCTTCCCTCACTGTGTACTGACTCAGTTACCTTTCACCCTGTCTCCCCTCACTGTGTAGTGACTCAGTTACCATTCACCCTGTCTCCCCTCACTGTGTACTGACTCCGTTACCATTCACCTGTCTCAACTCACTTTATACTAATTCAGTTATCATTCACCCTGTGTCACCTGACTTTATACTGACTCAGTTACCATTCACCCTGTCTCCCCTCACTGTGTACTCACTCAGTTACATTCACCCTGTGTCCCCTCACTGTGTACTGACACAGTTACCATTCACCCTGTCTCCCCTCTCTGTGTACTGATTCAGTTACCATTCACCCTGTCTCCCCTCTCTGTGTACTGATTCAGTTACCATTCACCCTTTCTCCCCTCACTGTGTGCTCACTCAGTTACCTTTGACCCTGTCTCCCCTCCCTGTGTACTGACTCAGTTACCATTCACCCTGTCTACCCTCACTGTGTACTGACTCAGTTACCATTCACCCTGTCTCCCATCACTTTGTACTCACTCAGTTACCCTTCACCCTGGCTCCCCTCTGTGTCCTGAATGAGTTACAATTCACCCTGTCTCCCCTCACTGTGTACTGACTCAGTTACCATTCACCCTGTCTCCCATCACTTTGTACTCACTCAGTTACCCTTCACCCTGGCTCCCCTCTGTGTCCTGAATGAGTTACAATTCACCCTGTCTCCCCTCACTGTGTACTGACTCAGTTACCCTTCACCCTGTCTCCCCTCACTTTGTACTGACTCAGTTACCCTTCACCCTGTCTCCCCTCACTGTGTACTGACTCAGTTACCATTCACCCTGTCTCCCCTCACTGTGTACTGACTCAGTTACCATTCACCCTGTCTCCCCTCACTGTGTCCTGAGTCAGTTACCATTCACCCTGTCTCCCCTCACTGTGTCCTGAGTCAGTTACCACTCACCCTGTCACCACTCACTGTGTCCTGAGTCAGTTACCATTCACCCTGTCTCCCCTCACTGTGTACTGACTCAGTTACCATTCACCCTCTCTCCCCTCACTGTGTATTCTCTCAGTTACCATTCACCCTGTCTCCCCTCACTGTGTATTCTCTCCGTTACCATTCACCCTGTCTCCCCTCACTGTGTATTCTCTCAATTACCATTCACCCTGTGTCCCCTCACTGCACTGACTCTGTTACCATTCACCCTGTCTCACCTCTCTGTGTATTCTCTCAGTTACCATTCACCCTCTTTCCCCTCACTGTGCACTGACTCTGTTACCATTCACCCTGTCTCCCGTCACTGTGTATTCTCTCAGTTACCATTCACCCTGTCTCCCCTCACTGGGTACTGACTCAGTTACCATTCACCCTCTTTCCCCTCACTGTGTACTGACTCTGTTACCATTCACCCTGTCACCCCTCACTGTGTACTGATTCAGTTATAATTCACCCTGTCTCACCTCACTGTGTACTGTCTCAGTTACCATTCACCTGTCTCCCCTCAGTGTACTGACTGAGTTACCATTCACCCTGTCTCCCCTCACTGTGTACTGTCTCAGTTACCATTCACCCTGTCCCCCCTCACTGTGTACTGTCTCAGTTACCGTTCACCCTGTTTCCCCTCACTGTGTACTCACTCAGTTACCATTCACCCTGTCTACCCTCACTGTGTACTAACTCAGTTACCACTCACCCTGTCTCCCCTCACTGTGTGCTGAGTCACTTACCATTCACCCTGTCTCCCTTCACTGTGTACTGACACAGTTACTATTCACCCTGTCTCCCCTCTCTGTGTACTGACTCAGTTACCATTTACCCTGTCTCCCCTCACTGTGTACTCACTCAGTTACCATTCACCCTGTCTCCCCTCACTGTGTATTCTCTCAGTTACCATTCACCGTCTCTCCCATCACGGTGCACTGACTCTGTTTCCATTCACCTGTCTCAACTCGCTTTATACTGATTCAGTTATAATTCACCCTGTCTCACCTCACTGTGTACTGATTCATTTACCATTCACCCTGGCACTCCTCACTGTGTACTGACTCAGTTACCATTCACCCTGTCTCCCCACACTGTGTACTGACTCAGTTACCATTCACCCTGTCTCCCCTCACTGTGTACTGACTCAGTTACCTTTTGCCCTGTCTCCCCTCACTTTGCACTGACTCTGTTACTATTCACCCTGTCTCCCCTCACTGTGTACTGACTCACTTACCATTCAACCTGTCTCCCCTCACTGTGTACTGACTCAGTTACCATTCACCCTGTCTCCCCTCACTGTTTACTGACTCAGTTACCATTCAGCCTGTCTCCCCTCACCGTGTACTGACTCTGTTACCATTCACCAGTCTCGTCTCACTGTGTACTGACTCTGTTTACATTCACCAGTCTCGTCTCACGGTGTACTTACTCAGTTACCATTCTCCCCGTCTCCCCTCACTGTGTACTTACTCAGTTACCATTCACCCTGTCTCCCCTCACTGTGTACTGACTCAGTTACCATTCACCTGTCTCACCTCCCTTTATAGTGACTCAGTTACCATTCACCCTGTCTCACCTCATTTTATACTGATTGATTTAACATTCTCCCTGTCTCCCCTCACTGTGTACTGACTGAGAATGCCATTCACCGACTCTCCCCTCACTGTGTACTGACTCAGTTATCATTCACCCTGTCTCACCTCCCTTTATACTGATTCAGTTTCCATTCACCCTCTCTCCCATCACTGTGTACTGACTCTGTTACGTTCACCTGTCTCACCTCCCTTTATAGTGACTCAGTTACCATTCACCCTGTCTCCCCTCACTGTGTACTCTCAGTTACCATTCACCCTGTGTTCCCTCACTGTGTACTGACTCAGTTACCTTTGACCCTGTCTCCCCTCACTAAGTACTGACTGAGTTATCATTCACCGACTCTCCCCTCACTGTGTACTCACTCAGTTACCATTCACCCTGTCTCCCCTCACTGTGTTCTGACTCAGTTACCATTCACCCTGTCTCCCCTCACTGTTTACTGACTCTGTTACCATTCACGCTGTCTCCCCTTACTGTGTACTGACTCAGTTACCATTCAACCTGTCTCCCCTCACTGTGTACTGAGTCAATTACCATTCACCCTGTCTCCCCTCACTGTGTACTGACTCAGTGACATTTCACCCTGTCTCTCCTCAGTGTGTACTGTCTCAGTTCCCATTCACCCTGTCTCCCCTCACCGTGCACTCTCTCAGTTACCATTCACCCTGTCTCCCCTCACTGTGTACTGACTCCGTTACCATTCACCCTGTCTCCCCTCACCGTGTACTCACTCAGTTGCCATTCACCCTGTCTACCCTCACTGTGTACTGACTCAGTTACCATTCACCCTGTCTTCCCTCACTGTGTACTAACTCAGTTACCTTTCACCCTGTCTCCCCTCACTGTGTAGTGACTCAGTTACCATTCACCCTCTCTCCCCTCACTGTGTACTGACTCAGTTACCTTTGACCCTGTCTCCCCTCGCTTGTACTGACTCAGTTACCATTCACCCTGTCTCCCCTCACTGTGTACTGACTCAGTTACCATTCAACCTGTCTGCCCTCACTGTGTTCTCACTCAGTTTCCATTCACCATGTCTACCATCACTGTGTTATCTCTCATTTACCATTCACCCTCTCTCCCATCAATGTGTACTGACTCTGTTACATTCACCTGTCTCACCTCCTTTTATAGTGACTCAGTTACCATTCACCCTGTCTCACCTCATTTTATACTGATTCATTTAACATTCTCCCTGTCTCCCCTCACTGTGTACTGGCTCAGTTACCTTTAACCCTGTCTCCCCTCACTGTGTACTGACTGAGAATGCCATTCACCGACTCTCCCCTCACTGTGTACTGACTCAGTTATCATTCACCCTGTCTCACCTCCCTTTATACTGATTCAGTTTCCATTCACCCTCTCTCCCATCACTGTGTACTGACTTTGTTACGTTCACCTGTCTCACCTCCCTTTATAGTGACTCAGTTACCATTCACCCTGTGTTCCCTCACTGTGTACTGACTCAGTTACTTTTGACCCTGTCTCCCCTCACTAAGTACTGACTGAGTTACCATTCACCGACTCTCCCCTCACTGTGTACTCACTCAGTTACCATTCACCCTGTCTCCCGTCACTGTGTTCTGACTCAGTTACCATTCAGCCTCTCTCCCCTCACTGTTTACTGACTCTGTTACCATTCACGCTGTCTCCCCTTACTGTGTACTGACTCAGTTACCATTCAACCTGTCTCCCCTCACTGTGTACTGAGTCAATTACCATTCACCCTGTCTCCCCTCACTGTTAACTGAATCAGTTACTATTCACCCTGTGTCCCCTCACTGTGTACTGACTCAGTTACCATTCAACCCTTCTCCCTTCACTGTGTTCTCACTCAGTTACCAGTCACCCTGTCTCCCCTCACTGTGTATTCACTCAGTTACCATTCAGCCTGTCTCCCCTCACCGTGTACTGACTCTGTTACCATTCACCTGTCTCACCTCCCTTTATACTGATTCAGTTATCATTCACTCTGTCTCACCTCACTTTATACTGACTCAGTTACCATTCACCCTGTCTCGCCTCACTGTGTACTGATTCACTTACCATTCTCCCTGTCTCCCCTCACTGTCTACTGACTCAGTTACCATTCACCCTGTCTCCCCTCACTGTGTACTGACTCAGTTACCATTTACGTTGTCTCCCCTCAGTGTGTACTGACTCAGTTACCATTCACCCTGTCTCCCCTCACTGTGTACTGACTCAGTTATAGTTCAGCTGTCTCACCTCACTTTATACTCACTCAGTTGCCATTCACCTTGTCTCCCCTCACTGTGTACTGACTCACTTACCATTCAACCTGTCTCCCCTCACTGTGTACTGACTCAGTTACCATTCACCCTGTCTCCCTTCACTGCTTACTGACTCAGTTACCATTCAGCCTGTCTCCCCTCACCGTGTACTGACTTTGTTACCATTCACCAGTCTCGTCTCACTGTGTACTGATTCTGTTACCATTCACCAGTCTCGTCTCACTGTGTACTTACTCAGTTACCATTCACCCTGTCTCGTCTCACTGTGTACTGATTCAGTTACCATTCTCCCTGTCTCCCCTCACTGTGTACTGACTCAGTTAACATTCACCCTGTCTCCCCTCACTGTGTACTGACTCAGTTACCATTCACCCTGTCTCCCCTCACCGTGTACTCACTCAGTTACCATTCACCCTGTCTCCCCTCACTGTCTACTGATTCAGTTACCATTCACCCTGTCTCCCCTCACTGTGTACTGATTCAGTTACAGTTACCCCTGTCTCCCCTCACTGTGTACTGACTCAGTTACCATTCATTCTGTCTCCCCTCATCGTGTACTCACTCAGTTACCATTCACCCTGTCTCCCCTCACTGTGTACTGACTCAGTTACCATTCACCGTGTCTCCCCTCACTGTGTACTGACTCAGTTACCCTTCACCTGTCTCACCTGACTTTATACTGACTCAGTTGCCATTCATCCTGTCTCCTCTCACTGTGTACTCACTCAGTTACCATTCACCATGTCTCCCCTCACGGTGTACTGACTCAGTTACCGTTCACCCTGTCTCACCTCACTGTGTACTGATTCAGTTACCATTCTCCCTGTCTCCCCTCACTGCGTACTGACTCAGTTACATTTCACCTTGTCTCCCCTCACTGTGTACTTACTCAGTTACCATTCACCCTGTCTCCCCTCAGTGTGTACTGATTCAGTTACCATTCTCCGTGTCTCCCCTCACTGTGTACTGACACAGTTACATTTCACCCTGTCTCCCCTCACTGTTTACTGACTCAGTTACCATTCACCCTGTCTCCGCTCACTGTGCACTGATTCAGTTACCATTCTCCCTGTCTCCCCTCACTGTGTACTGACTCAGTGACATTTCACCCTGTCTCTCCTCACTGTGTACTGTCTCAGTTCCCATTCACCCTGTCTCCCCTCACCGTGCACTCACTCAGTTACCATTCACCCTGTCTCCCCTCACTGTGTACTGACTCAGTTACCATTCACCCTGTCTCCCCTCATTGTGTACTGACTCCGTTACCATTCACCCTGTCTCCCCTCACCGTGTACTCACTCAGTTGCCATTCACCCTGTCTACCCTCACTGTGTACTGACTCAGTTACCATTCACCCTGTCTTCCCTCACTGTGTACTGACTCAGTTACCTTTCACCCTGTCTCCCCTCCCTGTGTACTGACTCAGTTACCATTCACCCTGTCTCCCCTCACTGTGTACTGACTCCGTTACCATTCACCTGTCTCAACTCACTTTATACTAATTCAGTTATCATTCACCCTGTGTCACCTGACTTTATACTGACTCAGTTACCATTCACCCTGTCTCCCCTCACTGTGTACTCACTCATTTGCCATTCACCCTGTCTGCCCTCATTTTGTACTCACTCAGTTACCATTCACCCTCTATCCCCTCACTGTTACTGACTCAGTTACCATTCATCTGTCTCCCCTCACTGTGTACTGACTCAGTTTCCTTTGACCCTGTCTCCCCTCACTGTGTACTGACTCAGTTAACTTTCACCTGTCTCCCCTCACTGTGTTGTGACTCAGTTACCATTCTCCCTTTATCCCCTCACTGTGTACTGACTCAGTTAACCTTCATCCTGGCTGCCCTCACTGTCTTCTGACTCAGTTACCATTCACCCTGTCTCCCCTCACTGTGTACTCACTCAGTTACCGTTCTCCCTGTCTCCCCTGACTGTGTACTCACTCAGTTACCATTCACCGTGTCTCACCTCACTTTATACTGACTCAGTTACCATTCACCCTGTCTCCCCTCACTCTGTACTGACTCAGTTACCATTAACCCTGTCTCCCCTCACTGTGTACTGACTCAGTTACCATTCACCCTGTCTCCCCTCACTGTGTACTGACTTAGTTACCATTCGCCCTGTCACCTCTCACTGTGTACTGACTTGGTTACCATTCACCCTTTCTACCCTCACTGTGCACTCACTCATTTACCATTCACCCTGTCTCCCCTCACTGTGTACTGACTCAGTTACCATTCGCCCTGTCTCTCCTTACTGTGTACTGATTCAGTTACAATTCCCCCTGTCTCCCCTCACTGTGTACTGACTCCGTTACCATTCATCCTTTCTCCCCTCACAGTGTACTCACTGAGTTACCTTTCACCTGTCTCCCCTCACTGTGTACTGTCTCAGTTACCATTCACCTGTCTCAACACACTTTTTAATGACTCAGTTGTCTTTCACCCTGTCTCCCCTCACTTTATACTGACTCAGTTACCGTTCTCCCTGTCTCCCCTCACTGTGCACTGACTAAGTTACCATTCACCGTGTCTCACCTCACTTTATACTGACTCAGTTACCATTCACCCTCTCTCCCCTCACTCTGTACTGACTCAGTTACCATTAACCCTGTCTCCCCTCAATGTGTACTGACTCAGTTACCATTCACCCTGTCTCCCCTCACTGTGTACTGACTTTGTTACCATTCACCCTGTCACCTCTCACTGTGTACTGACTTGGTTACCATTCACCCTGTCACCCCTCACTGTGTACTGACTTGGTTACCATTCACCCTGTCTCCCCTCACTGTGTACTCACTCAGTTACCTTTCACCCTGTCTCCCCTCACTGCATACTGTGTCAGTTACTATTCACCCTGTCTCTCCTTACTGTGTACTGATTCAGTTACAGTTCCCCCTGTCTCCCCTCACTGTGTACTGACTCCGTTACCATTCATCCTTTCTCCCCTCACAGTGTACTCACTGAGTTACCTTTCACCTGTCTCCCCTCACTGTGTACTGAGTCAGTTACCATTCACCTGTCTCCCCTCACTGTGTACTCACTCAGTTACCATTCACCCTGTCTCCCCTCACTGTCTACTGATTCAGTTACCATTCACCCTGTCTCCCCTCACTGTGTACTGATTCAGTTACAATTAACATTGTCTCCCCTCACTGTGTACTGACTCCGTTACCATTCATTCTGTCTCCCCTCACCATGTACTCACTCAGTTACCATTCACCTGTCTCCCCTCACTGTGTACTCACTCAGTTACCATTCACCTGTCTCCCCTCACTGTGTACTGACTGAGTTACCATTCACCCTGTCTCCCCTCACTGTGTACTCACTCAGTTACCATTCACCCTGTCTCCCCTCACTGTGTACTGACTGAGTTACCATTCACCCTGTCTCCCCTCACTGTGTACTGACTGAGTTACCATTCACCGTGTCTCCCCTCACTGTGTACTGACTGAGTTACCAATCACCCTGTCTCCCCTCACTGTGTACTCACTCAGTTACCATTCACCCTGTCTACCTCACTGTGTACTGACTGAGTTACCATTCACCCTGTCTCCCCTCACTGTGTACTGACTGAGTTACCATTCACCCTGTCTCCCCTCACTGTGTACTGACTGAGTTATCAATCACCCTGTCTCCCCTCACTGTGTGCTCACTCAGTTACCATTCACCCTGTCTCACCTCACTGTGTACTCACTCAGTTACCATTCACCCTGTCTCCCCTCACTGTGTACTGACTCAGTTACCATTCACCCTGTCTCCCCTCACTGTGTACTCACTCAGTTACCATTCATCCTGTATCCCCTCACTTTATAATGACTCAGTTACCATTCACCCTGTCTCCCCTCACTGTGTACTGACTCAGTTACCATTCACCCTGTCTCCCCTCACTGTGTACTGACTTATTTACCATTCACCCTGTCACCATTCTCTCTGTACTGACCCAGTTACCATTCACCGTGTCTCCCCTCACTGTTTACTGACTCAGTTACCATTCACCCTGTCTCCCCTCACTGTGTACTCTCTCAGTTACCATTCACCCTGTCTCCCCTCACTGTGTACTGACTTAGTTACCATTCACCTGTCTCCCCTCACTTTTTACTGACTCAGTTACCATTCACCCTGTCTCCCCTCACTGTGTACTGACTCAGTTACCATTCTCCCTGTCTCCCCTCACTGTTTACTGACTCAGTTACCATTCACCCTTTCTCCCCTCACTGTGTACTCACTCAGTTACCATTCACCTGTCTCCCCTCATTGTTTACTGACTCAGTTACCATTCACCCTGTCTCCCCTCACTGTGTACTCACTCAGTTACCATTCACCCTGTCTCTCCTCACTGTGTACTGACTCAGTTACCCTTCACCCTGTCTCCCCTTACTGTTTACTCACTCAGTTACCCTTCACCCTGTCTCCCCTTGCTGTTTACTCACTCAGTTACCATTCACCCTGTCTCCCCTCACTGTGTACTCACTCAGTTAGCATTCACCCTGTCTCCCCTCACTGTGTACTGACTCAGTTACCATTCACCCTGTCTCCCTTCACTGTGTACTGACTCAGTTACCATTCACCCTGTCTCCCCTCACTGTGTACTGACTCAGTTACCATTCACCCTGTCTCCCCTCACTGTGTGCTGACTCAGCTACCATTCACCCTGTCTCCCCTCACTGTGTACTGACTCAGTTACCATTCACCCTGTCTCCCCTCACTGTTTACTGACTCCGTTACCTCTCACTCTTCCACCCATGTTTTTCAGGCAATTGCAAATCGGAACCTGATGGATCGTATGAAGAAAATCAAGCGTCAGCTGTCCATGACCCTGCGGGGTAGTCAGGCGTCTGAGAAATCCCTAACTGACCTATCAGAGCAGTTAAATGTTGAGGAAAACAATATCAGCGACAATGGTGAGTTCTGCTTGATCACACAGGGGATGGAGCTTTGCACGGGATGGAGTAAATGGGTCCGTGTTCAGTGTTTAGTATACTGGGCTGTAACATCGAGACACTCTGTTAGCAGCTCAAAATCAGGTGAGTGGCCACATTCTCTCTCTCTCTCTCTCTCTCTCTCTCTCTCCTCCCCACCCCAACTCTCTGCCCCAACCCCCTCTCTAATCATCTCTCTCTCTTTCCCCCACCCTCCTCCATCCATCACTCTCTCTAAACCTTTCTTTTTCTCTCTCCATCATCCTCACCCTCCCCAACCCTGTCACCCGCCTGCCCCACCCCCTACCTCTCACACACGCTGATCCGTTTTTTTTTTTAATTACTCATTGCTATTTACCCCTGATGACCTTCGATTCACCTGCCTAACCATAATCTATCGACCTCATTTCCCATAACACTATTACGGTCTCCAATCTTGAATCAAGCCCTTCATTTGCCACATCTACCAGGCTTCATCCCCACCCCACCTTGTTTACTTTCAAAGCCTCTGGACGTCCTGACTTGTGCGATTCACAAGGGCAATCATTCCTGCATGGTTCAGGTGTAAAGTGTCCCAGTGTTACAGCCTCCACTCTCCCCAGTACTGGTGCCAATGCCCCACAAACCAGAACCCACTATTCCCACACAATTTTTTGATCCACACATTCATCTCTATCTCTCTGTCTCTGTCTTTCTCTCTCTGTCTCTGTCTTTCTCTCTCTCCCTCTGTACCCTCCTCTCTCTCTCTCTCCCTCTGTACCCTCCTCTCTTTCTCCCTCTGTACCCTCCTCTCTCTCTCTCTCTCCCTCTGTACCCTCCTCACTCTCTCCCTCTGTACCCTCCTCTCTCTCTCCCTCTGTACCCTCCTCTCTCTCTCTCTCCTGCTATATCCACCTCTCTCACTCCCTCTGTACCCACCTCTCTCTCCCTCTGTACCCACCTCTCTCTCTCTCTCTGTACCCTCCTCTCTCTCTCCCTCTGTACCCACCTCTCTCTCTCCCTCTGTACCCACCTCTCTCTCTCCCACTGTATCCACCTCTCTTTCTCCCTCTGTATCCACCTCTCTCTCTCCCTCTGTACCCACCTCACTCTCTCTCTCTCCCCCTCTGTACCCTCCTCTCTGTCTCCCTCTGTACCCTCATCTCTCCCTCTGTATCTCTTTCTCTCCCTCTGTACCATCCTCTCTCGCCCGCGTTCTCTCTCTCGCCCGCGTTCTCTCTCTCGCCCGCGTTCTCTCTCTCGCCCGCGTTCTCTCTCTCGCCCGCGTTCTCTCTCTCGCCCGCGTTCTCTCTCTCGCCCGCGTTCTCTCTCGCGCGCGCGTTCTCTCTATCGCGCGCGCGTTCTCTCTATCGCGCGAGTTCTCTCTCGCGCGCGTTGTCCCTCTCGTGCGCGTTCTCGCTCTCTGTGTCGCTCTCTCTGGCGCACTCTCGCTCTCTCTGTCTCTCTCTGTCGCGCTATCGCACTCTCTCTCGCGCTCTCTCTCCCTCTACCCTTCTCTCTCTCTCCCTCTGTACCCTCCTCTCTCTCTCTCTCTCTCTCTCACTCTTGCTCTGTCTGAACCCTCCTCTCGCTCTCGCGCTCTGTCTCTCTCGGTACTCTCTCGCTCTCTCGTTCTCTCTCTCCCTACCTCTGGACCCTCCTTTCTCTCTCCATTTGTACCCACCTCTCTCTCTCCCTCTGTACCCACCTCACTCTCTCTCTCTGTACCCACCTCACTCTCTCTCTCTGTACCCACCTCTCTCTCTCCCTCTGTACCCACCTCACTCTCTCTCTCTGTACCCTTCTCTCTCTCTCTCTGTACCCTCCTCTCTCTCTCCCTCTGTACCCTCATCTCTCCCTCTGTATCTCTCTCTTTCTCTCACTCTGTACCATCCTCTATCGCGCGCGTTCTCTCTCTCGCGCGCGTGCTCTCTCTCGCCCGCGTTCTCTCTCTCGCCCGCGTTCTCTCTCTCGCCCGCGTTCTCTCTCTCGCCCGCGTTTTCTCTCTCTCGCCCGCGTTGTCCCTCTTGCGCGCGTTCTCTCTCTCGCGCGCGTTCTCTCTCTCGCGCGCGTTCTCTCTCTCGTGCGAGTTCTCTCTCTCGCGCGCGTTCTCTCTCTCGCCCGTGTTCTCTCTCTCGCCCGCGTTCTCTCTCTCGCCCGCGTTCTCTCTCTCGCCCGCGTTCTCTCTCTCGCCCGCGTTGTCCCTCTTGCGCGCGTTCTCTCTCTCGCGCGCGTTCTCTCTCTCGCGCGCGTTCTCTCTCTCGTGCGAGTTCTCTCTCTCGCGCACGTTGTCCCTCTCGCGCGCGTTCTCGCTCTCTGTGTCGCTCTGGCGCACTTTGTCACTCTCTCTGGCGCACTCTCGCTCTCTCTGCCTCTCTCTGTAGCGCTATCACTCTCTCTCTCACGCTCTCTCTCCCTCTACCCTTATCTCTCTCTCCCTCTGTACCCTCCTCTCTCTCTCTCTCTCTCTCTCTCTCATTCTTGCTCTGTCTGAACCCTCCTCTCGCTCTCGCGCTCTGTCTCTCTCGGTACCCTCCTCTCTCTCGCTCTCTCGTTCTCTCCCTACCTCTGGACCCTCCTTTCTCTCTCTCCCTCCCTCTGTAGCCTCCTCTCTCATTCTCTCTCTCCATACTTCTGTACCCTCTTCTCTCTCTCTCTCTCTCTCCCTAAATCTGTACCCTCTTTTCTCTCTCTCGCTCTCTCTCTCTGTACCCTCCTCTCGCTCTCTCTATTTCTCTCTGTACCCTCCGCTCTCTCTCTCTCTCTCTCTCTGCACCCTTGCTCTCCCATGCGTTCTCCCCCTCCGTCCTCCTCCGTCTCCCCCCATCCCCCTCCGTCTCCTTCCATCCCCCTCCGTCCTCCTCCGTCTCCCCCCGTCCCCCCCCGTCCCCCTCCGTCTCCCTCCGTCTCCCTCCGTCTCCCTCCGTCTCCCTCCGTCTCCCTCCGTCTCCCTCCGTCCCCTTCCGTCCCCCTCCGTCCCCCTCCGTCCCCCTCCGTCCCCCTCCGTCCCCCTCCGTCCCCCTCCGTCCCCCTCCGTCCCCCTCCGTCCCCCTCCGTCCCCCTCCGTCCCCCTCCGTCCCCCTCCGTCCCCCTCCGTCCCCCTCCGTCCCCCTCCGTCCCCCTCCGTCCTCCTCCGTCCCCCTCCGTCCTCCTCCGTCTCCCTCCGTCCCCCTCCGTCCTCCTCTGTCTCCTCCTGTCCCCCTCCGTCTCTCCCAGTCCCCCTCCGTCTCCCCCCGTCCCCACTCCGTCTACCCCAGTCCCCCTCCGTCTCCCTCTTTCTTTCTCTCCACACTAGAACTGCTTTCCCAGAAACCACTGGTGTCTGAACATTCATTTATTGTCTCTTTTCCTCTTCTGTTAACAATGCATAGAATATTCTAACGCCCTCTTGCCCCAGATCCTGTTATTGCTAGAATTTATTTCAGGTCATGTACCTCGAGGTAACTGCTTGTTTTCAATGCGGCTGGCATTCCTTTGGTGGGGAGTGCACTCGTGTGTGCTCGCATTTAATTCCAGTCCCTATTTGACACTGCAAGTCATCACAGCCAGATCCTTAATAATTCACATTGCATGTGTGTACTCCTTTCATCATGTACAGCCAGGGTTCCTGCTCCTGATCACTGTCCAGGGATCCCTGGGTTAGAGAGAGAGGGGAAATCACCCAGGGTTCCTGGTCCTGATCACTGTCCAGTGACTCCTGGATTAGAGAGAGAGAGAGAGAGAGGGGAAATCAGCCAGGTTACCTGCTCCTGATCACTGTCCAGTGATCCCTGGGTTAGAGAGAGAGAGAGGGGAAATCAGCCACGGATCCTGCTCCTGATCACTGTCCAGTGACCCCTGGGTTAGAGAGAGAAGGGGGAAATCAGCCAGTGTTCCTGCTCCTGATCCCTGTCCAATGATCCCTGGGTTAGAGAAAAAGAGAGGAAATCAGCCAGGGTTCCTGCTCCTGATCACTGTCCAGTGATCCCTGGGTTAGAGAGAGAGAGAAAATCAGCCAGGGTTCCTGCTCCTGATCACTGTCCAGTGAGCCCTGGGTTAGAGAGAGAGGGGAAATCAGCCAGGGTTCCTGCTCCTGATCCCTGTCCAGTGATCCCTGGGTTAGAGAGAGAGTGAGAAAGGGGAAATCAGCCAGGGTTCCTGCTCCTGATCAATGTCCAGTGATCCCTGGGTTAGAGAGAGAGAGGGGAAATCAGTCAGGGTTCGTGCTCTTGATCACTGTCCAGTGATCCCTGGGTTTGGGAGAGAGAGGGTGGAAATCACCCAGGGTTCCTACTCCTGATCACTATCCAGTGATTCCTGGGTGAGAGAGAGAAGGGAATTCAGCCAGGGCTCCTGCTCCTGATCACTGGACATGACCCCTGGGTTACAGAGGGGGGGAGAGAGAGAGAGAGGGGAAATCAGCCAGGGTTCCTGCTCCTGATCCCTGTCCAGTGATCCCTGGGTTAGAGAGAGAGAGAGAGGGGAAATCAGCCAGGGTTCCTGCTCCTGATCCCTGTCCAGTGATCCCTGGGTTAGAGAGAGAGGGGAAATCAGCCAGGGTTCCTGCTCCTGATCACTGTCCAGTGATCCCTGGGTTAGAGAGAGAGAGAGGGGAAATCAGCCAGGGATCCTGATCCTGATCACTGTCCTGCGATCCCTGGGTTAGAGAGAATGAGTGGAAATCAGCCAGGGTTCCTGCTCCTGATCACTGTCCAGTGATCCCTGGGTTAGAGAGAGAGAGGGGAAAACAGCCAGTGTTCCTGCTCCTGATCCCTGTCCAATGATCCCTGGGTTAGAGAAAAAGAGAGGAAATCAGCCAGGGTTCCTGCTCCTGATCACTGTCCAGTGATCCCGGGGTTAGAGAGAGAGTGAGAAAGGGGAAATCAGCCAGGGTTCCTGCTCCTGATCACTGTCCAGTTATACCTGGGTTAGAGGGAGAGAGGTGGAATCAGCCAGGGTTCCTGCTCTTGATCCCTGTCCAGTGATCCCTGGGTTAAAGAGAGAGGGGAAATCAGACAAGGTTCCTGCTCCTGATCACTGTCCAGTGATCCCTGGGTTAGAGAGAGAGAGAGGGGAAATCAGCCAGGGTTCCTGCTCCTGATCACTGCCCAGTTATTCCAGGGTTAGAGGAAGAGAGGTGGAATCAGCCAGGGATCCTGCTCTTGATCCCTGTCCAGTGATCCCTGGGTTAAAGAGAGAGGGGATATCAGCCAGGGTTCCTGCTCCTGATCACTGCCCAGTTATTCCAGGGTTAGAGGAAGAGAGGTGGAATCAGCCAGGGATCCTGCTTTTGATCCCTGTCCAGTGATCCCTGGGTTAAAGAGAGAGGGGAAAGCAGCCAGGGTTCCTGCTCCTGATCACTGTCCATTGACCCATGGGTTAGAGAGAGAGAGAGAAATCAGCCTGGGTTCCGGCTCGTGATCCCTGTCCAGTGATCCCTGCGTTAGAGAGAGAGAGAGGGGAAATCACCCAGTGTTCCTGCTCCTGATCACTGTCCAATGATCCCTGGGTTAGATAGAGAGAGGGGAAATCAGCCAGGGTTCCTGTTCCTGGTCACTGTCCAGTGATCCCTGAGTTAGAGAGAGGGGAAAGCAACCAGGGTTCCTGCTCCTGATCAATGTCCCGTGATCCCTGGGTTAGAGAGAGGGAGAGAGAGAGAGGGGAAATCAGCCAGGGTTCCTGCTCCTGATCCCTGTCCAGTGACCCCTGGGTTAGAGAGAGAGAGGGGAAATCAGCCAGGGTTCCTGTTCCTGGTCACTGTCCAGTGATCCCTGAGTTAGAGAGAGAGAGGGGAAAGCAACCAGGGTTCCTGCTCCTGATCAATGTCCAGTGATCCCTGGGTTAGAGAGAGGGAGAGAGAGAGCGGGGGAAATCAGCCAGGGTTCCTGCTCCTGAACCCTGTCCAGTGACCCCTGGGTTAGAGAGAGAGAGGGGAAATCAGCCAGGGTTCCTGCTCCTGATCCCTGTCCAGTGATCCCTGGGTTAGAGAGAGAGAGGGGAAATCAGCCAGGGTTCCTGCTCCTGATCACTGTCCAGTGATCCCTGGGTTAGAGAGAGAGAGAGGGGAAATCAGCCAGTGTTCCATCTCCTGATCACTGTCCAGTGATCCCGGGGTTAGAGAGAGAGAGGGGAAATCAGCCAGGGTTCCTGCTCCTGATCACTGTCCAGTGATCCCTGGGTTAGAGAGAGAGAGAGGGGAAATCAGCCAGGGTTCCTGCTCCTGATCACTGTCCAGTGACTCCAGGATTAGAGAGAGAGGGGTGAAATCAGCCAGGGTTCCTACTCCTATTCCCTGTCAAGTAATCCCTGGGTTAGAGAAAAATAGAGGAAATCAGCCAGGGTTCCTGCTCCTGATCACTGTCCGGTGATCCCTGGGTTAGAGAGAGAGGGGAAATCAGCCAGGGTTCCTGCTCCTGATCCCTGTCCAGTGATCCCTGGGTTAGAGAGAGAGAGGGGAAATCAGCCAGGTTTCCTGCTCCCGATCGCTGTCCAGTGATCCATGGGTTAGAGAGAGAGAGAGGGGAAATCAGTCAGGGTTCCTGCTCTTGATCACTGTCCAGTGATCCCTGGATGAGCACGAGAGAGAGGGGAAATCAGCCAGGATTCCTGCTCCTGATCCCTGTCCAGTGACTCCTGGATTAGAGAGAGAGGGGGGAATTCAGCCAGTGTTCCTGCTCCTGATCCCTGTCCAGTGATCCCTGGGTTAGAGAAAAAGAGGGGAAATCAATCAGGGTTCCTGCTCCTGATCACTGTCCAGTGATCCCTGGGTTAGAGAGAGAGAGGGGAAATCAGCCAGGGTTCCTGCTCCTGATCACTGTCCAATGATCCCTGGGTTAGATAGAGAGAGGGGAATTCAGCCAGAGTTCCTGCTCCGGATCACTGTCCAGTGATCCCTGGGTTAGAGAGAGAGAGAGGAAATCAATCAGGGTTCCTGCTCCTGATCATTGTCCAATGATTCCCGGGTAAGAGAGAGAGAGAGAGAGGGGAAATCAGCCAGTGTTCCTGCTCCTGATCACTGTCCCGTGACCCCTGGGTTAGAGAGAGGGAGAGAGAGAGAGGGGAAATCAGCCAGGGTTCCTGCTCCTGGTCACTGTCCAGTGATCCCTGTGTTTGGGAGAGAGAGGGTGGAAATCTCCCAGGGTTCCTACTCCTGATCACTATCCAGTGATTCCTGGGTTAGAGAGAGAAGGGAATTCAGCCAGGGTTCCTGCTCCTGATCCCTGTCCAGTGATCCCTGGGTTAGAGAGAGAGGGGAAATCAGCCAGGGTTCCTGCTCCTGATCCCTGTCCAGTGATCCCTGGGTTAGAGAGAGAGAGAGGGGAAATCAGCCAGGGTTCCTGCTCCTGATCCCTGTCCAGTGATCCCTGGGTTAGAGAGAGAGGGGAAATCAGCCAGGGTTCCTGCTCCTGATCACTGTCCTGTGACCCCTGGGTTAGAGAGAGGGAGAGAGGGTGAGGGGAAATCAGCCAGGGTTCATACTCCTGATCCCTGTCCAGTGATCCCAGGGTTAGGGCGAGAGAGAGGGGAAATCAGCCAGGGTTCTTGCTCCTGATCACTGTCCAGTGATACCTGGGTTAGAGAGAGAGAGAGGGGAAATCAGCCTGGGTTCCTGCTCCTGATCCCTGTCCAATGATCCCTGTGTTAGAGAGAGAGAGGAAATCAGCCAGGGTTCCTGCTCCTGATCACTGTCCAGTGATCCCTGGGTTAAAGAGAGATGGGAAATCAGCCAGGGTTCCTGCTCCTGATCACTGTCCAGTGGTCCCTGGGTTAGAGAGAGAGAGAGGAAATCAGCCCGGGCTCCTGCTCCTGATCACTGTCCAGTGATCCCTGCGTTAGAGAGAGAGAGAGAGAGGGGAAATCTCCCGGGATTCCTGCACCTGATCACTATCTAGTGATGTCTGGGTTAGAGAGAGAGGGGAAATCAGCCAGGGTTCCTGCTCCTGATCACTGTCCAGTGACTCCAGGATTAGAGAGAGAGGGGTGAAATCAGCCAGGGTTCCTACTCCTGTTCCCTGTCAAGTAATCCCTGGGTTAGAGAAAAATAGAGGAAATCAGTCAGGGTTCCTGCTCCTTATCACTGTCCAGTGATCCCGGGTTAGAGAGAGAGGGGAAATCAGCCAGGGTTCCTGCTCTTGATCACTGTCCAGTGATCCCTGGATGAGCACGAGAGAGAGGGGAAATCAGCCAGGATTCCTGCTCCTGATCCCTGTCCAGTGACTCCTGGATTAGAGAGAGAGGGGGGAATTCAGCCAGGGTTCCTGCTCCTGATCACTGTCCAATGATCCCTGGGTTAGATAGAGAGAGGGGAATTCAGCCAGGGTTCCTGCTCCTGATCACTGTCCAGTGACTCCTGGGTTAGAGAGCAAGAGGGGAAATCAGCCAGGGTTCCTGCTCCGGATCACTGTCCAGTTGTCTCTGGGTTAGAGAGAGAGAGGAAACCAGCTCGGGTTCCTGCTCCTGATCACTGTCCAGTGATCCCTGGGTTAGAGAGAGAGAGAGGGGAAATCAGCCAGGGTTCCTGCTCCTGATCACTGTCCAGTGATCCCTGGGTTAGAGAGAGAGAGAGGGGAAATCAGCCAGGGTTCCATCTCCTGATCACTGTCCAGTGATCCCTGGGTTGTGGAGAGCGATTGGAAATCAGCCAGGGTTCCATCTCCTGATCACTGTCCAGTGATCCCTGGGTTACAGAGAGAGATTGGAAATCAGCCAGGGTTCCTCCTCCGGATCACTGTCCCGTGAACCCTGGGTTACAAAGGGGGAGAGAGAGAGAGGGGAAATCAGCCAGGGTTCCTGCTCCTGATCCCTGTCCAGTGATCCCTGGGTTAGAGAGAGAGAGAGAAGGGAAATCAGCCAGGGTTCCATCTCCTGATCACTGTCCAGTGATCCCTTGGGTTAGAGAGAGAGGGGAAATCAATCAGTGTTCCTGCTCCTGATCTCTGTCCTGTGATTCCTGGGTTAGAGAGAAACAGGGGAAATCAGCCTGCGTTCCTCTCTCCTGATCACTGTCCAGTGATCCCTGGGTTAGAGAGAGAGAGAGGGGAAATCAGCCAGGGTTCCTGCTCCGGATCCCTGTCCAGTGATCCCTGGGATAGAGAGAGAGAGAGAGGGGAAATCAGCCAGGGTTCCTGCTCCTGATCACTGTCCAGTGATCTCTGGGTCAGACAGAGTGAGAGGGGAAATCAGCCAGGGTTCCTGCTCCTGATCCCTGTCCAGTGATCCCTGGGTTAGACAGAGTGAGAGGGGAAATCAGCCAGGGTTCCTGCTCCTGATCACTGTCCAGTGATCCCTGGGTTAGAGAGAGAGAGGAAATCAGCCAGGGTTCCTGCTCCTGGTCACTGTCCCGTGATCCCAGGTTTAGGGAGAGACAGAGGGGAAATCAGCCAGGGTTCTGCTCCTGATCCCTGTCCAGTGATCCCTTGGTTAGAGACAGAGAGAGGGGAAATCAGCCAGGGTTCCTGCTCCTGATCCCTGTCCAGTGATCCCTTGGTTAGAGACAGAGAGAGGGGAAATAGCCAGGGTTCCTGCTCCTGATCCCTGTCCAGAGATCCCTGGGTTAGAGAGAGTGAGAAAATCGGACAGGGGTCCTGTTCCTGATCACTGTCTAGTGATCCCAGGGTTAGAGAGAGAGGGGAAATCAGCCAGTGTTCCTGCTCCTGATCACTGTCCAGTGATCCCTGGCTTAGACAGAAAGAGGGGAAATCAGCCAGGGTTCCTTCTCCTGATCCCTGTCCAGTGATACCTGGGTTAGAGAGAGAGGGGAAATCGGCCAGTGTTCCTGCTCCTGATCACTGTCCAGTTATCCCTGGCTTAGACAGAAAGAGGGGAAATCAGCCAGGGTTCCTGCTCCTGATCACTGTCCAGTGATCCCTGGGTTAGAGAGAGCGAGGGGAAATCAGCTAGGGTTCCGTCTGATGATCCCTGTTCAGTGATCCCTACGTTAGAGAGAGAAAGAGGGGAAATCACCCAGGGTTCCTGCTCCTGCTCACTAGAGAGAGAGAGAGAGAGGGAGGGTGGAGATCAGCCCGGGTTCCTGCTCCTGATCACTGTCCAGTGATCCCTGGGTTAGAGAGAAAGTAGGGAAATCAGCCAGGGTTCCTTCTCCTGATCACTGTCCAGTGATCCGTGGCTTACAGAGAAAGAGGGGAAATCAGCCAGGGTTCCTGCTCCTGATCCCTGTCCAGTGATCCCTGGGTTAGAGAGAAAGGGGATATCGGCCATGGTTCAGTGAGGGTTCCTGCTCCTGATACTTGTCCAATTGATCCCAGGTTTAGGGAGAGAGAGAGGGGAAATCAGCCAGTGTTCTGCTCCTGATCACTTTCCAGTGATCCTTGGGTTAGAGAGAGAGAGGCAATCAACCAGGGTTCCTGCTCCTGATCCCTGTCCAGTGATCCCTTGGTTAGAGACAGAGAGAGGTGAAATCAGCCAGGGTTCCTGCTCCTGATCCCTGTCCAGTGATCCCTGGGTTAGAAAGAGAGGGGAAATCAGCCAGGGTTCCTGATCCTTATCACTGTCCAGTTATTCCTGGGTTAGAGAGAGAGATAAAGTGGAAATCAGCCAGGGTTCCTGCTCCTGATCAGTGTCCAGTGATCCCTGGGTTAGAGTGTGAGAGGGGAAATCAGCCCGGGTTCCTGCTCCTGATCCCTGTCCAGTGATCCCTGGGTTAGAGAGAGAGAGGGGAAATCAGCCATGGTTCCTGCTCCTGATCACTGTCAAGTGACCCCTGGGTTAGAGAGAGGGAGAGGGGAAATCAGCCAGGGTTCCTACTCCTGATCACTGTCCAGTGATCCCGGGGTTAGAGAGAGACAGGAAATCAGTGAGGGTTCCTGCTCCTGATACTTGTCCAATTGATCCCAGGTTTAGGGTGAGAGAGAGGGGAAATCAGCCAGTGTTCTGCTCCTGATCACTTTCCAGTGATCCTTGGGTTAGAGAGAGAGAGGCAATCAACCAGGGTTCCAGCTCCTGATCCCTGTCCAGTGATCCCTTGGTTAGAGACAGAGAGAGGTGAAATCAGCCAGGGTTCCTGCTCCTGATCCATGTCCAGTGATCCCTGGGTTAGAAAGAGAGGGGAAATCAGCCAGGGTTCCTGATCCTTATCACTGTCCAGTTATTCCTGGGTTAGAGAGAGAGAGATAAAGTGGAAATCAGCCAGGGTTCCTGCTCCTGATCAGTGTCCAGTGATCCCTGGGTTAGAGTGAGAGAGGGGAAATCAGCCAGGGTTCCTGCTCCTTTTCACTGTCCAGCGATCCCTGGCTTCGGGAGAGAGAGAAAGAGGAAATCAGCCAGGGTTCCTGCTCTTCATCACTGTCCAGTTATCCCTTGGTTAGAGAGAGAGGGGAAATCAGCCAGGGTTCGTGCTCCTGATCCCTGTCCAGTGATCCCTGGATTAGAGAGAGAGATGGGAAATCAGCCAGGGTTCCTGCTCCTGATTACTGTCCAGTGATCCCTGGGTTAAAGAGAGAGGGGAAATCAGCCAGGGTTCCTGCTCCTGATCACTGTCCTGTGATCCCTAGGTTCGAGAGAGAGAGAAAGTCGGCCAGGGGTCCTGCTCCTGATCACTGTACAGTGATCCCAGTGTTAGAGAGAGAGATGAAATCAGCCAGGGTTCCTGCTCCTGATCACTGTCAATTGACCCTTGGTTTAGAGAGAGAGAGGGGAAATCAGCCAGGGTTCCGGCTCTTGATCCCTGTTCAGTGATCCCTGCTTTGGAGAGAGAGAAAGAGGGGAAATCACCCAGGGTTCCTGCTCCTGTTCACTATCCCGTGATGCCTGGGTTAGAGAGGGAGGGGAAATAAGCCAGGGTTTCTGCTCCTAATCACTGTCCGGTGACTCCTGGATTGGAGAGAGAGGGGGAGATATCATGCAGACTTCCTGCTCCTGATCACTGTCCAGTGATGCCTGGGTTTGAGAGAAAGTAGGGAAATCAGCCAGGGATCCTGCTCTTCATCACTGTCCAGTTATTCCTGGGATAGAGAGAGAGCGGAAATCAGACAGGGTTCCTGCTCCTGATCCCTGTCCAGTGATCCCTGTGTTAGAGAGAGAGGGGAAATCAGACAGGGTTCCTGCTCCTGATCACTGTCCAGTGATCCCTGGGTTAGAGAGAGAGAGAAAATCGGCCAGGGGTCCTGCTCCTGATCACTGTCCAGTGATCCCTGGGTTAGAGAGTGAGAGGGGAAATCAGCCAGCGGTGCTGCTCCTGATCAATGTCCAGTGATCTTTGGGTTAGAGAGAGAGAGGTAAATCAGCCAGGGTTCCTGCTCCTGAACCCTGTCCAGTGATCCCTGGGTTAGATAGAGAGAGGAAATCAGCCAGGGTTCCTGCTCCTGATCACTGTCCAGTGATCCTTGGGTTAGAGAGAGAGGGGAAATCAGCCAGGGTTCCTGCTCCTGATACCTGTCCAATGATCCCTAGGTCAGAGAGAGAGAGAAAATCGGCCAGGTGTCCTGCACCTGATCACTGTCCAGTGATCCCTGGGTTAGAGAGAGAGGGGAAATCGGCCAGGATCCCTGCTCCTGATCACTGTCCAGTGTACCCTGGGTTAGAGAGAGATGGGAAATCAGCCAGGGTTCCTGCTCTTGATCCCTGTTCAGTGATCCCTGCGTTAGAGAGGGAAACTCAGCCAGGGTTCCTGCTCCTGATCACTGTCCATTGACCCTTGGGTTAGAGAGAGATAGGGGAAACCTGCCAGGGTTCCAGCTCTTGATCCCTGTTCAGTGATCCCTGCGTTAGAGAGGGAAGGAGGGGAAATCACCCAGGGTTCCTGTTCCTGCTCACTATCTTGTGATGCCTGGGTTAGAGAGGGAGGGGAAATCAGCCAGGGTTTCTGCTCCTAATCACTGTCCGGTGACTCCTGGATTAGAGAGAGAGGGGGGGATATCAGGCAGGGTTCCTGCTCCTGATCACTGTCCAGTGTTCCCTGGGTTAGAGAGAAAGTAGGGAAATCAGCCAGGGTTCCTGCTCCTTATCACTGTCCAGTTATTCCTGGGTTAGAGAGAGAGAGATAAAGTGGAAATCAGCCAGGGTTCCTGCTCCTGATCACTGTCCAGTGATCCCTGGCTTAGAGAGAAAGAGGCGAAATCAGCCAGGGCTCCTGCTCCTGATCACTGTCAAGTGACCCCTGGGTTAGAGAGAGAGGGGAAATCGGCCAAGGTCCCTGCTCCTGATCTCTGTCAAGTGACCCCTGGGTTATGAGAGAGGGAGAGGGGAAATCAGCCAGGGTTCCTACTCCTGATCACTGTCCAGTGATCCCTGGGTTAGAGAGAGAGAGGAAATCAGTGAGGGGTCCTGCTCCTGATCACTGTCCAGTGATCCCTGGGTTAGAGAGAGGGGAAATCGGCCAGGGTTTCTGCTCCTCATCACTGTCCAGTGACCCCTGGATGAGAGAGAGGGAGAGGGGAAATCTGCCAGGGTTCCTGCTCCTGATCACTGTCCAGTGATCCCTGGGTTAGAGAGAGAGAGGAAATCAGCGAGGGTTCCTGCTCCTGATACCTGTCCAGTGATCCCAGGTTTAGGGAGAGAGAGAGGGGAAATCAGCCAGGGTTCTGCTCCTGATCACTTTCCAGAGATCCCTGGGTTAGAGGTAGAGAGGAAATCAGCCAGGGTTCCTGCTTCTGATTCCTGTCCAGTGATCCCTGTGTTAGAGAGAGATGGGAAATCAGCCTGGTTTCCTGCTCCTGATCACTGTCCAGTTATTCCCCGGTTAGAGAGAGAGAGTGATAGATGGGAAATCAGCTAGGGTTCCTGCTCCTGGTCCCTGTCCTGTGAGCCCTCGGTTAGTGAGAGAGAGAGGGGAAATCAGCCAGGGTTCCTGCTCCTGATCCCTGTCCAGTGATCCCTGGGTTAGAGAGAGAGAGAAAATCGGCCAGGGGTCCTGTACCTGATCACTGTCCAGTGATCCCTGGGTTAGAGAGAGAGGGGAAATCGGCCAGGATCCCTGCTCCTGATCTCTGTCAAGTGACCCCTGTGTTAGAGAGAGGGAGAGAGGTAGAGGGGAAATCAGCCAGGGTTCCTGCTCCTGATCACTGTCCAGTGATCCTTGGGTTAGAGAGAGAGGGGAAATCAGCCAGGGTTCCTGCTCCTGATACCTGTCCAATGATCCCTAGGTCAGAGAGAGAGAGAAAATCGGCCAGGGGTCCTGCACCTGATCACTGTCCAGTGATCCCTGGGTTAGAGAGAGAGGGGAAATCGGCCAGGATCCCTGCTCCTGATCTCTGTCAAGTGACCCCTGTGTTAGAGAGAGGGAGAGAGGTAGAGGGGAAATCGGCCATTGTTCCTGCTCCTGATCACTGTCCCGTAATTCCTGGGTTAGAGAGGGAGGCGAAATCAGCCAGGGTTTCTGCTCCTAATCGCTGTCCGGTGACTCCAGGATTGGAGAGAGTGGGGGGGAAATCAGCCAGGGTTCCTGCTGCTGATCACTGTCCAGTGATCCCTGGCTTAGAGAGAAAGATGGGAAATCAGCCAGGGTTCCTGCTCCTGTTCCGTGTCCAGTGATCCCTGGGTTAGAGAGAGAGGGGAAATCGGCCAGGATCCCTGCTCCTGATCACTGTCAAGTGACCCCTGTGTTAGAGGGAGGGAGAGAGGTAGAGGGGAAATCAGCCAGGGTTCCTACTCCTGATACCTGTCCAGTGATCCCAGGTTTAGGGAGAGAGAGAGGGGAAATCAGCCAAGGTTCTGCTCCTGATCACTTTCCAGTGATCCCTGGGTTAGAGAGAGAGAGGCAATCAGCCAGGGTTCCTGCTCCTGATCTGTGTAAAGTGATCCCTGGGTTAGAGAGAGAGGGGAAATCAGCCAGGGTCCCTGCTGCTGATCACTGTCAAGTGACCCCTGGGTTGAGAGAGGGAGAGGGGAAATCAGCCAAGGTTCCTGCTCCTGATCACTGTCCAGTGATCCCTGGGTTAGAGAGAGAGAGGAAATCAGTGAGGGTTCCTGCTCCTGATCACTGTCCAGTGACACCTGGATGAGAGAGAGGGAGAGGGGAAATCTGCCAGGGTTCCTGCTCCTGATCACTGTCCAGTGATACCTGGGTTAGAGAGAGAGTGGAAATCAGCGAGGGTTCCTGCTCCTGATACCTGTCCAATGATCCCAGGTTTAGGGAGAGAGAGAGGGGAAATCAGCCAGGTTCTGCTCCTGATCACTTTCCAGTAATCCCTGGGTTAGAGAGAGAGAGGAAATTAGCCAGGGTTCCTGCTTCTGATTCCTGTCCAGTGATCCCTGGGTTAGAGAGAGAGGGTAAATCAGCTAGGGTTCCTGCTCCTGATCACTGTCCAATGACCCCTGGGTTAGAGAGAGAGAGAGAGAGAGGGGAAATCAGCCAGGGTTCCTGCTCCTGATCCCTGTCCAGTGATCCCTGGATTAGATAGAGAGGCGAAATCAGACAGGGTTCCTGCTCCTGATCACTGTCCAGTGATCCCTGGGTTAGAGAGAGAGAGAAAATCGGCCAGGGGTCCTGCACCTGATCACTGTCCAGTGATCCCTGGGTTATAGAGTGAGAGGGGAAATCAGCCAGGGGTCCTGCTCCTGATCACTGTCCAGTGATCCTTGGGTTAGAGAGAGAGAGCCGAAATCAGCCAGGGTTCCTGCTCCTGATCCCTGTCCAGTGATCCCAGGGTTAGAGAGAGATGGGAAATCAGCCAGGGTTTCTACTCCTGATCACTGTCCCGTGATCCCTGGGTTACATAGAGACAGGTGAAATCAGCCAGGGTTCCTGCTCCTGATCACTGTCCAGTTATTCCTGGGTTAGAGAGAGAGAGAGAGAGAGAGAGGGAAAAGCAGCAGGGTTTCTGCTCCTGATCACTGTCCAGTGACTCCTGGATCAGAGAGAGAGGGGTGAAATCAGCCAGGGTTCCTACTCCCGATCACTGTCCACTGATCCCTAGGTTAGAGAGAGAGAGAGAGGGGGGAAATCAGCCAGGGTTCCTGCTCCTGATCACTGTCCAGTGATCCCTGGGTTAACGAGAGAGAGGGAGAAGGGAAATCAGCCAGGGTTCCTGCTCCTGAGCACTGTCCAGTGATTCCTGGGTAAGAGAGGGAGAGAGAGAGATGGGAAATCAACCAAGGTTCCTGCTCATGATCCCTGTCCAGTGATCCCTGGGTTAGAGAGAGATAGGAAATCAGCCAGGGTTCCTGCTCCTGATCCCTGTCCAGTGAGCCCTGGGTTAGAGAGAGATAGGAAATCAGCCAGGGTTCCTGCTCCTGATCACTGTCCAGTGATCCCTTGGTTAGAGACAGAGAGAGGGGAAATCAGCCAGTGTTCCTGCTCTTGATCCCTGTCCAGTGATCCCTGAGTTAGAGAGAGAGAGGGAATCAGCCAGGGTTCCTGCTGCTGATCCCAGTCCAGTGAGCCCTGGGTTAGAAAGAGAGAGAGGGGCAATCAGCCAGGGTTCCTGCTCCTGATCACTGTCCAGTGATCCCTGAGTTAGGGAGAGAGTTGAAATCAGCCTGGGTACCTGCTCCTGATCACTGTCCAGTGATCCCTGGTTTAGAGAGAGATGGGAAATCAGCCAGGGTTCCTGCTCCTGATCACTGCCCAGTTATTCCTGGGTTAGAGAGAGAGAGATAGAGGGGAAATCAGCCAGGGTTCCTGCTCCTGATGACTGTCCAGGGATCCCTGGGTTAGAAAGAGAGTTAAAATCAGCCAGGGTTCCTGCTTCTGATCACTGTTCATTGACCCTTAGGTTAGAGAGAGGGAGGGGAAATCAGCCAGTGTTCCTTCTCCTGATCACTGTCCAGTGATCCCTGGGTTAGAGAGAGAGAGATGGGAAATCAGCCAAGGTTCCTGCTCCTGATGACTGTCCAGGGATCCCTGGGTTAGAAAGAGAGATGAAATCAGCCAGGGTTCCTGCTTCTGATCCCTGTCCATTGACCCTTAGGTTAGAGAGAGAGAGGGAAACTCATCCAGCGTTCTTGCTCCTGATCACTGTCCAGTGATCCCTGGGTTAGAGAGAGAGAGGGGAAATCAGCCAGGGTTCCATCTCCTGATCACTGTCCAGTAATCCCTGGGTTAGAGAGAGAGAGAGGAAATCAGCCAGGGTTCCATCTCCTGATCACTGTCCAGTGATCCCTGGGTTAGAGAGAGAGAGAGGGGAAATCAGCCAGGGTTCCTGCTCCTGATCCCTGTCCAGTGATCCCTGGGTTAGAGAGAGAGAGAAAATCAGCCAGGGGTCCTGTACCTGATCACTGTCCAGTGATCCCTGGGTTAGAGAGAGAGGGGAAATCGGCCAGGATCCCTGCTCCTGATCTCTGTCAAGTGACCCCTGTGTTAGAGAGAGGGAGAGAGGTAGAGGGGAAATCAGCCAGGGTTCCTGCTCCTGATCACTGTCCAGTGATCCTTGGGTTAGAGAGAGAGGGGAAATCAGCCAGGGTTCCTGCTCCTGATACCTGTCCAATGATCCCTAGGTCAGAGAGAGAGAGAAAATCGGCCAGGTGTCCTGCACCTGATCACTGTCCAGTGATCCCTGGGTTAGAGAGAGAGGGGAAATCGGCCAGGATCCCTGCTCCTGATCTCTGTCAAGTGACCCCTGTGTTAGAGAGAGGGAGAGAGGTAGAGGGGAAATCGGCCATTGTTCCTGCTCCTGATCACTGTCCCGTAATTCCTGGGTTAGAGAGGGAGGCGAAATCAGCCAGGGTTTCTGCTCCTAATCGCTGTCCGGTGACTCCAGGATTGGAGAGAGTGGGGGGGAAATCAGCCAGGGTTCCTGCTGCTGATCACTGTCCAGTGATCCCTGGCTTAGAGTGAAAGAGGGGAAATCAGCCAGGGTTCCTGCTCCTGTTCCGTGTCCAGTGATCCCTGGGTTAGAGAGAGAGGGGAAATCGGCCAGGATCCCTGCTCCTGATCACTGTCAAGTGACCCCTGTGTTAGAGGGAGGGAGAGAGGTAGAGGGGAAATCAGCCAGGGTTCCTACTCCTGATACCTGTCCAGTGATCCCAGGTTTAGGGAGAGAGAGAGGGGAAATCAGCCAAGGTTCTGCTCCTGATCACTTTCCAGTGATCCCTGGGTTAGAGAGAGAGAGGCAATCAGCCAGGGTTCCTGCTCCTGATCTGTGTAAAGTGATCCCTGGGTTAGAGAGAGAGGGGAAATCAGCCAGGGTCCCTGCTGCTGATCACTGTCAAGTGACCCCTGGGTTGAGAGAGGGAGAGGGGAAATCAGCCAAGGTTCCTGCTCCTGATCACTGTCCAGTGATCCCTGGGTTAGAGAGAGAGAGGAAATCAGTGAGGGTTCCTGCTCCTGATCACTGTCCAGTGACACCTGGATGAGAGAGAGGGAGAGGGGAAATCTGCCAGGGTTCCTGCTCCTGATCACTGTCCAGTGATACCTGGGTTAGAGAGAGAGTGGAAATCAGCGAGGGTTCCTGCTCCTGATACCTGTCCAATGATCCCAGGTTTAGGGAGAGAGAGAGGGGAAATCAGCCAGGTTCTGCTCCTGATCACTTTCCAGTAATCCCTGGGTTAGAGAGAGAGAGGAAATTAGCCAGGGTTCCTGCTTCTGATTCCTGTCCAGTGATCCCTGGGTTAGAGAGAGAGGGTAAATCAGCCAGGGTTCCTGCTCTTGATCCCTGTTCAGTGATCCCTGCGTTAGAGAGGGAAACTCAGCCAGGGTTCCTGCTCCTGATCACTGTCCATTGACCCTTGGGTTAGAGAGAGATAGGGGAAACCTGCCAGGGTTCCAGCTCTTGATCCCTGTTCAGTGATCCCTGCGTTAGAGAGGGAAGGAGGGGAAATCACCCAGGGTTCCTGTTCCTGCTCACTATCTTGTGATGCCTGGGTTAGAGAGGGAGGGGAAATCATCCAGGGTTTCTGCTCCTAATCACTGTCCGGTGACTCCTGGATTAGAGAGAGAGGGGGGGATATCAGGCAGGGTTCCTGCTCCTGATCACTGTCCAGTGTTCCCTGGGTTAGAGAGAAAGTAGGGAAATCAGCCAGGGTTCCTGCTCCTTATCACTGTCCAGTTATTCCTGGGTTAGAGAGAGAGAGATAAAGTGGAAATCAGCCAGGGTTCCTGCTCCTGATCACTGTCCAGTGATCCCTGGCTTAGAGAGAAAGAGGCGAAATCAGCCAGGGCTCCTGCTCCTGATCACTGTCAAGTGACCCCTGGGTTAGAGAGAGAGGGGAAATCGGCCAAGGTCCCTGCTCCTGATCTCTGTCAAGTGACCCCTGGGTTATGAGAGAGGGAGAGGGGAAATCAGCCAGGGTTCCTACTCCTGATCACTGTCCAGTGATCCCTGGGTTAGAGAGAGAGAGGAAATCAGTGAGGGGTCCTGCTCCTGATCACTGTCCAGTGATCCCTGGGTTAGAGAGAGGGGAAATCGGCCAGGGTTTCTGCTCCTCATCACTGTCCAGTGACCCCTGGATGAGAGAGAGGGAGAGGGGAAATCTGCCAGGGTTCCTGCTCCTGATCACTGTCCAGTGATCCCTGGGTTAGAGAGAGAGAGGAAATCAGCGAGGGTTCCTGCTCCTGATACCTGTCCAGTGATCCCAGGTTTAGGGAGAGAGAGAGGGGAAATCAGCCAGGGTTCTGCTCCTGATCACTTTCCAGAGATCCCTGGGTTAGAGGTAGAGAGGAAATCAGCCAGGGTTCCTGCTTCTGATTCCTGTCCAATGATCCCTGTGTTAGAGAGAGATGGGAAATCAGCCTGGTTTCCTGCTCCTGATCACTGTCCAGTTATTCCCCGGTTAGAGAGAGAGAGTGATAGATGGGAAATCAGCTAGGGTTCCTGCTCCTGATCCCTGTCCTGTGAGCCCTCGGTTAGTGAGAGAGAGAGGGGAAATCAGCCAGGGTTCCTGCTCCTGATCCCTGTCCAGTGATCCCTGGGTTAGAGAGAGAGAGAAAATCGGCCAGGGGTCCTGTACCTGATCACTGTCCAGTGATCCCTGGGTTAGAGAGAGAGGGGAAATCGGCCAGGATCCCTGCTCCTGATCTCTGTCAAGTGACCCCTGTGTTAGAGAGAGGGAGAGAGGTAGAGGGGAAATCAGCCAGGGTTCCTGCTCCTGATCACTGTCCAGTGATCCTTGGGTTAGAGAGAGAGGGGAAATCAGCCAGGGTTCCTGCTCCTGATACCTGTCCAATGATCCCTAGGTCAGAGAGAGAGAGAAAATCGGCCAGGGGTCCTGCACCTGATCACTGTCCAGTGATCCCTGGGTTAGAGAGAGAGGGGAAATCGGCCAGGATCCCTGCTCCTGATCTCTGTCAAGTGACCCCTGTGTTAGAGAGAGGGAGAGAGGTAGAGGGGAAATCGGCCATTGTTCCTGCTCCTGATCACTGTCCCGTAATTCCTGGGTTAGAGAGGGAGGCGAAATCAGCCAGGGTTTCTGCTCCTAATCGCTGTCCGGTGACTCCAGGATTGGAGAGAGTGGGGGGGAAATCAGCCAGGGTTCCTGCTGCTGATCACTGTCCAGTGATCCCTGGCTTAGAGAGAAAGAGGGGAAATCAGCCAGGGTTCCTGCTCCTGTTCCGTGTCCAGTGATCCCTGGGTTAGAGAGAGAGGGGAAATCGGCCAGGATCCCTGCTCCTGATCACTGTCAAGTGACCCCTGTGTTAGAGGGAGGGAGAGAGGTAGAGGGGAAATCAGCCAGGGTTCCTACTCCTGATACCTGTCCAGTGATCCCAGGTTTAGGGAGAGAGAGAGGGGAAATCAGCCAAGGTTCTGCTCCTGATCACTTTCCAGTGATCCCTGGGTTAGAGAGAGAGAGGCAATCAGCCAGGGTTCCTGCTCCTGATCTGTGTAAAGTGATCCCTGGGTTAGAGAGAGAGGGGAAATCAGCCAGGGTCCCTGCTGCTGATCACTGTCAAGTGACCCCTGGGTTGAGAGAGGGAGAGGGGAAATCAGCCAAGGTTCCTGCTCCTGATCACTGTCCAGTGATCCCTGGGTTAGAGAGAGAGAGGAAATCAGTGAGGGTTCCTGCTCCTGATCACTGTCCAGTGACACCTGGATGAGAGAGAGGGAGAGGGGAAATCTGCCAGGGTTCCTGCTCCTGATCACTGTCCAGTGATACCTGGGTTAGAGAGAGAGTGGAAATCAGCGAGGGTTCCTGCTCCTGATACCTGTCCAATGATCCCAGGTTTAGGGAGAGAGAGAGGGGAAATCAGCCAGGTTCTGCTCCTGATCACTTTCCAGTAATCCCTGGGTTAGAGAGAGAGAGGAAATTAGCCAGGGTTCCTGCTTCTGATTCCTGTCCAGTGATCCCTGGGTTAGAGAGAGAGGGTAAATCAGCTAGGGTTCCTGCTCCTGATCACTGTCCAATGACCCCTGGGTTAGAGAGAGAGAGAGAGAGAGGGGAAATCAGCCAGGGTTCCTGCTCCTGATCCCTGTCCAGTGATCCCTGGATTAGATAGAGAGGCGAAATCAGACAGGGTTCCTGCTCCTGATCACTGTCCAGTGATCCCTGGGTTAGAGAGAGAGAGAAAATCGGCCAGGGGTCCTGCACCTGATCACTGTCCAGTGATCCCTGGGTTATAGAGTGAGAGGGGAAATCAGCCAGGGGTCCTGCTCCTGATCACTGTCCAGTGATCCTTGGGTTAGAGAGAGAGAGCCGAAATCAGCCAGGGTTCCTGCTCCTGATCCCTGTCCAGTGATCCCAGGGTTAGAGAGAGATGGGAAATCAGCCAGGGTTTCTACTCCTGATCACTGTCCCGTGATCCCTGGGTTACATAGAGACAGGTGAAATCAGCCAGGGTTCCTCCTCCTGATCACTGTCCAGTTATTCCTGGGTTAGAGAGAGAGAGAGAGAGAGAGGGAAAAGCAGCAGGGTTTCTGCTCCTGATCACTGTCCAGTGACTCCTGGATCAGAGAGAGAGGGGTGAAATCAGCCAGGGTTCCTACTCCCGATCACTGTCCACTGATCCCTAGGTTAGAGAGAGAGAGAGAGGGGGGAAATCAGCCAGGGTTCCTGCTCCTGATCACTGTCCAGTGATCCCTGGGTTAACGAGAGAGAGGGAGAAGGGAAATCAGCCAGGGTTCCTGCTCCTGAGCACTGTCCAGTGATTCCTGGGTAAGAGAGGGAGAGAGAGAGATGGGAAATCAACCAAGGTTCCTGCTCATGATCCCTGTCCAGTGATCCCTGGGTTAGAGAGAGATAGGAAATCAGCCAGGGTTCCTGCTCCTGATCCCTGTCCAGTGAGCCCTGGGTTAGAGAGAGATAGGAAATCAGCCAGGGTTCCTGCTCCTGATCACTGTCCAGTGATCCCTTGGTTAGAGACAGAGAGAGGGGAAATCAGCCAGTGTTCCTGCTCTTGATCCCTGTCCAGTGATCCCTGAGTTAGAGAGAGAGAGGGAATCAGCCAGGGTTCCTGCTGCTGATCCCAGTCCAGTGAGCCCTGGGTTAGAAAGAGAGAGAGGGGCAATCAGCCAGGGTTCCTGCTCCTGATCACTGTCCAGTGATCCCTGAGTTAGGGAGAGAGTTGAAATCAGCCTGGGTACCTGCTCCTGATCACTGTCCAGTGATCCCTGGTTTAGAGAGAGATGGGAAATCAGCCAGGGTTCCTGCTCCTGATCACTGCCCAGTTATTCCTGGGTTAGAGAGAGAGAGATAGAGGGGAAATCAGCCAGGGTTCCTGCTCCTGATGACTGTCCAGGGATCCCTGGGTTAGAAAGAGAGTTAAAATCAGCCAGGGTTCCTGCTTCTGATCACTGTTCATTGACCCTTAGGTTAGAGAGAGGGAGGGGAAATCAGCCAGGGTTCCTTCTCCTGATCACTGTCCAGTGATCCCTGGGTTAGAGAGAGAGAGATGGGAAATCAGCCAAGGTTCCTGCTCCTGATGACTGTCCAGGGATCCCTGGGTTAGAAAGAGAGATGAAATCAGCCAGGGTTCCTGCTTCTGATCCCTGTCCATTGACCCTTAGGTTAGAGAGAGAGAGGGAAACTCATCCAGCGTTCTTGCTCCTGATCACTGTCCAGTGATCCCTGGGTTAGAGAGAGAGAGGGGAAATCAGCCAGGGTTCCATCTCCTGATCACTGTCCAGTAATCCCTGGGTTAGAGAGAGAGAGAGGAAATCAGCCAGGGTTCCATCTCCTGATCACTGTCCAGTGATCCCTGGGTTAGAGAGAGAGAGAGGGGAAATCAGCCAGGGTTCCTGCTCCTGATCCCTGTCCAGTGATCCCTGGGTTAGAGAGTGAGAGAAAATCGGCCAGGGGTCCTGTACCTGATCACTGTCCAGTGATCCCTGGGTTAGAGAGAGAGGGGAAATCGGCCAGGATCCCTGCTCCTGATCTCTGTCAAGTGACCCCTGTGTTAGAGAGAGGGAGAGAGGTAGAGGGGAAATCAGCCAGGGTTCCTGCTCCTGATACCTGTCCAATGATCCCTAGGTCAGAGAGAGAGAGAAAATCGGCCAGGGGTCCTGCACCTGATCACTGTCCAGTGATCCCTGGGTTAGAGAGAGAGGGGAAATCGGCCAGGATCCCTGCTCCTGATCTCTGTCAAGTGACCCCTGTGTTAGAGAGAGGGAGAGAGGTAGAGGGGAAATCGGCCATTGTTCCTGCTCCTGATCACTGTCCCGTAATTCCTGGGTTAGAGAGGGAGGCGAAATCAGCCAGGGTTTCTGCTCCTAATCGCTGTCCGGTGACTCCAGGATTGGAGAGAGTGGGGGGGAAATCAGCCAGGGTTCCTGCTGCTGATCACTGTCCAGTGATCCCTGGCTTAGAGAGAAAGAGGGGAAATCAGCCAGGGTTCCTGCTCCTGTTCCGTGTCCAGTGATCCCTGGGTTAGAGAGAGAGGGGAAATCGGCCAGGATCCCTGCTCCTGATCACTGTCAAGTGACCCCTGTGTTAGAGGGAGGGAGAGAGGTAGAGGGGAAATCAGCCAGGGTTCCTACTCCTGATACCTGTCCAGTGATCCCAGGTTTAGGGAGAGAGAGAGGGGAAATCAGCCAAGGTTCTGCTCCTGATCACTTTCCAGTGATCCCTGGGTTAGAGAGAGAGAGGCAATCAGCCAGGGTTCCTGCTCCTGATCTGTGTAAAGTGATCCCTGGGTTAGAGAGAGAGGGGAAATCTGCCAGGGTCCCTGCTGCTGATCACTGTCAAGTGACCCCTGGGTTGAGAGAGGGAGAGGGGAAATCAGCCAAGGTTCCTGCTCCTGATCACTGTCCAGTGATCCCTGGGTTAGAGAGAGAGAGGAAATCAGTGAGGGTTCCTGCTCCTGATCACTGTCCAGTGACACCTGGATGAGAGAGAGGGAGAGGGGAAATCTGCCAGGGTTCCTGCTCCTGATCACTGTCCAGTGATACCTGGGTTAGAGAGAGAGTGGAAATCAGCGAGGGTTCCTGCTCCTGATACCTGTCCAATGATCCCAGGTTTAGGGAGAGAGAGAGGGGAAATCAGCCAGGTTCTGCTCCTGATCACTTTCCAGTAATCCCTGGGTTAGAGAGAGAGAGGAAATTAGCCAGGGTTCCTGCTTCTGATTCCTGTCCAGTGATCCCTGGGTTAGAGAGAGAGGGTAAATCAGCCAGGGTTCCTGCTCCTGATCACTGTCCAATGACCCCTGGGTTAGAGAGAGAGAGAGAGGGGAAATCAGCCAGGGTTCCTGCTCCTGATCCCTGTCCAGTGATCCCTGGATTAGATAGAGAGGCGAAATCAGACAGGGTTCCTGCTCCTGATCACTGTCCAGTGATCCCTGGGTTAGAGAGAGAGAGAAAATCGGCCAGGGGTCCTGCACCTGATCACTGTCCAGTGATCCCTGGGTTATAGAGTGAGAGGGGAAATCAGCCAGGGGTCCTGCTCCTGATCACTGTCCAGTGATCCTTGGGTTAGAGAGAGAGAGCCGAAATCAGCCAGGGTTCCTGCTCCTGATCCCTGTCCAGTGATCCCAGGGTTAGAGAGAGATGGGAAATCAGCCAGGGTTTCTACTCCTGATCACTGTCCCGTGATCCCTGGGTTACATAGAGACAGGTGAAATCAGCCAGGGTTCCTGCTCCTGATCACTGTCCAGTTATTCCTGGGTTAGAGAGAGAGAGAGAGAGAGAGGGAAAAGCAGCAGGGTTTCTGCTCCTGATCACTGTCCAGTGACTCCTGGATCAGAGAGAGAGGGGTGAAATCAGCCAGGGTTCCTACTCCCGATCACTGTCCACTGATCCCTAGGTTAGAGAGAGAGAGAGAGGGGGGAAATCAGCCAGGGTTCCTGCTCCTGATCACTGTCCAGTGATCCCTGGGTTAACGAGAGAGAGGGAGAAGGGAAATCAGCCAGGGTTCCTGCTCCTGAGCACTGTCCAGTGATTCCTGGGTAAGAGAGGGAGAGAGAGAGATGGGAAATCAACCAAGGTTCCTGCTCATGATCCCTGTCCAGTGATCCCTGGGTTAGAGAGAGATAGGAAATCAGCCAGGGTTCCTGCTCCTGATCACTGTCCAGTGATCCCTTGGTTAGAGACAGAGAGAGGGGAAATCAGCCAGTGTTCCTGCTCTTGATCCCTGTCCAGTGATCCCTGAGTTAGAGAGAGAGAGGGAATCAGCCAGGGTTCCTGCTGCTGATCCCAGTCCAGTGAGCCCTGGGTTAGAAAGAGAGAGAGGGGCAATCAGCCAGGGTTCCTGCTCCTGATCACTGTCCAGGGATCCCTGAGTTAGGGAGAGAGTTGAAATCAGCCTGGGTACCTGCTCCTGATCACTGTCCAGTGATCCCTGGTTTAGAGAGAGATGGGAAATCAGCCAGGGTTCCTGCTCCTGATCACTGCCCAGTTATTCCTGGGTTAGAGAGAGAGAGATAGAGGGGAAATCAGCCAGGGTTCCTGCTCCTGATGACTGTCCAGGGATCCCTGGGTTAGAAAGAGAGTTAAAATCAGCCAGGGTTCCTGCTTCTGATCACTGTTCATTGACCCTTAGGTTAGAGAGAGGGAGGGGAAATCAGCCAGGGTTCCTTCTCCTGATCACTGTCCAGTGATCCCTGGGTTAGAGAGAGAGAGATGGGAAATCAGCCAAGGTTCCTGCTCCTGATGACTGTCCAGGGATCCCTGGGTTAGAAAGAGAGATGAAATCAGCCAGGGTTCCTGCTTCTGATCCCTGTCCATTGACCGTTAGGTTAGAGAGAGAGAGGGAAACTCATCCAGCGTTCTTGCTCCTGATCACTGTCCAGTGATCCCTGGGTTAGAGAGAGAGAGGGGAAATCAGCCAGGGTTCCATCTCCTGATCACTGTCCAGTAATCCCTGGGTTAGAGAGAGAGAGGGGAAATCAGCCAGGGTTCCATCTCCTGATCACTGTCCAGTGATCCCTGGGTTAGAGAGAGAGAGAGGGGAAATCAGCCAGGGTTCCTGCTCCTGATCACTGTCCAGTGATCCCTGGGTTAGAGAGAGAGAGAGGGAAAATCAGCCAGGGTTCCTGCTCCTGATCACTGTCCAGTGATCCCTGGGTTAGAGAGAGAGAGGGGAAATCAGCCAGGGTTCCTGCTCCTGATCACTGTCCAGTGATCCCTGGGTTAGAGAGAGAGAGGGGAAATCAGCCAGGGTTCCTGCTCCTGCTCCGTGTGCAGTAAGCCCTGGGTTAGAGAGAGAGCGGAAATCAGCCAGGGTTCCTGCTCCTGATCCCTGTCCAGAGATCCCTGGGTTAGAGAGAGAGAGGGGCAATCAGCCAGGGTTCCTGCTCCTGATCCCTGTCCAGTGATCCCTGAGTTAGGGAGAGAGTTGAAATCAGCCTGGGTTCCTGCTCCTGATCACTGTCCAGTGATCCCTGGTTTAGAGAGAGATGGGAAATCAGCCAGGGTTCCTGCTCCTCATCACTGCCCAGTTATTCCTGGGTTAGAGAGAGAGAGATAGAGGGGAAATCAGCCAGGGTTCCTGCTCCTGATCACTGTCCAGTGATACCTGGGTTAGAGAGAGAAAGGGGAAATCAGCCAGGGTTCCTGCTCCTGATCCCTGTCCAGTGAGCCCTGGGTTAGAGAGAGAGGGGAAATCAGCCAGGGTTCCTGCTCCTGGTCACTGTCCAGTGTCTCCTGGGTCTGAGAGAGAGTGAGGGGATATCAGCCAGTGTTCCTGCTCCTGATCACTGTCCAGAGATCCCTGGGTTAGAGAGAGAGAGAGGGAAAATTATCCAGGGTTCCTGATCATGATCCGTGTGCAGTAAGCCCTGGGTTAGAGAGAGAGATGGGAAATCAGCCAAGGTTCCTGCTCCTGATGACTGTCCAGGGATCCCTGGGTTAGAAAGAGAGTTAAAATCAGCTAGGGTTCCTGCTTCTGATCACTGTTCATTGACCCTTAGGTTAGAGAGAGAGAGGGAAACTCATCCAGCGTTCTTGCTCCTGATCACTGTCCAGTGATCCCTGGGTTAGAGAGAGAGAGGGGAAATCAGCCAGGGTTCCTGCTCCTGGTCACTTTCCAGTGATTCCTGGGTAAGAGAGAGAGACAGAAAGGGGAAATCAGCCAGGATTCCTGCTCTTGATCACTGTCCAGTGATCCCTGGGTTAGAGAGAGAGGGGAAATCAGCCAGGGTTCCTGCTCCTGATCCCTGTCCAGTAATCCCTGGGTTAGAGAGAGAGGGGAAATCAGCCAGGGTTCCTGCTCCTGATCACTGTCCAGTGATCCCTGGGTTAGAGAGAGAGAGACGGAAAATCAGCCAGGGTTCCTGCTCTTGATCACTGTCCAGTGATCCCTTGGTTAGAGAGTGAGGGGGGAAATAAGCAAGGGTTCCTGCTCCTGGTCACTTTCCAGTGATTCCTGGGTAAGAGAGAGAGAGAGAAAGGGGAAATCAGCCAGGGTTCCTGCTCCTGGTCACTGTCCAGTGTCTCCTGGGTCTGAGAGAGAGTGAGGGGAAATCAGCCAGTGTTCCTGCTCCTGATCACTGTCCAGTGATCTTTGGGTTAGAGAGAGAGAGAGAGGGGAAATCATCCAGGGTTCCTGCTCCTGATCCCTGTCCTGTGATCCCTGGGTACGAGAAAGAGAGAGAAAGGGGAAATCAGCCAGGTTTCCTGCTCCTGATCACTGTCCAGTGATCCCTGGGTTAGAGGGAGAGAGGGGAAATCAGCCAGGGTTCCAACTCCTAATCACTGTCCAGTGATCCCTGGGTTAGAGAGAGAGAGGGGAAATCAGACAGTGTTCCTGCTCCTGATCCCTGTCCAGTTATTCCTGGGTTAGAGAGAGAGGGGAAATCAGCCAGGGTTCCTGATCCTGATCACTGTCCAGTGATACCTGGGTTAGAGAGAGAGAGGGGAAATCAGCCAGGGTTCCTGCTCCTGATCACTGTCCAGTGATCCCTGGGTTAGAGAGAGAGAGGGGAAATCAGCCAGGGTTCCATATCCTGATCACTGTCCAGTGATCCCTGGGTTAGAGAGAGAGAGGAAATCAGCCAGGGTTCCTGCTCCTGGTCACTGTCCAGTGTCTCCTGGGTCTGAGAGAGAGTGAGGGGATATCAGCCAGGGTTCCTGCTCCTGATCACTGTTCAGTGATCCCTTGGTTAGAGAGAGAGAGGGGAAATCAGCCAGGGTTCCTGCTCCTGGTCACTTTCCAGTGATTCCTGGGTACGAGAAAGAGAGAGAAAGGGGAAATCAGCCAGGTTTCCTGCTCCTGATCACTGTCCAGTGATCCCTGGGTTAGAGGGAGAGAGGGGAAATCTGCCAGAGTTCCAACTCCTAATCACTGTCCAGTGATCCCTGGGTTAGAGAGAGAGAGGGGAAATCATACAGTGTTCCTGCTCCTGATCACTGTCCAGTGATCCCTGGGTTAGAGGTAGAGAGGGGAAATCTGCCAGGGTTCCAACTCCTAATCACTGTCCAGTGATCCCTGGGTTAGAGAGAGAGAGAGAGGAAATCAGCCAGGGTTCCTGCTCCTGATCCCTGTCCAGTGAGCCCTGGGTTAGAGAGAGAGAGGGGAAATCAGCCAGGGTTCCTGCTCCTGGTCACTGTCCAGTGATCTTTGGGTTGGAGAGAGAGAGAGAGAGGGACGGAAAATCAGCCAGGGTTCCTGCTTTTGATCACTGTCCAGTGATCCCTTGGTTAGAGAGAGAGGGGGGAAATAAGCAAGGGTTCCTGCTCCTGGTCACTTTCCAGTGATTCCTGGGTAAGAGAGAGAGAGAGAAAGGGGAAATCAGCCAGGTTTCCTGCTCTTGATCACTGTCGAGTGATCCTGGGTTAGAGGGAGAGAGGGGAAATCAGCCAGGGTTCCTGCTCCTGATCACTGTCCAGTGATCCCTGGGTTAGAGAGAGAGAGGTGAAATCAGCCAGGGTTCCTGCTCCTGATGACTGTCCTGTGATCCCTGGGTGAGAGAGAGAGAGAGGGGAAATCGGCCAGGGTTCCTGCTCCTGATCCGTGTGCAGTAAGCCCTGGGTTAGAGAGAGAGGGGAAATCAGCCAGGGTTCCTGTTCCTGATCACTGTCCAGTGTCTCCTGGGTCTGAGAGAGAGTGAGGGGATATCAGCCAGGGTTCCTGCTCCTGATCACTGTTCAGTGATCCCTTGGTTAGAGAGAGAGAGGGGAAATCAGCCAGGGTTCCTGCTCCTGGTCACTTTCCAGTGATTCCTGGGTACGAGAAAGAGAGAGAAAGGGGAAATCAGCCAGGTTTCCTGCTCCTGATCACTGTCCAGTGATCCCTGGGTTAGAGGGAGAGAGGGGAAATCTGCCAGGGTTCCAACTCCTAATCACTGTCCAGTGATCCCTGGGTTAGAGAGAGAGAGGGGAAATCATACAGTGTTCCTGCTCCTGATCACTGTCCAGTGATCCCTGGGTTAGAGGGAGAGAGGGGAAATCTGCCAGGGTTCCAACTGCTAATCACTGTCCAGTGATCCCTGGGTTAGAGAGAGAGAGAGAGGAAATCAGCCAGGGTTCCTGCTCCTGATCCCAGTCCAGTGAGCCCTGGGTTAGAAAGAGAGAGAGGGGAAATCAGCCAGGGTTCCTGCTCCTGATCACTGTCCAGTGATCCCTGAGTTAGGGAGAGAGAGAGGAAATCAGCCAGGGTTCCTGCTCCTGATCACTGTCCAGTTATTCCTGGGTTAGACGGATAGAGATAGATGGGAAATCAGCCAGGGTTCCTGCTCCTGATCACTGTCCAGTGATCCCTGGGTTAGAGAGAAAGAGGGGAAATCAGCCAGGGTTCCTGCTCCTGATCCCTGTCCAGTGAGCCCTGGGTTAGAGAGAGAGAGGGGAAATCAGCCAGGGTTCCTGCTCCTGGTCACTGTCCAGTGATCTTTGGGTTGGAGAGAGAGAGAGAGAGAGACGGAAAATCAGCCAGGGTTCCTGCTTTTGATCACTGTCCAGTGATCCCTTGGTTAGAGAGAGAGGGGGGAAATAAGCAAGGGTTCCTGCTCCTGGTCACTTTCCAGTGATTCCTGGGTAAGAGAGAGAGAGAGAAAGGGGAAATCAGCCAGGTTTCCTGCTCCTGATCACTGTCCAGTGATCCCTGGGTTAGAGAGAGAGAGGTGAAATCAGCCAGGGTTCCTGCTCCTGATGACTGTCCTGTGATCCCTGGGTGAGAGAGAGAGAAAGGGGAAATCGGCCAGGGTTCCTGCTCCTGATCCGTGTGCAGTAAGCCCTGGGTTAGAGAGAGAGGGGAAATCAGCCAGGGTTCCTGTTCCTGATCACTGTCCAGAGATCCCTGGGTTAGAGAGAGAGAGGGGAAATCAGCCAGGGTTCCTGCTCCTGCTCCGTGTGCAGTAAGCCCTGGGTTAGAGAGAGAGCGGAAATCAGCCAGGGTTCCTGCTCCTGATCCCTGTCCAGAGATCCCTGGGTTAGAGAGGGAGAGAGAAATCAGCCTGGGTTCCTGCTCCTGATCCCTGTCCAGTGATCCCTGGGTTAGAGAGAGAGAGAGGGGAAATCAGCCAGGGTTCCTGCTCCTGATCACTGTCCAGTGATCCCTGGGTTAGGGAGGGAGAGAGAGGGGAAATCATACAGTGTTCCTGCTCCTGATCCCTGTCCAGTGATCTCTGGGTTGGAGAGAGAGAGAGAGAGAGGGGAAATCAGCCAGGGTTCCTGCTCCTGATCCCTGTCCAGTGATCCCTGGGTTAGAGAGAGAGGGGAAATCAGCCAGGGTTCCTGCTCCTGATCCCTGTCCAGTGATCTCTGGGTTGGAGAGAGAGAGATGGGAAATCAGCCAAGGTTCCTGCACCTGATGACTGTCCAGGGATCCCTGGGTTAGAAAGAGAGATGAATTCAGCCAGTGTTCCTGCTTCTCATCACTGTCCATTGACCCTTAGGTTAGAGAGAGAGAGGGGAAATCAGCCAGGGTTCCTGCTCCTGATCCCTGTCCTGCGATCCCTGCGTTAGAGTGAGAGAGAGGGGAAATCAGCCAGGGTTCCTGCTCCTTATCACTGTGCCGTCTTGCCTGGGTTAGAGAGAGAGAGAGGGAGGGGAAATCTGCCGGGGTTCCTGCTCCTGATCACTGTCCAGTGATCCCTGGGATAGAGAGAGAGATGAAATCAGCCACGGTTACTGCTCCTGATCACTGTCCATTGACCCCTGGGTTAGAGAGAGAGAGAGGAAATAAGCCAGGGTTCCGGCTCCTGATCCCTGTCCCGTGATCCCTGCGTTAGAGAGAGAGGGGAAATCAGCGAGGGTTCCTGCTCCTGATCGTTGTCCAGTGATCCCTGGGTTGGATAGAGAGGGGAAATCAGCCAGGGTTCCTGCTCCTGATCCCTGTCCAGAGATCCCTGGGTTAGAGAGAGAGACAGAGAGAGAGAGGGGAAATCAGCCAGGGTTCCTGCTCCTGATCCCTGTCCAGTGATCCCTGGGTTAGCGAGAGATGGGAAATCAGCCGTGGTTCCTGCTCCTGATCACTGTCCAGTGATTCCTGGGTTAGAGAGAGAGAGGGCAAATCAGCCAGGTTGCTTGCTCCTGATCCCTGTCCAGTGAGCCCTGGGTTAGAGAGAGCTGGGAAATCAGCCAGGGTTCCTGCTCCTGATCCCAGTCCAGTGAGCCCTGAGTTAGAAAGAGAGAGAGGGGAAATCAGCCAGGGTTCCTGCTCCTGATCACTGTCCAGTGATCCCTGGTTTAGAGAGAGATGGGAAATCAGCCTGGGTTCCTGCTCCTGATCACTGCCCAGTTATTCCTGGGTTAGAGAGAGAGAGATAGAGGGGAAATCAGCCAGGGTTCCTGCTCCTGATCACAGTCCAGTGAGCCCTGGGTTAGAGAGAGAGAGTGGAAATCAGCCAGGGTTCCTGCTCCTGATCACTGTCCAGTGATCCCTGGGTTAGAGAGAGAGAGGGGAAATCAGCCAGGCTTCCTGCTCCTGTTCCGTGTGCAATAAGCCCTGGGTTAGGGAGAGAGTGGAAATCAGCCAGGGTTCCTGCTCCCGATCACTGTCCAGAGATCTCTGGGTTAGAGAGAGAGAGAGCGGAAATTATCCAGGGTTTCTGATCATGATCCGTGTGCAGTAAGCCCTGGGTTAGAGAGAGAGATGGGAAATCAGCCAAGGTTCCTGCTCCTGATCACTGTCCAGTGATCCCTGGGTTAGAGAGAGAGAGAAAATTGGCCAGGGGTCCTGCTCCTGATCACTGTGCCGTCATGCCTGGGTTAGAGAGAGAGAGAAAGAGGGGAAATCTGTCTGGGTTCCTGCTCCTGATCACTGTCCAGTGATCCCTGGGTTAGAGAGAGAGATGAAATCAGCCAGGGTTCCTGCTCCTGATCACTGTCCAGTGATCCCTGGGTTAGAGAGGGAGGGGAAATCAGCCAGGGTTCCTGCTCCTGATCACTGTCCAGTGATCCCTGGGTTAGAGAGAGAGAGAAAATTGGCCAGGGGTCCTGCTCCTGATCCCTGTTCAGTGATCCCTGCGTTAGAGAGTGAAAGAGGGGAAATCACCCAGGGTTCCTGCTCCTGCTCACTATCCCGTGATGCCTGGGTTAGAGAGGGAGGGGAAATCAGCCAGGGTTTCTGCTCCTAATCACTGTCCGGTGACTCCTGGATTGGAGAGAGAGGGGGGAAATCAGCCAGGGTTCCTGCTCCTGATCACTGTCCAGTGATCCCTGGGTTAGAGAGAAAGTAGGGAAATCAGCCAGGGTTCCTGCTCCTGATCACTGTCCAGTGATCCCTGGGTTGGAGAGAAAGAGGGGAATTCAGCCAGTGTTCCTGCTCCTGATCCCTGTCCAGTGATTCCTGGGTTACAGAGAGGGGGAAATCGGCCAGGGTTCCTGCTCCTGTTCACTGTCAAGTGACCCCTGGGTTAGAGAGAGAGAGAGAGGAAATCAGCCAGGGTTCCAGCTCCTGACCGCTGTCCAGTGCTTCCTGGGTTAGAGAGTGAGAGGGGAAATCAGCCCGGGTTCCTGCTCCTGATCACTGTCCAGTGATCCCTGGGTTAGAGAGCGAGCATGGAAATCAGCCAAGGTTCCTGCTCCTGATCACTGTCCAGTGATCCCTTGGTTAGAGACAGAGAGAGGGGAAATCAGCCAGGGTTCCTACTCCTGATCACAGTCCAGTGATCCTTGGGTTAGAGAGAGAGGGGAAATCAGCCTGGGTTCCTGCTCCTGATCACTGTCCAGTGATCCCTGGGTTAGAGAGAGAGAGGAAATCAGCGAGGGTTCCTGCTCCTGATACCTGTCCAGTGATCCCAGGTTTAGGGAGAGAGAGAGTGGAAATCAGCCAGGGTTCTGCTCCTGATCACTTTCCAGTGATCCCTGGGTTAGAGAGAGAGAGGCAATCAGCCAGGGTTCCTGCTCCTGATCCCTGTCCAGTGATCCCTGGGTTAGAGAGAGAGAGAGGGGAAATCAGCCAGGGTTTCTGCTCCTGATCACTGTCCAGTGACTCCTGGATTAGAGAGCAAGTGGGAAAATCAGCCAGGGTTCCCACTCCTAATCACTGTCCAGAGATCCCAGGGTTAAAGGGAGAGAGAGCGGGGAAATCAACCAGGGTTCCTGCTCCTGATCACTGTCCAGTGATCCCTGGGTTAGAGAGAGAGAGAGAGAGAGAGAGCGGAAATCAGCCGTGGTTCCTGCTCCTGATCACTGTCCAGAGATCCCTGGGTTAGAGAGAGAGAGAGCGGAAATTATCCAGGGTTCCTGATCATGATCCGTGTGCAGTAAGCCCTGGGTTAGAGAGAGAGATGGGAAATCAGCCAAGGTTCCTGCTCCTGATCACTGTCCAGTGATCCTGGGTTAGAGAGAGAGAGAAAATTGGCCAGGGGTCCTGCTCCTGATCACTGTGCCGTCTTGCCTGGGTTAGAGAGAGAGAGAAAGCGGAGAAATCTGCCGGGGTTCCTGCTCCTGATCACTGTCCAGTGATCCCTGGGTTAGAGAGAGAGATGAAATCAGCCAGGGTTCCTGCTTCTGATTCCTGTCCAGTGATCCCTGTGTTAGAGAGAGATGGGAAATCAGCCTGGTTTCCTGCTCCTGATCACTGTCCAGTTATTCCCCGGTTAGAGAGAGAGAGTGATAGATGGGAAATCAGCTAGGGTTCCTGCTCCTGATCCCTGTCCTGTGAGCCCTCGGTTAGTGAGAGAGAGAGGGGAAATCAGCCAGGGTTCCTGCTCCTGATTCTTGTTCAGTGATCCCTGGGTTAGGGAGAGAGAGGAAATCAGCCAGGCTTCCTGCTCCTGATCACTGTCCAGTTGTTCCTGGGTTAGAGAGAGATAGATAGAGGGGAAATCAGCCAGGGTTCCTGCTCCTGATCACTGTCCACCGATCCCTGGGTTAGAGAGAGACAGGGGAAATGGGGAAATCAGCCAGGGTTCCTGTTCCTGATCACTGTCCAGTGATCCCTGGGTTAGAGAGAGAGAGGAAATCAGCGAGGGTTCCTGCTCCTGATACCTGTCCAGTGATCCCAGGTTTAGGGAGAGAGAGAGGGGAAATCAGCCAGGGTTCTGCTCCTGATCACTTTCCAGAGATCCCTGGGTTAGAGGTAGAGAGGAAATCAGCCAGGGTTCCTGCTTTTGATTCCTGTCCAGTGATCCCTGTGTTAGAGAGAGATGGGAAATCAGCCTGGTTTCCTGCTCCTGATCACTGTCCAGTTATTCCCCGGTTAGAGAGAGAGAGTGATAGATGGGAAATCAGCTAGGGTTCCTGCTCCTGATCCCTGTCCTGTGAGCCCTCGGTTCGTGAGAGAGAGAGGGGAAATCAGCCAGGGTTCCTGCTCCTGATTCTTGTTCAGTGATCCCTGGGTTAGGGAGAGAGAGGAAATCAGCCAGGCTTCCTGCTCCTGATCACTGTCCACCGATCCCTGGGTTAGAGAGAGACAGGGGAAATGGGGAAATCAGCCAGGGTTCCTGCTCCTGATCACTGTCCAATGACCCCTGGGTTAGAGAGAGAGAGAGAGAGAGGGGAAATCAGCCAGGGTTCCTGCTCCTGATCACTGTCCAGTGATCCCTGGGTTAGAGAGAGAGGGGAAATCCGACAGGGTTCCTACTCCTGATCACTGTCCAGTGATCCCTGGGTTAGAGAGAGAGAAAATTGGCCATCGGTCCTGCTCCTGAACACTGTCCAGTGATCCCAGGGTTAAAGAGAGAGAGGGGAAATCAGCCAGGGTTCCTGCTCCTGATCACTGTCCAGTGATCCCTGGGTTAGAGAGAGGGGGGGGAAATCAACCATGGTTCCTGCTCCTGATCACTGTCCAGTGATCCCTGGGTTAGAGAGAGAGAGGGGGAATCAGCCAGGGTTCCTGCTCCTGATCCCTGTCCAGTGATCCCTGGGTTAGAGAGAGAGGGTAAATCAGCCAGGGTTGCTGCTCCTGATCCCTGTCCAGTGATCCCTGGGTTAGAGAGAGAGAGATGAAATCAGCCAGGGTTCCTGCTTCTGATTCCTGTCCAGTGATCCCTGTGTTAGAGAGAGATGGGAAATCAGCCTGGTTTCCTGCTCCTGATCACTGTCCAGTTATTCCCCGGTTAGAGAGAGAGAGTGATAGATGGGAAATCAGCTAGGGTTCCTGCTCCTGATCCCTGTCCTGTGAGCCCTCGGTTAGTGAGAGAGAGAGGGGAAATCAGCCAGGGTTCCTGCTCCTGATTCTTGTTCAGTGATCCCTGGGTTAGGGAGAGAGAGGAAATCAGCCAGGCTTCCTGCTCCTGATCACTGTCCAGTTGTTCCTGGGTTAGAGAGAGATAGATAGAGGGGAAATCAGCCAGGGTTCCTGCTCCTGATCACTGTCCACCGATCCCTGGGTTAGAGAGATACAGGGGAAATGGGGAAATCAGCCAGGGTTCCTGTTCCTGATCACTGTCCAGTGATCCCTGGGTTAGAGAGAGAGAGGAAATCAGCGAGGGTTCCTGCTCCTGATACCTGTCCAGTGATCCCAGGTTTAGGGAGAGAGAGAGGGGAAATCAGCCAGGGTTCTGCTCCTGATCACTTTCCAGAGATCCCTGGGTTAGAGGTAGAGAGGAAATCAGCCAGGGTTCCTGCTTTTGATTCCTGTCCAGTGATCCCTGTGTTAGAGAGAGATGGGAAATCAGCCTGGTTTCCTGCTCCTGATCACTGAACAGTTATTCCCCGGTTAGAGAGAGAGAGTGATAGATGGGAAATCAGCTAGGGTTCCTGCTCCTGATCCCTGTCCTGTGAGCCCTCGGTTAGTGAGAGAGAGAGGGGAAATCAGCCAGGGTTCCTGCTCCTGATTCTTGTTCAGTGATCCCTGGGTTAGGGAGAGAGAGGAAATCAGCCAGGCTTCCTGCTCCTGATCACTGTCCACCGATCCCTGGGTTAGAGAGAGACAGGGGAAATGGGGAAATCAGCCAGGGTTCCTGCTCCTGATCACTGTCCAATGACCCCTGGGTTAGAGAGAGAGAGAGAGAGAGGGGAAATCAGCCAGGGTTCCTGCTCCTGATCACTGTCCAGTGATCCCTGGGTTAGAGAGAGAGGGGAAATCCGACAGGGTTCCTACTCCTGATCACTGTCCAGTGATCCCTGGGTTAGAGAGAGAGAAAATTGGCCATCGGTCCTGCTCCTGAACACTGTCCAGTGATCCCAGGGTTAAAGAGAGAGAGGGGAAATCAGCCAGGGTTCCTGCTCCTGATCACTGTCCAGTGATCCCTGGGTTAGAGAGAGGGGGGGGAAATCAACCATGGTTCCTGCTCCTGATCACTGTCCAGTGATCCCTGGGTTAGAGAGAGAGAGGGGGAATCAGCCAGGGTTCCTGCTCCTGATCCCTGTCCAGTGATCCCTGGGTTAGAGAGAGAGGGTAAATCAGCCAGGGTTGCTGCTCCTGATCCCTGTCCAGTGATCCCTGGGTTAGAGAGAGAGAGAGGAAATCAGCCAGGGTTCCTGCTCCTGATCCCTGTCCAGTGATCCCTTGGTTAGAGACAGAGAGAGGGGAAATCAGCCAGGGTTCCTACTCCTGATCACAGTCCAGTGATCCTTGGGTTAGAGAGAGAGGGGAAATCAGCCTCGTTTCCAGCTCCTGCTCACTGTCCAGTGATTCCTGGGTTAGAGAGAGAGAGGAAATCAGCGAGGGTTCCTGCTCCTGATACCTGTCCAGTGATCCCAGATTTAGGGAGAGAGAGAGTGGAAATCAGCCAGGGTTCTGCTCCTGATCACTTTCCAGTGATCCCTGGGTTAGAGAGAGAGAGGCAATCAGCCAGGGTTCCTGCTCCTGATCCCTGTCCATTGATCCCTGGGTTAGAGAGAGAGAGAGGGGAAATCAGCCAGGGTTTCTGCTCCTGATCACTGTCCAGTGACTCCTGGATTAGAGAGCGAGTGGGAAAATCAGCCAGGGTTCCCACTCCTAATCACTGTCCAGAGATCCCAGGGTTAAAGGGAGAGAGAGCGGGGAAATCAACCAGGGTTCCTGCTCCTGATCACTGTCCAGTGATCCCTGGGTTAGCGAGAGAGAGAGAGAGAGCGGGGAAATCAGCCAGGGTTCCTGCTCCTGATCACTATCCAGTGATCCCTGGGATAGAGAGAGTGAGATGAAATCAGCCAGGGTTCCTGCTCCTGATCCGTGTGCAATAAGCCCTGGGTTAGAGAGAGAGCGGAAATCAGCCAGGGTTCCTGCTCCTGATCACTGTCCAGAGATCCCTGGGTTAGAGAGAGAGAGAGCGGAAATTATCCAGGGTTCCTGATCATGATCCGTGTGCAGTAAGCCCTGGCTTAGAGAGAGAGATGGGAAATCAGCCAAGGTTCCTGCTCCTGATCACTGTCCAGTGATCCTGGGTTAGAAAGAGAGAGAAAATTGGCCAGGGGTCCTGCTCCTGATCACTGTGCCGTCTTGCCTGGGTTAGAGAGAGAGAGAAAGCGGAGAAATCTGCCGGGGTTCCTGCTCCTGATCACTGTCCAGTGATCCCTGGGTTAGAGAGAGAGATGAAATCAGCCAGGGTTCCTGCTCCTGATCACTGTCCAGTGATCCCTGGGTTAGAGAGGGAGGGGAAATCAGACAGGGTTCCTGCTCCTGATCGCTGTCCAGTGATCCCTGGGTTAGAGAGAGAGAGAAAATTGGCCAGGGGTCCTGCTCCTGATCCCTGTTCAGTGATCCCTGGGTTAGAGAGAGAGAGAAAATTGGCCAGGGGTCCTGCTCCTGATCCCTGTTCAGTGATCCCTGCGTTAGAGAGTGAAAGAGGGGAAATCAGCCAGGGTTCCTGCTCCTGCTCACTATCCCGTGATGCCTGGGTTAGAGAGGGAGGGGAAATCAGCCAGGGTTCCTGCTCCTGATCACTGTCCAGTGATCCCTGGGTTAGAGAGAGAGAGAGAGAGAGGGGAAATCAGCCAGGGTTCCTGCTCCTGGTCACTGTCCTTTGATTCCTGGGTTAGAGAGATAGACAGGGGAAATCAGCCATGGTTCCTGCTCCTGATTGCTGTTCAGTGATCCCTGGGTTAGGGAGAGAGAGGAAATCAGCCAGGGTTCCTGCTCCTGATCACTGTCCAGTTGTTCCTGGGTTAGAGAGAGATAGATAGAGGGGAAATCAGCCAGGGTTCCTGCTCCTGATCACTGTCCAGTTGTTCCTGGGTTAGAGAGAGATAGATAGAGGGGAAATCAGCCAGGGTTCCTGCTCCTGATCACTGTCCAGTGATCCCTGGGTTAGAGAGAGACAGGGGAAATGGGGAAATCAGCCAGGGTTCCTGCTCCTGATCACTGTCCAATGACCCCTGGGTTAGAGAGAGAGAGAGAGAGAGAGAGGGGAAATCAGCCAGGGTTCCTGCTCCTGATCCCTGTCCAGTGATCCCTGGGTTAGAGAGAGAGGGGAAATCCGACAGGGTTCCATCTCCTGATCACTGTCCAGTGATCCCAGGGTTAAAGAGAGAGAGGGGAAATCAGCCAGGGTTCCTGCTCCTGATCCCTGTCCAGTGATCCCTGGGTTAAAGAGAGAGATGAAATCAGCCAGGGTTCCTGCTCCTGATCAGTGTCCAGTGATCCCTGGGTTAGAGAGAGGGGGGGGAAATCAACCATGGTTCCTGCTCCTGATCACTGTCCAGTGATCCCTGGGTTAGAGAGAGAGAGGGGGAATCAACCAGTTTTCCTGCTCCTGATCCCTGTCCAGTGATCGCTGGGTTAGAGAGAGGGGAAATCAGCCATGTTACCTGCTCCTGCTCCTGTTCCCTGTCCAGTGATCCCTGGGTTAGAGAGAGAGGGGAAATCCGACAGGGTTCCTGCTCCTGATCATTGTCCTGTGATCCCTGGGTTAGAGAGAGAGAGAAAATTGGCCATCGGTCCTGCTCCTGAACACTGTCCAGTGATCCCAGGGTTAAAGAGAGAGAGGGGAAATCCGCCAGGGTTCCTGCTCCTGATCCCTGTCCAGTGAACCCTGGGTTAAAGAGAGAGATGAAATCAGCCAGGGTTCCTGCTCCTGATCACTGTCCAGTGATCCCTGGGTTAGAGAGAGACAGGGGAAATCAGCCAAGGTTCCGGCTCCTAATCCCTGTTCAGTGATCCCTGCGTTAGAGAGAGAAAGAGGGGAAATCACCCAGGGTTCCTGCTCCTGCTCACTATCCCGTGATGCCTGGGTTAGAGAGGGAGCGGAAATCAGCCAGGGTTTCTGCTCCTAATCACTGTCCGGTGACTCCTGGATTGGAGAGAGAGGGGGGGATATCATGCAGGGTTCCTGCTGCTGATCACTGTCAAGTGATCCCTGGGATAGAGAGAAAGTAGGGAAATCAGCCAGGGGTCCTGCTCCGGATCACTGTCCAGTGATCCCTGGGTTGGAGAGAATGAGGGGAAATCAGCCAGGGTTCCTACTCCTGATCACTGTCCAGTGATCCCTGGGTTAGAGAGAGAGAGGAAATCAGCGAGGGTTCCTGCTCCTGATCCCTGTCCAGTGATCCCAGGGTTAGGGATAGAGAGGAATTCAGCCAGGGATCCTGCTCCTGATCACTTTCCGGTGATCCCTGTGTTAGAGGGAGAGAGAGAGTGGAAATCAGCCAGGGTTCCTGCTCCTGATCCCTATCCAGTGATTCCTGGGTTAGAGAGAGAGAGGTGAGGGGGAAATCAGCCAGGGTTCCTTCTCATGATTACTGTCCAGTGATCCCTGGGTTAGAGAGAGAAGGTAAATCAGCCAGGTTTCCTGCTCCTGATCACTGTCCAGTGATTCCTGGGTTAGAGAGAGAGAGGTGAGGGGGAAATCAGCCAGGGTTCCTTCTCATGATTACTGTCCAGTGATCCCTGGGTTAGAGAGAGAAGGTAAATCAGCCAGGGTTCCTGCTATTGATCACTGTCCAGTGATCCCTTGTTAGTGGGAGAGAGAGAGGAAATCAGCCAGGGTTCCTGCTCCTGTTCACGGTCCAGTGATCCCTGGGTTAGAGAGAGAGAGTGAGAGCGGAAATCAGCCAGGGTTCCTGCTCCTGATCACTGTCCAGTGATCCCTGCGTTACAGAGAGAGAGAGACGGGGGAAATCAGCCAGGGTTCTGCTCCTGATCACTGTCCAGTGATCCCTGGGTTAGAGAGAGAGAGAGGGGAAATCAGCCAAGGTTCTGCTCCTGATCACTGTCCAGTGATCCCTGGGTTAGAGAGAGATGGGAAATCAGCCAGGGTTTCTGCTCCTGATCCCTGTCCAGTGATCCCTGGGTTAGAGAGAGAGAGAGAGAGGGGGGGGAAATCAGCCTGTGTTCCTGCTCCTGATCCCTCTGCACTGACCCCTTGGTTAGAGAGAGAGAGAGGGGAAATCAGCCATGGTTCCTGCTCCTGATCCCTGTCCAGTGATCCCTGGGTTAGAGAGAGAGGGGAAATCAGCCAGGGTTCCTGCTCCTGATTACTGTCCAGTGGTCCCTGGGATAGAGAGAGAGAGGGGAAATCAGCCAGGGTTCCTGTTTCTGATCCCTATCCAGTGATTCCTGGGTTAGAGAGAGAGAGAGTTAATCAGCCAGGGTTCCTGCTGCTGATCCCTATCCAGTGACTCCTGGGTTAGAGAGAGAGAGAGATTGGAAATCAGCTAGGGTTCCTGCACCTGATCACTGTCCAGTGATCCCTGGGTTAGAGAGAGAGAGGGGAAATCAGCCAGGGTTCCTGCTCCTGATCCCTGTCCAGTGATTCCTGGGTTAGAGAGAGAGAAGTGAGGGGGAAATCAGCCAGGGTTCCTTCTCATGATTACTGGCCAGTGATCCCTGGGTTAGAGAGAGAAGGTAAATCAGCCAGGGTTCCTGCTCCTGATCACTGTCCAGTGATCCCTTGTTAGTGGGAGAGAGAGAGGAAATCAGCCAGGGTTCCTGCTCCTGTTCACGGTCCAGTGATCCCTGGGTTAGAGAGAGAGAGTGAGAGCGGAAATCAGCCAGGGTTCCTGCTCCTGATCACTGTCCAGTGATCCCTGCGTTACAGAGAGAGAGAGACAGGGGAAATCAGCCAGGGTTCCTGCTCCTGATCACTGTCCAGTGATCCCTGGGTTAGAGAGAGAGAGAGAGGTGGGGGGGGAAATCAGATTGGGTTCCTGCTCCTGTTCACTGTCCAGTGATCCCTGGGTTAGAGAGAGAGAGAGCGGATATCAGCCAGGGTTCCATCTCCTGATCACGGTCCAGTGATCCCTGGGTTAGAGAGAGAGGGGAAATCATCCAGGGTTCCTGCTCCTGATCCCTCTGCACTGATCCCTGGGTTAGAGAGAGAGAGAGGGGAAATCAGCCATGGTTCCTGCTCCTGATCCCTGTCCAGTGATCGCTGGGTTAGAGAGAGGGGAAATCAGCCTTGTTACCTGCTCCTGCTCCTGTTCCCTGTCCAGTGATCCCTGGGTTAGAGAGAGAGGGGAAATCCGACAGGGTTCCTGCTCCTGATCATTGTCCTGTGATCCCTGGGTTAGAGAGAGAGAGAAAATTGGCCATCGGTCCTGCTCCTGAACACTGTCCAGTGATCCCAGGGTTAAAGAGAGAGAGGGGAAATCCGCCAGGGTTCCTGCTCCTGATCCCTGTCCAGTGAACCCTGGGTTAAAGAGAGAGATGAAATCAGCCAGGGTTCCTGCTCCTGATCACTGTCCAGTGATCCCTGGGTTAGAGAGAGACAGGGGAAATCAGCCAAGGTTCCGGCTCCTAATCCCTGTTCAGTGATCCCTGCGTTAGAGAGAGAAAGAGGGGAAATCACCCAGGGTTCCTGCTCCTGCTCACTATCCCGTGATGCCTGGGTTAGAGAGGGAGCGGAAATCAGCCAGGGTTTCTGCTCCTAATCACTGTCCGGTGACTCCTGGATTGGAGAGAGAGGGGGGGATATCATGCAGGGTTCCTGCTGCTGATCACTGTCAAGTGATCCCTGGGATAGAGAGAAAGTAGGGAAATCAGCCAGGGGTCCTGCTCCGGATCACTGTCCAGTGATCCCTGGGTTGGAGAGAATGAGGGGAAATCAGCCAGGGTTCCTACTCCTGATCACTGTCCAGTGATCCCTGGGTTAGAGAGAGAGAGGAAATCAGCGAGGGTTCCTGCTCCTGATCCCTGTCCAGTGATCCCAGGGTTAGGGATAGAGAGGAATTCAGCCAGGGATCCTGCTCCTGATCACTTTCCGGTGATCCCTGTGTTAGAGGGAGAGAGAGAGTGGAAATCAGCCAGGGTTCCTGCTCCTGATCCCTATCCAGTGATTCCTGGGTTAGAGAGAGAGAGGTGAGGGGGAAATCAGCCAGGGTTCCTTCTCATGATTACTGTCCAGTGATCCCTGGGTTAGAGAGAGAAGGTAAATCAGCCAGGTTTCCTGCTCCTGATCACTGTCCAGTGATTCCTGGGTTAGAGAGAGAGAGGTGAGGGGGAAATCAGCCAGGGTTCCTTCTCATGATTACTGTCCAGTGATCCCTGGGTTAGAGAGAGAAGGTAAATCAGCCAGGGTTCCTGCTATTGATCACTGTCCAGTGATCCCTTGTTAGTGGGAGAGAGAGAGGAAATCAGCCAGGGTTCCTGCTCCTGTTCACGGTCCAGTGATCCCTGGGTTAGAGGGAGAGAGTGAGAGCGGAAATCAGCCAGGGTTTCTCCTCCTGATCACAGTCCAGTGATCCCTGGGTTAGAGAGAGAGAGAGTGGAAATCAGCCAGGGTTCTGCTCCTGATCACTTTGCAGTGATCCCTGGGTTAGAGAGAGAGAGGCAATCAGCCAGGGTTCCTGCTCCTGATCCCTGTCCAGTGATCCCTGGGTTAGAGAGAGAGAGTGTGGAAATCAGCCAGGGTTTCTGCTCCTGATCACTGTCCAGTGACTCCTGGATTAGAGAGCGAGTGGGGAAATCAGCCAGGGTTCCTACTCCTGATCACTGTCCAGTGATCCCTGGGTTAAAGAGAGAGAGAGCAGGGAAATCAGCCAGGGTTCCTGCTCCTGATCACTGTCCAGTGATCCCTGGGTTAGAGGGAGAGAGAGTAAATCAGCCATGGTTCCTGCTCCTGATCCCTGTCCAGTGAGCCCTGGGTTAGAGAGAGACAGAGGGGAAATCAGCCAGGGTTCCTACTCCTGATGACTGTGCAGTGTCTCCTGGGTTAGAGAGAGAGGGAGGGGAAATCAGCCACTGTTCCTGCTCCTGATCACTGTCCAGTGATTCCTGTTTAAGAGAGAGAGAGGGAAAGGGGAAATCAGCCAGGGTTCCTGCTCCTGATCACTGTCCTTTGACCCTTAGGTTAGAGAGAGAGAGGGGAAATCAGCCAGGGTTTCTGCTCCTGATCACTGTCCAGTGATCCCTGGGTTAGAGAGAGAGAGAGAGAGGGGGGGGAAATCAGATTGGGTTCCTGCTCCTGTTCACTGTCCAGTGATCCCTGGGTTAGAGAGAGAGAGAGCAGATATCAGCCAGGGTTCCTGCTCCTGATCACGGTCCAGTGATCCCTGGGTTAGACATACAGAGGGGAAATCAGCAGTGTTCCTGCTCCTGATCCCTCTGTACTGATCCCTGGGTTAGAGAGAGAGAGAGGGGAAATCAGCCATGGTTCCTGCTCCTGATCCCTGTCCAGTGATCCCTGGGCTAGAGAGAGAGGGGAAATCAGCCAGGATTCCTGCTCCTGATCACTGTCAAGTGATCCCTGTGTTAGAGAGAGAGAGGGGAAATCAGCCAGGGTTCCTGTTTCTGATCCCTATCCAGTGATTCGTGGGTTAGAGAGAGAGAGAGAGAGCGGAAATCAGCCAGGGTTCCTGCTCCTGATCACTGTCCATTGATCCCTGTGTTAGAGAGAGAGAGAGGAAATCAGCCAGGGTTTCTCCTCCTGATCACAGTCCATTTATCCCTGTGTTAGAGAGAGAGAGGGGAAATCAGCCAGGGTTCCTGCTCCTGATCACTGTCCAGTGATCCCTGGGTTAGAGAGAGAGAGGGGAAATCAGCCAGGGTTCCTGCTCCTGATCCCTGTCCAGAGATCCCTGGGTTAGAGAGAGAGAGAGAGAGAGAGAGAGGGGAAATTATCCAGGGTTCCTGATCCTGATCCGTGTGCAGTAAGCCCTGGGTTAGAGATAGAGATGGGAAATCAGCCAAGGTTCCTGCTCCTGATGACTGTCCAGGGATCCCTGGGTTAGAGAGAGAGAGAGGAGGGAAATCAGCGAGGGTTCCTGCTCCTGATCCCTGTCCAGTGAGCCCTGGGTAAGAGAGAGAGAGTTGGGGGGGAAATCATCCCGTGATCCTGCTCCTGATCCCTGTTCAGTGAGCCCTGGGTTAGAGAGAGAGGGGAAATCAGCCAGGGTTCCTGCTCCTGACCACTCTCCAGTGATTCCTGGGTTAGAGGCCGAGATGGGAAATCAGCCAGGGTTCCTGCTCCTGATCACTGTCCAGTGACCCCTGGGTTAGAGAGAGAGAGAGGGGAAATCAACCAGGGTTGCTGCTCCTGATCCCTGTCCAGTGATCCCTGGGTTAGAGAGAGAGAGAGGGGAAATCAGCCAGGGTTCCTGCTACTGATCACTGTCCAGTGATCCCTGGGTTAGAGAGAGAGAGAGGAAATCAGCCAGAGTTCCTGCTCCTTATCCCTGTATAGTGATCCCTGGGTTAGAGAGAGAGAGAGAGGAAATCAACCAGGGTTCCTGCTCCTGATCACTGTCCAGTGATCCCTGGGTTAGAGAGAGAGAGATGAAATCAGCCAGGGTTCCTGCTCCTGATCACGGTCCAGTGATCCCTGGGTTAGACATACAGAGGGGAAATCAGCAGTGTTCCTGCTCCTGATCCCTTTGCACTGATCCCTGTTTTAGAGAGAGAGAGAGAGGGGAAATAAGCCATGGTTCCTGCTCCTGATCCCTGTCCAGTGATCCCTGGGTTAGAGAGAGAGGGGAAATCAGCCAGGGTTCCTGCTCCTGATCACTGTCCATTTGTCCCTGTGTTAGAGAGAGAGACAGGAAATCAGCCAAGGTTTCTCCTCCTGATCACAGTCCAGTGATCCCTGGGTTAAAGAGAGAGAGAGTGGAAATCAGCCAGGGTTCTGCTCCTGATCACTTTGCAGTGATCCCTTGGTTAGAGAGAGAGAGGCAATCAGCCAGGGTTCCTGCTCCTGATCACTGTCCAGTGATCCCTGGGTTAGAGAGAGAGAGTGGGGAAATCAGCCAGGGTTTCTGCTCCTGATCACTGTCCAGTAACTCCTGGATTAGAGAGCGAGTGGGGAATTCAGCCAGAGTTCCTACTCCTGATCACTGTCCAGAGATCCCTGGGTTAAAGAGAGAGAGAGCGGGGAAATCAGCCAGGGTTCCTGCTCCTGATCACTGTCCAGTGATCCCTGGGTTAGAGGGAGAGAGTAAATCAGCCATGGTTCCTGCTCCTGATCCCTGTCCAGTGAGCCCTGGGTTAGAGAGAGACAGAGGGGAAATCAGCCAGGGTTCCTACTCCTGATGACTGTGCAGTGTCTCCTGGGTTAGAGAGAGAGAGAGGGGAAATCAGCCACTGTTCCTGCTCCTGGTCACTGTCCAGTGATTCCTGTTTAAGAGAGAGAGAGAGAAAGGGGAAATCAGCCAGGATTCCTGCTCCTGATCACTGTCCAGTGATCCCTGGGTTAGAGGGAGAGAGGGGAAATCTGCCAGGGTTCTTGCTCCTGATCACAGTCCAGTGATCCCTTGGTTAGAGAGAGATAGGGGAAATCAGCCAGGGTTCCATCTCCTGATCACTGTCCAGTGATCCCTGGGTTAGAGAGAGAGAGGGGAAATCAGCCAGGGTTCCATATCCTGATCACTGTCCAGTGATCCCTGGGTTAGAGAGAGAGAGGGGAAATCAGCCAGGGTTCCTGCTCCTGATCACTGTCCAGTGATCCCTGGGTTAGAGAGAGAGAGGGGAAATCAGCCAGGGTTCCTGCTCCTGCTCCGTGTGCAGTAAGCCCTGGGTTAGAGAGAGAGCGGAAATCAGCCAGGGTTCCTGCTCCTGATCCCTGTCCAGAGATCCCTGGGTTAGAGAGAGAGAGAGATAGAGAGAGGGGAAATTATCCAGGGTTCCTGATCCTGATCCGTGTGCAGTAAGTCCTGGGTTAGAGATAGAGATGGGAAATCAGCCAAGGTTCCTGCTCTTGATGACTGTCCAGGGATCCCTGGGTTAGAGAGAGAGAGTTGGGGGGGAAATCATCCCGTGATCCTGCTCCTGATCCCTGTTCAGTGAGCCCTGGGTTAGAGAGAGAGAGAGAGAGGGGAAATCAGCCAGGGTTCCTGCTCCTGATCACTGTCCAGTGATCCCTGGGTTGGAGAGAGAGAGGGGAAATCAGCCAGGGTTCCTGCTCCTGATCACTGTCCAGTGACCCCTGTGTTAGAGAGAGAGAGCGAGGAAATCAGCCAGGGTTGCTGCTCCTGATCCCTGTCCAGTGATCCCTGGGTTAGAGAGAGAGAGAGGAAATCAGCCAGGGTTCCTGCTACTGATCACTGTCCAGTGATCCCTGGGTTAGAGAGAGAGAGAGGAAATCAGCCAGAGTTCCTGCTCCTTCTCCCAGTATAGTGATCCCTGGGTTAGAGAGAGAGAGAGAGAGGAAATCAACCAGGGTTCCTGCTCCTGATCACTGTCCAGTGATCCCTGGGTTAGAGAGAGAGAGGGGAAATCAGCCAGGGTTCCTGTTTCTGATCCCTATCCAGTGATTCCTGGGTTAGAGAGAGAGAGAGAGCGGATATCAGCCAGGGTTCCTGCTCCTGATCACTGTCCATTGATCCCTGTGTTAGAGAGAGAGGAAATCAGCCAGGGTTTCTCCTCCTGATCACAGTCCAGTGATCCCTGGGTGAGAGAGAGAGAGAGTGGAAATCAGCCAGGGTTCCTGCTCCTGATCCCTGTCCAGTGATCCCTGGGTTAGAGAGAGAGAGTGGGGAAATCAGCCAGGGTTTCTGCTCCTGATCACTGTCCAGTGACTCCTGGATTAGAGAGCGAGTGGGGAAATCAGCCAGGGTTCCTACTCCTGATCACTGTCCAGAGATCCCTGGGTTAAAGAGAGAGAGAGCGGGGAAATCAGCCAGGGTTCCTGCTCCTGATCACTGTCCAGTGATCCCTGGGTTAGAGCGAGAGAGAGTAAATCAGCCATGGTTCCTGCTCCTGATCCCTGTCCAATGAGCCCTGGGTTCGAGAGAGACAGAGGGGAAATCAGCCAGGGTTCCTACTCCTGATGACTGTGCAGTGTCTCCTGGGTTAGAGAGAGAGAGAGAGGGGAAATCAGCCACTGTTCCTGCTCCTGGTCACTGTCCAGTGATTCCTGTTTAAGAGAGAGAGAGGGAAAGGGGAAATCAGCCAGGGTTCCTGCTCCTGATCACTGTCCATTGACCCTTAGGTTAGAGAGAGAGAGGGGAAATCAGCCAGGGTTCGTGCTCCTGATCCCTGTCCAGTGATTCCTGGGTTAGAGAGAGAGAAGTGAGGGGGAAATCAGCCAGGGTTCCATCTCCTGATCACTGTCCAGTGATCCCTTGTTAGTGGGAGAGAGAGAGGAAATCAGCCAGGGTTCCTGCTCCTGTTCACGGTCCAGTGATCCCTGGGTTAGAGAGAGAGAGTGAGAGCGGAAATCAGCCAGGGTTCCTGCTCCTGATCACTGTCCAGTGATCCCTGCGTTACAGAGAGAGAGACAGGGGAAATCAGCCAGGGTTCCTGTTCCTGATCACTGTCCAGTGATCCCTGGGTTAGAGAGAGATTGGAAATCAGCCAGGGTTTCTGCTCCTGATCACTGTCCAGTGATCCCTGGGTTAGAGAGAGAGAGAGAGGGGGGGGAAATCAGATTGGGTTCCTGCTCCTGTTCACTGTCCAGTGATCCCTGGGTTAGAGAGAGAGAGAGAGCGGATATCAGCCAGGGTTCCTGCTCCTGATCACGGTCCAGTGATCCCTGGGTTAGACATACAGAGGGGAAATCAGCAGTGTTCCTGCTCCTGATCCCTCTGCACTGATCCCTGGGTTAGAGAGAGAGAGAGGGGAAATCAGCCATGGTTCCTGCTCCTGATCCCTGTCCAGTGATCCCTGGGTTAGAGAGAGAGGGGAAATCAGCCAGGGTTCCTGCTCCTGAGTACTGTCCAGTGATCCCTGGGTTAGAGAGCGAGAGAGAGAGGGGAAATCAGCCAGGGTTCCTGTTTCTGATCCCTGTCCAGTGATCCCTGGGTTAGAGAGAGAGGGGAAATCAGCCAGGGTTCCTGCTCCTGAGTACTGTCCAGTGATCCCTGGGTTAGAGAGCGAGAGAGAGAGGGGAAATCAGCCAGGGTTCCTGTTTCTGATCCCTATCCAGTGATTCGTGGGTTAGAGAGAGAGAGAGAGAGCGGAAATCAGCCAGGGTTCCTGCTTCTGATCACTGTCCATTGATCCCTGTGTTAGAGAGAGAGAGAGAGGAAATCAGCCAGGGTTTCTCCTCCTGATCACAGTCCAGTGATCCCTGGGTTAGAGAGAGAGAGAGTGGAAATCAGCCAGGGTTCTGCTCCTGATCACTTTGCAGTGATCCCTGGGTTAGAGAGAGAGAGGCAATCAGCCAGGGTTCCTGCTCCTGATCCCTGTCCAGTGATCCCTGGGTTAGAGAGAGAGAGTGGGGAAATCAGCCAGGGTTTCTGCTCCTGATCACTGTCCAGTAACTCCTGGATTAGAGAGAGAGCGGGGAAATCAGCCAGGGTTCCTGCTCCTGATCACTGTCCAGTGATCCCTGGGTTAGAGGGAGAGAGAGTAAATCAGCCAGGGTTCCTGCTCCTGATCACTGTCCAGTGAGCCCTGGGTTAGAGAGAGACAGAGGGGAAATCAGCCAGGATTCCTGCTCCTGATCACTGTGCAGTGTCTCCTGGGTTAGAGAGAGAGAGAGGGGAAATCAGCCACTGTTCCTGCTCCTGGTCACTGTCCAGTGATTCCTGTTTAAGAGAGAGAGAGAGAAAGGGGAAATCAGCCAGGTTTCCTGCTCCTGATCACTGTCCATTGACCCTTAGGTTAGAGAGAGAGAGGGGAAATCTGCCAGGGTTCTTGCTCCTGATCACAGTCCAGTGATCCCTTGGTTAGAGAGAGATAGGGGAAATCAGCCAGGGTTCCATCTCCTGATCACTGTCCAGTGATCCCTGGGTTAGAGAGAGAGAGGGGAAATCAGCCAGGGTTCCATATCCTGATCACTGTCCAGTGATCCCTGGGTTAGAGAGAGAGAGGGGAAATCAGCCAGGGTTCCTGCTCCTGATCACTGTCCAGTGATCCCTGCATTAGAGAGAGAGAGAGAGAGGGGAAATCAGCCAGGGTTCCTGCTCCTGATCACTGTCCAGTGATCCCTGGGTTAGAGCGAGAGAGAGTAAATCAGCCATGGTTCCTGCTCCTGATCCCTGTCCAATGAGCCCTGGGTTCGAGAGAGACAGAGGGGAAATCAGCCAGGGTTCCTACTCCTGATGACTGTGCAGTGTCTCCTGGGTTAGAGAGAGAGAGAGAGGGGAAATCAGCCACTGTTCCTGCTCCTGGTCACTGTCCAGTGATTCCTGTTTAAGAGAGAGAGAGGGAAAGGGGAAATCAGCCAGGGTTCCTGCTCCTGATCACTGTCCATTGACCCTTAGGTTAGAGAGAGAGAGGGGAAATCAGCCAGGGTTCGTGCTCCTGATCCCTGTCCAGTGATTCCTGGGTTAGAGAGAGAGAAGTGAGGGGGAAATCAGCCAGGGTTCCATCTCCTGATCACTGTCCAGTGATCCCTTGTTAGTGGGAGAGAGAGAGGAAATCAGCCAGGGTTCCTGCTCCTGTTCACGGTCCAGTGATCCCTGGGTTAGAGAGAGAGAGTGAGAGCGGAAATCAGCCAGGGTTCCTGCTCCTGATCACTGTCCAGTGATCCCTGCGTTACAGAGAGAGAGACAGGGGAAATCAGCCAGGGTTCCTGTTCCTGATCACTGTCCAGTGATCCCTGGGTTAGAGAGAGATTGGAAATCAGCCAGGGTTTCTGCTCCTGATCACTGTCCAGTGATCCCTGGGTTAGAGAGAGAGAGAGAGGGGGGGGAAATCAGATTGGGTTCCTGCTCCTGTTCACTGTCCAGTGATCCCTGGGTTAGAGAGAGAGAGAGAGCGGATATCAGCCCGGGTTCCTGCTCCTGATCACGGTCCAGTGATCCCTGGGTTAGACATACAGAGGGGAAATCAGCAGTGTTCCTGCTCCTGATCCCTCTGCACTGATCCCTGGGTTAGAGAGAGAGAGAGGGGAAATCAGCCATGGTTCCTGCTCCTGATCCCTGTCCAGTGATCCCTGGGTTAGAGAGAGAGGGGAAATCAGCCAGGGTTCCTGCTCCTGAGTACTGTCCAGTGATCCCTGGGTTAGAGAGCGAGAGAGAGAGGGGAAATCAGCCAGGGTTCCTGTTTCTGATCCCTGTCCAGTGATCCCTGGGTTAGAGAGAGAGGGGAAATCAGCCAGGGTTCCTGCTCCTGAGTACTGTCCAGTGATCCCTGGGTTAGAGAGCGAGAGAGAGAGGGGAAATCAGCCAGGGTTCATGTTTCTGATCCCTATCCAGTGATTCGTGGGTTAGAGAGAGAGAGAGAGCGGAAATCAGCCAGGGTTCCTGCTTCTGATCACTGTCCATTGATCCCTGTGTTAGAGAGAGAGAGAGAGGAAATCAGCCAGGGTTTCTCCTCCTGATCACAGTCCAGTGATCCCTGGGTTAGAGAGAGAGAGAGTGGAAATCAGCCAGGGTTCTGCTCCTGATCACTTTGCAGTGATCCCTGGGTTAGAGAGAGAGAGGCAATCAGCCAGGGTTCCTGCTCCTGATCCCTGTCCAGTGATCCCTGGGTTAGAGAGAGAGAGTGGGGAAATCAGCCAGGGTTTCTGCTCCTGATCACTGTCCAGTAACTCCTGGATTAGAGAGAGAGCGGGGAAATCAGCCAGGGTTCCTGCTCCTGATCACTGTCCAGTGATCCCTGGGTTAGAGGGAGAGAGAGTAAATCAGCCAGGGTTCCTGCTCCTGATCACTGTCCAGTGAGCCCTGGGTTAGAGAGAGACAGAGGGGAAATCAGCCAGGATTCCTGCTCCTGATCACTGTGCAGTGTCTCCTGGGTTAGAGAGAGAGAGAGGGGAAATCAGCCACTGTTCCTGCTCCTGGTCACTGTCCAGTGATTCCTGTTTAAGAGAGAGAGAGAGAAAGGGGAAATCAGCCAGGTTTCCTGCTCCTGATCACTGTCCATTGACCCTTAGGTTAGAGAGAGAGAGGGGAAATCTGCCAGGGTTCTTGCTCCTGATCACAGTCCAGTGATCCCTTGGTTAGAGAGAGATAGGGGAAATCAGCCAGGGTTCCATCTCCTGATCACTGTCCAGTGATCCCTGGGTTAGAGAGAGAGAGGGGAAATCAGCCAGGGTTCCATATCCTGATCACTGTCCAGTGATCCCTGGGTTAGAGAGAGAGAGGGGAAATCAGCCAGGGTTCCTGCTCCTGCTCCGTGTGCAGTAAGCCCTGGGTTAGAGAGAGAGCGGAAATCAGCCAGGGTTCCTGCTCCTGATCCCTGTCCAGAGATCCCTGGGTTAGAGAGAGAGAGAGAGAGAGGGGAAATTATCCAGGGTTCCTGATCCTGATCCGTGTGCAGTAAGCCCTGGGTTAGAGATAGAGATGGGAAATCAGCCAAGGTTCCTGCTCCTGATGACTGTCCAGGGATCCCTGGGTTAGAGAGAGAGAGAGAGGAAATCAACCAGGGTTCCTGCTCCTGATCACTGTCCAGTGATCCCTGGGTTAGAGAGAGAGAGGGGAAATCAGCCAGGGTTCCTGTTTCTGAGCCCTATCCAGTGATTCGTGGGTTAGAGAGAGAGAGGGAGAGCGGAAATCAGCCGGGGTTCCTGCTCCTGATCACTGTCCATTGATCCCTGTGTTAGAGAGAGAGAGAGGAAATCAGCCAGGGTTTCTCCTCCTGATCACAGTCCAGTGATCCCTGGGTTAGAGAGAGAGAGAGTGGAAATCAGCCAGGGTTCCTGCTCCTGATCCCTGTCCAGTGATCCCTGGGTTAGAGAGAGAGAGTGGGGAAATCAGCCAGGGTTTCTGCTCCTGATCACTGTCCAGTAACTCCTGGATTAGAGAGCGAGTGGGGAAATCAGCCAGGGTTCCTACTTCTGATCACTGTCCAGAGATCCCTGGGTTAAAGAGAGAGAGAGCGGGGAAATCAGCCAGGGTTCCTGCTCCTGATCACTGTCCAGTGATCCCTGGGTTAGAGAGAGAGTGGAAATCAGCCAGGGTTCCTGCTCCTGATCACTGTCCAGTGAGCCCTGGGTTAGAGAGAGACAGAGGGGAAATCAGCCAATATTCCTGCTCCTGATCACTGTGCAGTGTCTCCTGGGTTAGAGAGAGAGAGAGGGGAAATCAGCCACTGTTCCTGCTCCTGGTCACTGTCCAGTGATTCCTGTTTAAGAGAGAGAGAGAGAAAGGGGAAATCAGCCAGGTTTCCTGCTCCTGATCACTGTCCATTGACCCTTAGGTTAGAGAGAGAGAGGGGAAATCTGCCAGGGTTCTTGCTCCTGATCACAGTCCAGTGATCCCTGGGTTAGAGAGAGATAGGGGAAATCAGCCAGGGTTCCATCTCCTGATCACTGTCCAGTGATCCCTGGGTTAGAGAGAGAGAGGGGAAATCAGCCAGGGTTCCATATCCTGATCACTGTCCAGTGATCCTTGGGTTAGAGAGAGAGAGGGGAAATCAGCCAGTGTTCCTGCTCCTGCTACGTGTGCAGTAAGCCCTGGGTTAGAGAGAGAGCGGAAATCAGCCAGGGTTCCTGCTCCTGATCCCTGTCCAGAGATCCCTGGGTTAGAGAGAGAGAGAGAGAGAGAGAGAGTGGAAATCAGCCAGGGTTCCTGCTCCTGATCCCTGTCCAGAGATCCCTGGGTTAGAGGAGAGAGTGAGAGAGCGGAAATTATCCAGGGTTCCTGATCCTGATCCGTGTGCAGTAAGCCCTGGGTTAGAGATAGAGATGGGAAATCAGCCAAGGTTCCTGCTCCTGATGACTGTCCAGGGATCCCTGGGTTAGAGAGAGAGAGAGAGGAAATCAGCCAGGGTTCCTGCTCCTGATCACTATCCAGTGATCCCTGGGTTAGAGAGAGAGGGGAGATCAGCCAGGGTTGCTGCTCCTGATCCCTGTCCAGTGATCCCTGGGTTAGAGAGAGAGAGAGGAAATCAACCAGAGTTCCTGCTCCTTCTCCCAGTATAGTGATCCCTGGGTTAGAGAGAGAGAGAGAGGAAATCAACCAGGGTTCCTGCTCCTGATCACTGTCCAGTGATCCCTGGGTTAGAGAGAGAGAGAGAGAGAGCGGAAATCAGCCAGTGTTCCTGCTCCTGATCACTATCCAGTGATCCCTGGGTTAGAGAGAGAGAGGCAATCAGCCAGGGTTCCTGCTCCTGATCCCTGTCCAGTGATCCCTGGGTTAGAGAGAGAGAGTGGGGAAATCAGCCAGCGTTTCTGCTCCTGATCACTGTCCAGTGACTCCTGGATTAGAGAGCGAGTGGGGAAATCAGCCAGGGTTCCTACTCCTGATCACTGTCCAGAGATCCCTGGGTTATAGAGAGAGAGAGCGGGGAAATCATCCAGGGTTCCTGCTCCTGATCCCTCTGCACAGATCCCTGGGTTAGAGAGAGAGAGAGGGGAAATCAGCCATGGTTCCTGCTCCTGATCCCTGTCCAGTGATCCCTGGGTTAGAGAGAGAGGGGAAATCAGCCAGTGTTCCTGCTCCTGAGTACTGTCCAGTGATCCCTGGGTTAGAGAGAGAGAGGGGAAATCAGCCAGGTTCCTGTTTCTGATCCCTATCCAGTGATTCCTGGGTTAGAGAGAGAGAGAGAGAGTGGAAATCAGCCAGGGTTCCTGCTCCTGATCACTGTCCATTGATCCCCGTGTTAGAGAGAGAGAGAGGAAATCAGCCAGGGTTTCTCCTCCTGATCACAGTCCAGTGATCCCTGGGTTATAGAGAGAGAGAGAGAGTGAAAATCAGCCAGGGTTCTGCTCCTGATGACTTTGCAGTGATCCTTGGGTTAGAGAGAGAGAGGCAATCAGCCAGGGTTCCTGCTCCTGATCCCTGTCCAGTGATCCCTGGGTTAGAGAGAGAGAGTGGGGAAATCAGCCAGGGTTTCTGCTCCTGATCACTGTCCAGTATCTCCTGGATTAGAGAGAGAGCGGGGAAATCAGCCAGGGTTCCTACTCCTGATCACTGTCCAGTGATCCCTGGGTTAGAGGGAGAGAGAGTAAATCAGCCATGGTTCCTGCTCCTGATCCCTGTCCAGTGAGCCCTGGTTTAGAGAGAGACAGAGGGGAAATCAGCCAGGATTCCTGCTCCTGATCACTGTGCAGTGTCTCCTGGGTTAGAGAGAGAGAGAGGGGAAATCAGCCACTGTTCCTGCTCCTGGTCACTGTCCAGTGATTCCTGTTTAAGAGAGAGAGAGAGAAAGGGGAAATCAGCCAGGTTTCCTGCTCCTGATCACTGTCCAATGACCCTTAGGTTAGAGAGAGAGAGGGGAAATCTGCCAGGGTTCTTGCTCCTGATCACAGTCCTGTGATCCCTTGGTTAGAGAGAGATAGGGGAATTCAGCCAGGGTTCCATCTCCTGATCACTGTCCAGTGATCCCTGGGTTAGAGAGATATAGGGGAAATCAGCCAGGGTTCCATATCCTGATCCCTGTCCAGTGATCCCTGGGTTAGAGAGAGAGAGCGGAAATCAGCCAGGGTTCCTGCTCCTGCTCCGTGTGCAGTAAGCCCTGGGTTAGAGAGAGAGCGGAAATCAGCCAGGGTTCCTGCTCCTGATCCCTGTCCAGAGATCCCTGGGTTAGAGAGAGAGAGAGAGAGAGAGAGAGAGAGGAAATTATCCAGGGTTCTTGATCCTGATCCGTGTGCAGTAAGCCCTGGGTTAGAGATAGAGATGGGAAATCAGCCAAGGTTCCTGCTCCTGATGACTGTCCAGGGATCCCTGGGTTAGAGAGAGAGAGAGGGGGGAAATCAGCGAGGGTTCCTGCTCCTGATCCCTGTCCAGTGATCCCTGGATTAGAGAGAGAGAGTTGGGGGGGAAATCATCCTGTGATCCTGCTCCTGATCCCTGTCCAGTGAGCCTGGGTTAGAGAGAGAGGGGAAATCAGCCAGGGTTCCTGCTCCTGATCACTGTCCAGTGACCCCTGGGTTAGAGAGAGAGAGCGAGGAAATCAGCCAGGGTTCCTGCTCCTGACCACTCTCCAGTGATTCCGGGGTTAGAGGCCGAGATGGGAAATCAGCCAGGGTTCCTGCTCCTGATCCCTGTCCATTGACCCCTGGGTTAGAGAGAGAGAGGATATCAGCCAGAATTCCTGGTCCTGATCACTGTCCATTGACCCTTGGGTTAGGGTGAGATGGGAAATCAGCCAGGGTTCCTACTCCTTATCCCTGTCCAGTGATCCCTGGATTAGAGAGAGAGAGAGGAAATCAGCCAGGGTTCCTGCTCCTGATCACTGTCCAGTGATCCCTGGGTTAGAGAGAGAGGGGAAATCAGCCAGGGTTCCTGCTCCTGATCACTGTCCAGTGATCCCTGGGTTAGAGAGAGAGTGAGAGGAAATCAGCCAGGGTTCCAGCTCCTGACCACTGTCCAGTGCTCGCTGGGTTAGAGAGTGAGAGGGGAAATCAGCCAGGTTTCCTGCTCCTGATCCCTGTCCAGTGACCCCTGGGTTAGATGGGGTGAGAGGGGAATCAACCAGGGTTGCTGCTCCTGATCACAGTCCAGTAATCCCTGGGTTAGAGAGAGAGAGAGAGAGGGGAAATCAGCCAGGGTTCCTGCTCCTGATCCCTGTCCAGTGACCCCTGGGTTAGATAGAGTGAGATGGGAATCAGCCAGGGTTCCTGCTCCTGATCCCTGTCCAGTGATCCCTGGGTTGGGAGAGAGAGTAAATCAGCCATGGTTCCTGCTCCTGATCCCTGTCCAGTGAGCCCTGGTTTAGAGAGAGACAGAGGGGAAATCAGCCAGGATTCCTGCTCCTGATCACTGTGCAGTGTCTCCTGGGTTAGAGAGAGAGAGAGAGGGGAAATCAGCCACTGTTCCTGCTCCTGGTCACTCTCCAGTGATTCCTGTTTAAGAGAGAGAGAGAGAAAGGGGAAATCAGCCAGGTTTCCTGCTCCTGATCACTGTCCAATGACCCTTAGGTTAGAGAGAGAGAGGGGAAATCTGCCAGGGTTCTTGCTCCTGATCACAGTCCTGTGATCCCTTGGTTAGAGAGAGATAGGGGAATTCAGCCAGGGTTCCATCTCCTGATCACTGTCCAGTGATCCCTGGGTTAGAGAGAGATAGGGGAAATCAGCCAGGGTTCCATATCCTGATCACTGTCCAGTGATCCCTGGGTTAGAGAGAGAGAGGGGAAATCAGCCAGGGTTCCTGCTCCTGATCACTGTCCAGTGATCCCTGGGTTAGAGAGAGAGAGCGGAAATCAGCCAGGGTTCCTGCTCCTGCTCCGTGTGCAGTAAGCCCTGGGTTAGAGAGAGAGCGGAAATCAGCCAGGGTTCCTGCTCCTGATCCCTGTCCAGAGATCCCTGGGTTAGAGAGAGAGAGAGAGGAAATTATCCAGGGTTCTTGATCCTGATCCGTGTGCAGTAAGCCCTGGGTTAGAGATAGAGATGGGAAATCAGCCAAGGTTCCTGCTCCTGATGACTGTCCAGGGATCCCTGGGTTAGAGAGAGAGAGAGGGGGGAAATCAGCGAGGGTTCCTGCTCCTGATCCCTGTCCAGTGATCCCTGGATTAGAGAGAGAGAGTTGGGGGGGAAATCATCCTGTGATCCTGCTCCTGATCCCTGTCCAGTGAGCCTGGGTTAGAGAGAGAGGGGAAATCAGCCAGGGTTCCTGCTCCTGATCACTGTCCAGTGATCCCTGGGTTAGAGAGAGAGGGGAAATCAGCCAGGGTTCCTGCTCCTGATCACTGTTCAGTGATCCCTGGGTTAGAGAGAGACAGACAGGAAATCAGCCAGGGTTCCTGCTCCTGATCCCTGTCCAGTGATACCTGGGTTAGAGAGAGAGACTGGGGAAATCAGCTAGGGTTCCTGCTCCTGATCACTGTCCATTGATCCCTGAGTTAGAGAGTGAGAGGGAGAGAGAAGGGAAATCAGCCAGAGTTCCTGCTCATGATCACTGGCCAGTGATCCCTGGGTTAGAGAGAGAGAGAGGGGAAATCAGCCAGGGTTCCTGCTCTTGATCACTGTCCATTGATCCCTGGGTTAGAGAGAGAGAGAAAATCAGCCAGGGTTCCTGCTCCTGATCCCTGTCCAGATATCCCTGGATTAGAGAGAGAGACAGAGAGAGAGAGAGGGGGGAAATCAGCCAGGGTACCTGCTCCTGATCACTGTCCAGTGATCCCTGGTTTACAGAGAGAGAGAGAGAGAGCTGAAAGCAGCCAGGGTTCCTGCTCCTGATCACTGTCCAGTGATCCCTGGGTTAGAGAGAGAGAGAGAGAGAGCGGAAATCAGCCAGGGTTCCTTCTCCTGATCCCTGTCCAGTGAGTCCTTGGCTAGAGAGAGAGAGAGAGGGGGGAAATCAGCGAGGCTTCCTGCTCCTGATCCCTTGTCCGGTGAGCCTGGGTTAGAGAGAGAGGGGAAATCAGCCAGGGTTCCTGCTCCTGATCACTGTCCAGTGATCCCTGGGTTAGAGAGAGAGAGATGAAATCAGCCAGGGTTCCTGCTCCTGATCACTGTCCAGTGACCCCCTAGGTTAGAGAGAGAGAGCGAGGAACTCAGCCAGGGTTCCTGCTCCTGACCACTGTCCAGTGATCCCTGGGTTAGAGAGAGATAGAGAGGAAATCAACCAGAGTTCCTGCTCCTGATCACTGTCCAGTGATCCCTGGGTTAGAGAGAGAGGGAAAATCAGCCAGGGTTTCTGCTCCTGATCACTGTCCAGATATCCCTGGATTAGAGAGAGAGACAGAGAGAGAGGGAGGGTGGAAATCAGCCCGGGTTCCTGCTCCTGATCACTGTCCAGTGATCCCTGGGTTAGAGAGAGAGAGAGAGAGAGGGGAAATCAGCCAGGGTTCCTGCTCCTGATCACTGTCCATTGATTCCTGAGTTCGAGAGAGAGAGGGGAAATCAGCCAGGGTTCCTGCTCCTGATCACTGTCCAGTGATCCCTGGGTTAGAGAGAGAGTGAGAGGAAATCAGCCAGGGTTCCAGCTCCTGACCACTGTCCAGTGCTCGCTGGGTTAGAGAGTGAGAGGGGAAATCAGCCAGGTTTCCTGCTCCTGATCCCTGTCCAGTGACCCCTGGGTTAGATGGGGTGAGAGGGGAATCAACCAGGGTTGCTGCTCCTGATCACAGTCCAGTAATCCCTGGGTTAGAGAGAGAGAGAGAGAGGGGAAATCAGCCAGGGTTCCTGCTCCTGATCCCTGTCCAGTGACCCCTGGGTTAGATAGAGTGAGATGGGAATCAACCAGGGTTGCTGCTCCTGATCACTGTCCAGTGACCCTTGGGTAAGAGATAGGGAGAGAGAGAGGGGAAATCAGCCATGGTTCCTGCTCCTGGTCACTGTCCTTTGATTCCTGGGTTAGAGAGATAGACAGGGGAAATCAGCCATGGTTCCTGCTCCTGATTCCTGTCCAGTGATCCCTGGGTTAGGGAGAGAGAGGAAATCAGCCAGGGTTCCTGCTCCTGATCACTCTCCAGTTGATCCTGGGTTAGAGAGAGATAGATAGAGGGGAAATCAGCCAGGGTTCCTGCTCCTGATCACTGTCCAGTGATCCCTTAGGTTAGAGAGAGACAGGGGAAATGGGGAAATCAGCCAGGGTTCCTGCTCCTGATCACTGTCCAATGACCCCTGGGTTAGAGAGAGAGAGAGAGGGGAAATCAGCCAGGGTTCCTGCTCCTGATCCCTGTCCAGTGATCCCTGGGTTAGAGAGAGAGGGGAAATCCGACAGGGTTCCATCTCCTGATCACTGTCCAGTGATCCCTGGGTTAAAGAGAGAGATGAAATCAGCCAGGGTTCCTGCTCCTGATCACTGTCCAGTGATCCCTGGGTTAGAGAGAGAGAGAGGAAATCAGCCAAGGTTCCGGCTCCTAATCCCTGTTCAGTGATCCCTGCGTTAGAGAGAGAAAGGGGGAAATCACCCAGGGTTCCTACTCCTGCTCACTATCCCGTGATTCCTGGGTTAGAGAGGGAGGGGAAATCAGCCAGGGTTTCTGCTCCTAATCACTGTCCGGTGACTCCTGGATTGGAGAGAGAAGGGGAGATATCAGGCAGGGTTCCTTCTCCTGATCACTGTCCAGTGATCCCTGGGTTAGAGAGAAAGTAGGGAAACCAGCCAGGGTTCCTGCTCCGGAACACTGTCCAGTGATCCCTGGGTTAGAGAGAGAGAGGAAATCAGCGAGGGTTCCTGCTCCTGATCCCTGTCCAGTGATCCCAGGGTTAGGGATAGAGAGGATATCAGCCAGGGATCCTGCTCCTGATCACTTTCCGGTGATCCCTGTGTTTAGAGAGAGAGAGAGAGGGGAAATCAATCATGGTTCCTGCTCCTGATCACTGTCCAGTGATCCCTGGGTTAGAGAGAGAGGGGAAATCAGCCAGGGTTCCTGCTCCTGATCACTGTCCAGTGATCCCTGGGAGAGAGAGAGAGAGGGGGAATCAACCAGGGTTCCTGCTCCTGATCCCTGTCCAGTGAGCGCTGGGTTAGAGAGAGGGGAAATCAGCCATGTTACCTGCTCCTGCTCCTGTTCCCTGTCCAGTGATCCCTGGGTTAGAGAGAGAGACTGGGGAAATCAGCCAGGGTTCCTGCTCCTGATACTTGTCCAGTGATCCCTGGGTTAGAGAGAGACAGACAGGAAATCAGCTAGGGTTCCTGCTCCTGATCACTGTCCATTGATCCCTGAGTTAGAGAGTGAGAGAGAGAGAGAGGGGAAATCAGACAGAGTTCCTGCTCATGATCACTGGCCAGTGATCCCTGGGTTAGAGAGAGAGAGAGGGGAAATCAGCCAAGGTTCCTGCTCCTGATCACTGTCCAGTGATTCCTGGGTTAGAGAGAGAGAGAAAATCAGCCAGGGTTTCTGCTCCTGATCACTGTCCAGATATCCCTGGATTAGAGAGAGAGAGGGGAAATCAGCCAGGGTTTCTGCTCCTGATCACTGTCCAGTGAGTCCTTGGCTAGAGAGAGAGAGAGGGGGGAAATCAGCGAGGCTTCCTGCTCCTGATCACTGTCCAGTGAGCCTGGGTTAGAGAGAGAGGGGAAATCAGCCAGGGTTCCTGATCCTGATCACTGTCCAGTGATCCCTGGGTTAGAGAGAGAGAGATGAAATCAGCCAGGGTTCCTGCTCCTGATCACTGTCCAGTGACCCCTGGGTTAGAGAGAGAGAGCGAGGAAATCAGCCAGGGTTCCTGCTCCTGACCACTGTCCAGTGATTCCTGGGTTAGAGAGAGAGAGAGAGGGGAAATCAACCATGGTTGCTGCTCCTGATCGCTGTCCAGTGACCCCTGGGTTAGAGAGAGAGGGGAAATCAGCCAGGGTTCCTGTTCCTGATCACTGTCCAGTGATTCCTCGGTTAGAGAGAGAGAGAGAGGGGAAATCAACCATGGTTGCTGCTCCTGATCGCTGTCCAGTGACCCCTGGGTTAGAGAGAGAGGGGAAATCAGCCAGGGTTCCTGCTCCTGAGCACTGTCCAGTGATCCCTGGGTTAGAGATAGATAGAGAGAGGAAATCAGCCAGGGTTCCTGCTCCTGAGCACTGTCCAGTGATTCCTGGGTTAGACAGAGAGGATATCAGCCAGGGTTCCTGCTCCTGATCACTGTCCATTGACCCTTGGGTTAGGGAGAGATGGGAAATCAGCCAGGGTTCCTGCTCCTGATCATTGTCCAGTAATCCCTGGATTAGAGAGAGAGAGAGGAAATCAGCCAGAGTTCCTGCTCCTTATCCCTGTTTAGTGATCCCTGGGTTAGAGAGAGATAGAGAGGAAATCAACCAGAGTTCCTGCTCCTGATCACTGTCCAGTGATCCCTGGGTTAGAGAGAGAGAGAGTTAATCAGCCAGGGTTCCTGCTCCTGATCCCTGTCCAGTGACCCCTGGGTTAGAGAGAGAGAGAGAGAGAGAGGGGAAATCAACCAGGGTTGCTGCTCCTGATCCCTGTCCAGTGATCCCTGGGTTAGAGAGAGAGGGGAAATCAGCCAGGGTTTCTGCTCCTGATCCCTGTCCATTGACCCCTGGGTTAGAGAGAGAGAGGATATCAGCCAGGATTCCTGGTCCTGATCACTGTCCATTGACCCTTGGGTTAGGGTGAGATGGGAAATCAGCCAGGGTTCCTACTCCTTATCCCTGTCCAGTGATCCCTGGATTAGAGAGAGAGAGAGGAAATCAGCCAGGGTTCCTGCTACTGATCACTGTCCAGTGATCCCTGGGTTAGAGAGAGAGAGAGGAAATCAGCCAGAGTTCCTGCTCCTTATCCCTGTATAGTGATCCCTGGGTTAGAGAGAGAGAGAGAGAGAGGAAATCAACCAGGGTTCCTGCTCCTGATCACTGTCCAGTGATCCCTGGGTTAGAGAGAGAGAGAGAGGGGAAATCAGCCAGGGTTCCTGCTCCTGATCACTGTCCAGTGATCCCTGGGTTAGATGGGGTGAGAGGGGAATCAACCAGGGTTGCTGCTCCTGATCACAGTCCAGTAATCCCTGGGTTAGAGAGAGAGAGAGAGAGAGGGGAAATCAGCCAGGGTTCCTGCTCCTGATCACTGTCCAGTGATCCCTGGGTTAGAGAGAGAGAGAGAGGGGAAATCAGCCAGGGTTCCTGCTCCTGATCCCTGTCCAGTGACCCCTGGGTTAGATAGAGTGAGATGGGAATCAACCAGGGTTGCTGCTCCTGATCACTGTCCAGTGACCCTTGGGTAAGAGATAGGGAGAGAGAGAGGGGAAATCAGCCAGGGTTCCTGCTCCTGGTCACTGTCCTTTGATTCCTGGGTTAGAGAGATAGACAGGGGAAATCAGCCATGGTTCCTGCTCCTGATTCCTGTCCAGTGATCCCTGGGTTAGGGAGAGAGAGGAAATCAGCCAGGGTACCTGCTCCTGATCACTCTCCAGTTGATCCTGGGTTAGAGAGAGATAGATAGAGGGGAAATCAGCCAGGGTTCCTGCTCCTGATCACTGTCCAGTGATCCCTTAGGTTAGAGAGAGACAGGGGAAATGGGGAAATCAGCCAGGGTTCCTGCTCCTGATCACTGTCCAATGACCCCTGGGTTAGAGAGAGAGAGAGAGGGGAAATCAGCCAGGGTTCCTGCTCCTGATCCCTGTCCAGTGATCCCTGGGTTAGAGAGATAGGGGAAATCCGACAGGGTTCCATCTCCTGATCACTGTCCAGTGATCCCTGGGTTAGAGAGAGAGAGAAAATTGGCCATCGGTCCTGCTCCTGAACACTGTCCAGTGATCCCAGGGTTAAAGAGAGAGAGGGGAAATCAGCCAGGGTTCCTGCTCCTGATCCCTGTCCAGTGATCCCTGGGTTAAAGAGAGAGATGAAATCAGCCAGGGTTCCTGCTCCTGATCACTGTCCAGTGATTCCTGGGTTAGAGAGGGAGGGGAAATCAGCCAGGGTTTCTGCTCCTAATCACTGTCCGGTGACTCCTGGATTGGAGAGAGAGGGGGGGATGTCAGGCAGGGTTCCTGCTCCTGATCACTGTCCAGTGATCCCTGGGTTAGAGAGAAAGTAGGGAAACCAGCCAGGGTTCCTGCTCCGGAACACTGTCCAGTGATCCCTGGGTTAGAGAGAGAGAGGAAATCAGCGAGGGCTCCTGCTCCTGATCCCTGTCCAGTGATCCCAGGGTTAGGGAGAGAGAGGATATCAGCCAGGGATCCTGCTCCTGATCACTTTCCGGTGATCCCTGGGTTAGAGAGAGAGAGGGGGAATCAACCAGGGTTCCTGCTCCTGATCCCTGTCCAGTGAGCGCTGTGTTGGAGAGAGAGAGGGGAAATCAGCCAGGGTTCCTGCTCCTGATACTTGTCCAGTGATCCCTGGGTTAGAAGGAGACAGACAGGAAATCAGCTAGGGTTCCTGCTCCTGATCACTGTCCATTGATCCCTGAGTTAGAGAGTGAGAGGGAGAGAGAAGGGAAATCAGCCAGAGTTCCTGCTCATGATCACTGTCCAGTGATCCCTGGGTTAGAGAGAGAGAGAGGGGAAATCAGCCAGGGTTCCTGCTCCTGATCACTGTCCATTGATCCCTGGGTTAGAGAGAGAGAGAAAATCAGCCAGGGTTCCTGCTCCCGATCCCTGTCCAGATATCCCTGGATTAGAGAGAGAGACAGAGAGAGAGAGAGGGGGGAAATCAGCCAGGGTACCTGCTCCTGATCACTGTCCAGTGATCCCTGGTTTACAGAGAGAGAGAGAGAGTGGGAAGCAGCCAGGGTTCCTGCTCCTGATCACTGTCCAGTCATCCCTGGGTTAGAGAGAGAGAGAGAGCGGAAATCAGCCAGGGTTCCTGCTCCTGATCCCTATCCAGTGATTCCTGAGTTCGAGAGAGAGAGGGGAAATCAGCCAGGGTTCCTGCTCCTGATCCCTGTCCAGTGAGTCCTTGGCTAGAGAGAGAGAGAGAGGGGGGAAATCAGCGAAGCTTCCTGCACCTGATCACTGTCCAGTGAGCCTGGGTTAGAGAGAGAGGGGAAATCAGCCAGGGTTCCTGCTCCTGATCACTGTCCAGTGATCCCTGGGTTAGAGAGAGAGAGATGAAATCAGCCAGGGTTCCTGCTCCTGATCACTGTCCAGTGACCCCTGGGTTAGAGAGAGAGAGCGAGGAAATCAGCCAGGGTTCCTGCTCCTGACCACTGTCCAGTGATTCCTGGGTTAGAGAGAGAGAGAGAGAGAGAGAGGGGAAATCAACCATGGTTGCTGCTCCTGATCACTGTCCAGTGACCCCTGGGTTAGAGAGAGAGGAGAAATCAGCCAGGGTTCCTGCTCCTGATCACTGTCCAGTGACCCTTGGGTAAGAGATAGGGAGAGAGATGGGGGAAATCAGCCAGGGTTCCTGCTCCTGATCCCTGTCCAGTGATTCCTGGGTTAGAGAGAGAGAGTCAGGGGAAATCAGCCAGGGTTCCTGCTCCTGATCACTGTCTATTGACCCCTGGGTTAGACAGAGAGGATATCAGCCAGGGTTCCTGGTCCTGATCACTGTCCATTGACCCTTGGGTTAGGGAGAGATGGGAAATCAGCCAGGGTTCCTGCTCCTGATCATTGTCCAGTAATCCCTGGATTAGAGAGAGAGAGAGGAAATCAGCCAGAGTTCCTGCTCCTTATCCCTGTTTAGTGATCCCTGGGTTAGAGAGGGATAGAGAGGAAATCAACCAGAGTTCCTGCTCCTGATCACTGTCCAGTGATCCCTGGGTTAGAGAGAGAGAGAAAATCAGCCAGGGTTTCTGCTCCTGATCACTGTCCAGATATCCCTGGATTAGAGAGAGAGAGACAGAGAGAGAGGGAGGGTGGAAATCAGCCCGGGTTCCTGCTCCTGATCACTGTCCAGTGATCCCTGGGTTAGAGAGTGAGAGAGAGGGGAAATCAGCCAGGGTACCTGCTCCTGATCACTGTCCAGTGATCCCTGGTTTACAGAGAGAGAGAGAGAGAGCGCAAATCAGCCAGGGTTCCTGCTCCTGATCACTGTCCAGTGATCCCTGGGTTAGAGAGAGAGAGAGCGGAAATCAGCCAGGTTTCCTGCTCCTGATCCCTATCCATTGATTCCTGAGTTCGAGAGAGAGAGGGGAAATCAGCCAGGATTCCTGCTCCTGATCCCTGTCCAGTGAGCCCTGGGTGAGAGAGAGAGAGAGAGGGGGGAAATCTGCGAGGCTTCCTGCTCCTGATCCCTGTCCAGTGAGCTCTGGGTTAGAGAGAGAGACGAGGGGTGGAAATTATCCCGTGATCCTGCTCCTGATCTCTGTCCAGTGAGCCCTGGGTTAGAGAGAGAGGGGAAGTCAGCCAGGGTTCCTGCTCCTGATCACTGTCCAGTGATCCCTGGGTTAGAGAGAGAGAGAGAGAAGGGGAAATCAGCCAGGGTTCCTGCTCCTGATCACTGTCCAGTGATCCCTGTGTTAGAGAGAGAGAGATGAAATCAGCCAGGGTTCCTCCTCCTGATCACTGTCCAGTGACCCCTGGGTTAGAGAGAGAGAGCTCGGAAATCAGATAGGGTTCCTGCTCCTGGTCAGTGTCCTTTGATTCCTGGGTTAGAGAGAGAGAGGGGAAATCAACCATGGTTGCTGCTCCTGATCGCTGTCCAGTGACCCCTGGGTTAGAGAGAGAGAGAGAGAGAGGGGAAATCAACGAGGGTTCCTGCTCCTGATCACAGTCAGTGATCCCTGGGTTAGAGAGCGAGAGAGAGAGGGGAAATCAGCCAGGGTTCCTGCTCCTGAGCACTGTCCAGTGACCCTTTGGTAAGAGATAGGGAGGGAGAGAGGGGAAATCAGCCAGGGTTCCTATTCCTGATCACTGTCCAGTGATCCCTGGGTTAGAGAGAGAGAGAGTTAATCAGCCAGGGTTCCTGCTCCTGATCCCTGTCCAGTGACCCCTGGGTTAGAGAGAGAGAGAGAGAGGGGAAATCAACCAGGGTTCCTGCTCCTGATCACAGTCCAGTGATCCCTGTGTTAGAGAACGAGAGAGAGAGGGGAAATCAGCCAGGGTACCTGCTCCTGATCACTGTCCAGTGATCCCTGGTTTGCAGAGAGAGAGAGAGAGCGCAAATCAGCCAGGGTTCCTGCTCCTGATCGCTGTCCAGTGATCCCTGGGTTAGAGAGAGAGAGATTGGAAATCAGCAAGGGTTCCTGCTCCTGATCCCTATCCATTGATTCCTGAGTTCGAGAGAGAGAGGGGAAATCAGCCAGGGTTCCTGCTCCTGATCCTTGTCCAGTGAGTCCTGGGTTAGAGAGAGAGAGAGAGAGGGGGGAAATCTGCGAGGCTTCCTGCTCCTGATCCCTGTCCAGTGAGCCCTGGGTTAGAGAGAGAGAGAGAGAAGGGGAAATCAGCCAGGGTTCCTGCTCCTGATCACTGTCCATTGACCTTAGGTTAGAGAGAGAGAGGGGAAATCAGCCAGGGTTCCTGCTCCTGATCACTGTCCAGTGATCCCTGGGTTAGAGAGAGAGAGAGGTGAAATCAGCCAGGGTTCCTGCTCCTGATCACTGTCCAGTGAGCCCTGGGTTAGAGAGAGAGAGGGGAAATCACCCAGTGTTCCTGCTCCTGATCACTGTCCAGTGATCCCTGGTTAGTGGGAGAGAGAGGGTAAATCAGCCAGGGATCCTGCTCCTGATCACTGTCCAGTGATCCCTGTGGTAGAGAGAGAGAGATGAAATCAGCCAGAGTTCCTCCTCCTGATCACTGTCCAGTGATCCCTGGGTTAGAGAGAGAGAGCTCGGAAATCAACCAGGGTTCCTGCTCCTGGTCCGTGTCCTTTGATTCCTGGGTTAGAGAGAGAGAGGGGAAATCAACCATGGTTGCTGCTCCTGATCGCTGTCCAGTGACCCCTGGGTTAGAGAGAGAGAGAGGGGGGAAATCAACCAGGGTTCCTGCTCCTGATCACAGTCCAGTGATCCCTGGGTTAGAGAGCGAGAGAGAGAGGGGAAATCAGCCAGGGTTCCTGCTCCTGAGCACTGTCCAGTGACCCTTTGGTAAGAGATAGGGAGAGAGAGAGGGGAAATCAGCCAGGGTTCCTGTTCCTGATCACTGTCCAGTGATCCCTGGGTTAGAGAGAGAGAGAGTTAATCAGCCAGGGTTCCTGCTCCTGATCCCTATCCAGTGACCCCTGGGTTAGAGAGAGAGAGAGAGGGGAAATCAACCAGGGTTCCTGCTCCTGATCACTGTCCAGTGATCCCTGGGTTAGAGAGCGAGAGAGAGAGGGGAAATCAGCCAGGGTTCCTGCTCCTGATCACTGTCCAGTGATCCCTGGTTTACAGAGAGAGAGAGAGAGAGCGCAAATCAGCCAGGGTTCCTGCTCCTGATCACTGTCCAGTGATCCCTGGGTTAGAGAGAGAGAGAGCGGAAATCAGCCAGGTTTCCTGCTCCTGATCCCTATCCATTGATTCCTGAGTTCGAGAGAGAGAGGGGAAATCAGCCAGGGTTCCTGCTCCTGATCCCTGTCCAGTGAGTCCTGGGTTAGGGAGAGAGAGAGAGGGGGGAAATCTGCGAGGCTTCCTGCTCCTGATCCCTGTCCAGTGAGCCCTGGGTTAGAGAGAGAGTGGAAATCAGCCATGTTTCCTGCTCCTGATCACTGTCCAGTGATCCCTGGATTAGAGAGAGAGACGAGGGGTGGAAATTATCCCGTGATCCTGCTCCTGATCCCTGTCCAGTGAGCCCTGGGTTAGAGAGAGAGGGGAAATCAGCCAGGGTTCCTGCTCCTGATCACTGTCCAGTGATCCCTGGGTTAGAGAGAGAGAGAGAGAGAAGGGGAAATCAGCCAGGGTTCCTGCTCCTGATCACTGTCCATTGACCCTTAGGTTAGAGAGAGAGAGGGGAAATCAGCAAGGGTTCCTGCTCCTGATCACTGTCCAGTGATCCCTGGGTTAGAGAGAGAGAGAGGTGAAATCAGCCAGGGTTCCTGCTCCTGATCACTGTCCAGTGAGCCCTGGGTTAGAGAGAGAGAGGGGAAATCACCCAGTGTTCCTGCTCCTGATCACTGTCCAGTGATCCCTGTTTAGTGGGAGAGAGAGGGTAAATCAGCCAGGGATCCTGCTCCTGATCACTGTCCAGTGATCCCTGTGTTAGAGAGAGAGAGATGAAATCAGCCAGTGTTCCTCCTCCTGATCACTGTCCAGTGACCCCTGGGTTAGAGAGAGAGAGCTCGGAAATCAGCCAGGGTTCCTGCTCCTGGTCAGTGTCCAGTGACCCCTGGGTTAGAGAGAGAGAGCGAGGAAATCAGCCAGGGTTCCTGCTCCTGATCACTGTCCAGTGACCCTTGGGTAAGAGATAGGGAGAGAGATGGGGGAAATCAGCCATGGTTCCTGCTCCTGATCCCTGTCCAGTGATTCCTGGGTTAGAGAGAGAGAGTCAGGGGAAATCAGCCAGGGTTCCTGCTCCTGATCCCTGTCTATTGACCCCTGGGTTAGACAGAGAGGATATCAGCCAGGGTTCCTGGTCCTGATCATTGTCCAGTAATCCCTGGATTAGAGAGAGAGAGAGGAAATCAGCCAGAGTTCCTGCTCCTTATCCCTGTTTAGTGATCCCTGGGTTAGAGAGGGATAGAGAGGAAATCAACCAGAGTTCCTGCTCCTGATCACTGTCCAGTGATCCCTGGGTTAGAGAGAGAGAGAAAATCAGCCAGGGTTTCTGCTCCTGATCACTGTCCAGATATCCCTGGATTAGAGAGAGAGAGACAGAGAGAGAGGGAGGGTGGAGATCAGCCCGGGTTCCTGCTCCTGATCACTGTCCAGTGATCCCTGGGTTAGAGAGAGAGAGAAAATCAGCCAGGGTTCCTGCTCCTGATCCCTGTCCAGATATCCCTGGATTAGAGAGAGAGACAGAGAAAGAGAGAGGGGGGAAATCAGCCAGGGTACCTGCTCCTGATCACTGTCCAGTGATCCCTGGTTTACAGAGAGAGAGAGAGAGAGCTGAAAGCAGCCAGTGTTCCTGCTCCTGATCACTGTCCAGTGATCCCTGGGTTAGAGAGAGAGAGAGAGGGGAAATCAGCCAGGGTTCCTGCTCCTGATCCCTATCCAGTGATTCCTGAGTTCGAGAGAGAGAGGGGAAATCAGCCAGGGTTCCTTCTCCTGATCCCTGTCCAGTGAGTCCTTGGCTAGAGAGAGAGAGAGGGGGGAAATCAGCAAGGCTTCCTGCTCCTGATCCCTGTCCAGTGAGCCTGGGTTAGAGAGAGAGAGGGGAGATCAGCGAGGCTTCCTGCTCCTGATCCCTGTCCAGTGAGCCTGGGTTAGAGAGAGAGGGGAAATTAGCCAGGGTTCCTGCTCCTGATCACTGTCCAGTGATCCCTGGGTTAGAGAGAGAGAGATGAAATCAGCCAGGGTTCCTGCTCCTGATCACTGTCCAGTGACCCCTGGGTTAGAGAGAGAGAGCGAGGAAATCAGCCAGGGTTCCTGCTCCTGATCACTGTCCAGTGACCCTTGGGTAAGAGATAGGGAGAGAGATGGGGGAAATCAGCCATGGTTCCTGCTCCTGATCCCTGTCCAGTGATTCCTGGGTTAGAGAGAGAGAGTCAGGGGAAATCAGCCAGGGTTCCTGCTCCTGATCCCTGTCTATTGACCCCTGGGTTAGACAGAGAGGATATCAGCCAGGGTTCCTGGTCCTGATCATTGTCCAGTAATCCCTGGATTAGAGAGAGAGAGAGGAAATCAGCCAGAGTTCCTGCTCCTTATCCCTGTTTAGTGATCCCTGGGTTAGAGAGGGATAGAGAGGAAATCAACCAGAGTTCCTGCTCCTGATCACTGTCCAGTGATCCCTGGGTTAGAGAGAGAGAGAAAATCAGCCAGGGTTTCTGCTCCTGATCACTGTCCAGATATCCCTGGATTAGAGAGAGAGAGACAGAGAGAGAGGGAGGGTGGAGATCAGCCCGGGTTCCTGCTCCTGATCACTGTCCAGTGATCCCTGGGTTAGAGAGAGAGAGAGAGAGAGGGGAAATCAGCCAGGGTACCTGCTCCTGATCACTGTCCAGTGATCCCTGGTTTACAGAGAGAGAGAGAGAGAGCGCAAATCAGCCAGGGTTCCTGCTCCTGATCACTGTCCAGTGATCCCTGGGTTAGAGAGAGAGAGAGCGGAAATCAGCCAGGTTTCCTGCTCCTGATCCCTATCCATTGATTCCTGAGTTCGAGAGAGAGAGGGGAAATCAGCCAGGGTTCCTGCTCCTGATCCCTGTCCAGTGAGTCCTGGGTTAGAGAGAGAGAGGGGGGAAATCTGCGAGGCTTCCTGCTCCTGATCCCTGTCCAGTGAGTCCTGGGTTAGAGAGAGAGAGGGGGGAAATCTGCGAGGCTTCCTGCTCCTGGTCCCTGTCCAGTGAGCCCTGGGTTAGAGAGAGAGTGGAAATCAGCCAGGGTTTCTGCTCCTGATCACTGTCCAGTGATCCCTGGATTAGAGAGAGAGAGACGAGGGGTGGAAATTATCCCGTGATCCTGCTCCTGATCCCTGTCCAGTGAGCCCTGGGTTAGAGAGAGAGGGGAAATCAGCCAGGGTACCTGCTCCTGATCACTGTCCAGTGATCCCTGGGTTAGAGAGAGAGAGGGGAAATCAGCCAGGGTTCCTGCTCCTGATCACTGTCCAGTGATCCCTGGGTTAGAGAGAGAGAGAGGTGAAATCAGCCAGGGTTCCTGCTCCTGATCACTGTCCAGTGTGCCCTGGGTTAGAGAGAGAGAGAGGTGAAATCAGCCAGGGTTCCTGCTCCTGATCACTGTCCAGTGAGCCCTGGGTTAGAGGGAGAGAGGGGAAATCACCCAGTGTTCCTGCTCCTGATCACTGTCCAGTGATCCCTGGTTAGTGCGAGAGAGAGGGTAAATCTGCCAGGGATCCTGCTCCTGATCACTGTCCAGTGATCCCTGTGTTAGAGAGAGAGAGATGAAATTAGCCAGGGTTCGTCCTCCTGCTCCTGGTCAGTGTCCTTTGATTCCTGGGTTAGAGAGAGAGAGGGGAAATCAACCATGGTTGCTGCTCCTGATCGCTGTCCAGTGACCCCTGGGTTAGAGAGAGAGAGAGAGGGGAAATCAACCAGGGTTCCTGCTCCTGATCACAGTCAGTGATCCCTGGGTTAGAGAGCGAGAGAGAGAGGGGAAATCAGCCAGGGATCCTGCTCCTGAGCACTGTCCAGTGACCCTTTGGTAAGAGATAGGGAGAGAGAGAGGGGAAATCAGCCAGGGTTCCTGTTCCTGATCACTGTCCAGTGATCCCTGGGTTAGAGAGAGAGAGAGTTAATCAGCCAGGGTTCCTGCTCCTGATCCCTGTCCAGTGACCCCTGGGTTAGAGAGAGAGAGAGAGGGGAAATCAACCAGGGTTCCTGCTCCTGATCACAGTCCAGTGATCCCTGGGTTAGAGAGCGAGAGAGAGAGGGGAAATCAGCCAGGGTTCCTATTCCTGATCACTGTCCAGTGATCCCTGGGTTAGAGAGAGAGAGAGTTAATCAGCCAGGGTTCCTGCTCCTGATCCCTGTCCAATGACTCCCCTGGGTTAGGGAGAGAGAGAGAGAGATTGGAAATCAGCTAGGGTTCCTGCTCCTGATCACTGTCCAGTGATCCCTTGGTTAGAGAGAGAGAGGTGAAATCAGCCAGGGTTCCTGCTCCTGATCCCTGTCCAGTGATTCCTGGGTTAGAGAGAGAGAGGTGAGGGGGAAATCAGCCAGGGTTCCTTCTCATGATCACTGTCCAGTGATCCCTGGGTTAGAGAGAGAAGGTAAATCAGCCAGGGTTCCTGCTCCTGATCACTGTCCAGTGATCCCTTGTTAGTGGGAGAGAGAGAGAGAGGAAATCAGCCAGGTTTGCTGCTCCTGTTCACGGTCCAGTGATCCCTGGGTTAGAGAGAGAGAGAGTGAGAGAGAGAGCGGAAATCAGCCAGGGTTCCTGCTCCTGATCCCTGTCCAGTGATCCCTGGGTTAGAGAGAGAGAGAGGGAGAGGGGAAATCAGCCAGGGTTCCTGCTCCTGATCACTGTCCAGTGATCCCTGGGTTAGAGAGAGAGAGGGGAAATCAGCCAGGGTTCCTGCTCCTGATCCCTGTCCAGTGAGTCCTGGGTTAGAGAGAGAGAGAGAGGGGAAATCAGCCAGGGTTCCTGCTCCTGATCACTGTCCACTGATCCCTGGGTTAGAGAGAGAGAGGGGAAATCAGCCAGGATTTCTGCTCCTGATCACTGTCCAGTGATCCCTGGTTTAGAGAGAGAGAGAGAGAGTGGAAATCAGCCAGGGTTCCTGCTCCTGATCACTGTACAGTGATCCCTGGGTTAGAGAGAGATAGGGGAAATCAGCCAGGGTTCCTGCTCCTGATCACTGTCCAGTGATCCCTGGGTTAGAGAGAGAGAGGGGAAATCAGCCAAGGTTCCTGCTCCTGATCCCTGTCAGTGATCCCTGGTTTAGAGAGAGAGAGAGAGCGGAAATCAGCCAGGGTTCCTGCTCCTGATCACTGTCCATTGATCCCTGTTTTGAGGGAGAGAGAGAGAGTGGAAATCGGCCAGGGTTGCTGCTCCTGATCACTGTCCAGTGATCCCTGGTTTACAGAGAGAGAGAGAGAGAGAGAGGGAGAGGAAATCTGCCAGGGTTCCTGCTCCTGATCACTGTCCAGTGACCCCTGGTTTAGAGAGAGAGAGAGAGAGAGTGGAAATCAGCCAGGGTTCCTGCTCCTGATCACTGTCCAGTGATCCCTGGTTTACAGAGAGAGAGAGAGAGAGAGAGAGCGGAAAGCAGCCAGGGTTCCTGCTCCTGATCACTGTCCAGTGATCCCTGGGTTAGAGAGAGAGAGAGAGCGGAAATCAGCCAGGGTTCCTGCTCCTGATCCCTATCCAGTGATTCCTGAGTTCGAGAGAGAGAGGGGAAATCAGCCAGGGTTCCTTCTCCTGATCCCTGTCCAGTGAGTCCTTGGCTAGAGAGAGAGAGAGGGGGGAAATCAGCGAGGCTTCCTGCTCCTGATCCCTGTCCAGTGAGCCTGGGTTAGAGAGAGAGGGGAAATCAGCCAGGGTTCCTGCTCCTGATCACTGTCCAGTGATCCCTGGGTTAGAGAGAGAGAGATGAAATCAGCCAGGGTTCCTGCTCCTGATCACTGTCCAGTGACCCCTGGGTTAGAGAGAGCGAGCGAGGAAATCAGCCAGGGTTCCTGCTCCTGAGCACTGTCCAGTGACCCCTGGGTTAGAGAGAGGGAGAGAGATGGGGGAAATCAGCCAGGGTTCCTGCTCCTGATCCCTGTCCAGTGATTCCTGGGTTAGAGAGAGAGAGTCAGGGGAAATCAGCCTGGGTTCCTGCTCCTGATCCCTGTCCATTGACCCCTGGGTTAGACAGAGAGGATATCAGCCAGGGTTCCTGGTCCTGATCACTGTCCATTGACCCTTGGGTTAGGGAGAGATGGGAAATCAGCCAGGGTTCCTGCTCCTGATCATTGTCCAGTAATCCCTGGATTAGAGAGAGAGAGGAAAGCAGCCAGAGTTCCTGCTCCTTATCCCTGTTTAGTGATCCCTGGGTTAGAGAGAGATAGAGAGGAAATCAACCAGAGTTCCTGCTCCTGATCACTGTCCAGTGATCCCTGGGTTAGAGAGAGAGAGAAAATCAGCCAGGGTTTCTGCTCCTGATCACTGTCCAGATATCCCTGGATTAGAGAGAGAGACAGAGAGAGAGAGAGGGAGGGTGGAAATCAGCCCGGGTTCCTGCTCCTGATCACTGTCCAGTGATCCCTGGGTTAGAGAGAGAGAGAGAGAGAGAGGGGAAATCAGCCCGGGTTCCTGCTCCTGATCACTGTCCAGTGATCCCTGGGTTAGAGAGAGAGAGAGAGAGAGGGGAAATCAGCCAGGGTACCTGCTCCTGATCACTGTCCAGTGATCCCTGGTTTACAGAGAGAGAGAGAGAGAGCGCAAATCAGCCAGGGTTCCTGCTCCTGATCACTGTCCAGTGATCCCTGGGTTAGAGAGAGAGAGAGCGGAAATCAGCCAGGTTTCCTGCTCCTGATCCCTATCCATTGATTCCTGAGTTCGAGAGAGAGAGGGGAAATCAGCCAGGGTTCCTGCTCCTGATCCCTGTCCAGTGAGTCCTGGGTTAGAGAGAGAGAGAGAGGGGGGAAATCTGCGAGGCTTCCTGCTCCTGATCCCTGTCCAGTGAGCCCTGGGTTAGAGAGAGAGTGGAAATCAGCCATGTTTCCGGCTCCTGATCACTGTCCAGTGATCCCTGGATTAGAGAGAGAGACGAGGGGTGGAAATTATCCCGTGATCCTGCTCCTTATCCCTGTCCAGTGAGCCCTGGGTTAGAGAGAGAGAGAGAGAAGGGGAAATCAGCCAGGGTTCCTGCTCCTGATCACTGTCCATTGACCCTTAGGTTAGAGAGAGAGAGGGGAAATCAGCCAGGGTTCCTGCTCCTGATCACTGTCCAGTGATCCCTGGGTTAGAGAGAGAGAGAGAGAGAAGGGGAAATCAGCCAGGGTTCCTGCTCCTGATCACTGTCCATTGACCCTTAGGTTAGAGAGAGAGAGGGGAAATCAGCCAGGGTTCCTGCTCCTGATCACTGTCCAGTGATCCCTGGGTTAGAGAGAGAGAGAGAGGTGAAATCAGCCAGGGTTCCTGCTCCTGATCACTGTCCAGTGAGCCCTGGGTTAGAGAGAGAGAGGGGAAATCACCCAGTGTTCCTGCTCCTGATCACTGTCCAGTAATCCCTGGTTAGTGGGAGAGAGAGGGTAAATCAGCCAGGGATCCTGCTCCTGATCCCTGTCCAGTGATCCCTGGGTTAGAGAGAGAGAGAAAATCAGCCAGGGTTCCTGCTCCTGATCCCTGTCCAGTGATCCCTGGGTTAGAGAGAGAGAGAAAATCAGCCAGGGTTCCTGCTCCTGATCCCTGTCCAGTGATCCCTGGGTTAGAGAAAGAGAGGGGAAATCAGCCAGGGTTCCTGCTCCTGATCCCTGTCCAGTGATCCCTGGGTTAGAGAGAGAGAGAGAGAGAAAATCAGCCAGGGTTCCTGCTCCTGATCCCTGTCCAGTGATCCCTGGGTTAGAGAGAGAGGGGAAATCAGCCAGGGTTCCTGCTCCTGATCACTGTCCAGTGATCCCTGGGTTAGAGAGAGAGAGGAAATCAGCCAGGGTTCCTGCCTCTGATCACTGTCCAGTTATCCCTGCATTAGAGAGAGAGAGAGGGGAAATCAGCCAGGGTCTCTGCTCCTGATCACTGTCCAGTGATCCCTGGTTAGTGGGAGAGAGAGGAAATCAGCCAGGGTTCCTGCTCCTGATCACTGTCCAGTGATCCCTGCATTAGAGAGAGAGAGAGAGAGAGGGGAAATCAGCCAGGGTCCCTGCTCCTGATCCCTGTCCAGTGATTCCTGCGTCAGAGGGGGAGAGAGGAAATCAGCCAGGGTTTCTGCTCCTGATCACTGTCCAGTGATCCCTAGGTTAGAGAGAGAGAGCGGAAATCAGCCAGGGTTCCTGCTCCTGATCACTGTCCAGTGATCCCTGGGTTAGAGAGAGGGAGGGGAAATCAGCCAGGGTTCCTGCTCCTGATCCCTGTCAGTGATCCCTGGGTTAGAGAGAGAGAGGAAATCAGCCAGGGTTCCTGCTCCTGATCCCTGTCCAGTGATCCCTGGTTTAGAGAGAGAGAGAGGGGAAATCAGCCAGGGTTCCTGCTCCTAATCACTGTCCATTGATCCCTGTTTAGAGGGAGAGAGAGAGCGGAAATCGGCCAGGATTGCTTCTCCTGATCACTCTCCAGTGATCCCTGGGATAGAGAGAGAGAGAGGAAATCAGCCAGGGTTCCTGCTCCTGATCCCTGTCCAGTGACCCCTGGGTTAGAGAGAGAGAGAGAGAGAGAGAGTGGAAATCAGCCAGGGTTCCTGCTCCTGATCACTGTCCAGTGATCCCCAGGTTGGAGAGTGTTCCTGCTCCTGATCACTTTCCAGTGATCCCTGGTTAGTGGGAGTGAGAGGGTAAATCAGCCAGGGATCCTGCTCCTGATCACTGTCCAGTGATCCCCAGGTTGGAGAGTGTTCCTGCTCCTGATCACTTTCCAGTGATCCCTGGTTAGTGGGAGAGAGAGAGGAAATTAGCCAGGGTTTCTGCTCCTTTTCACTGTCCAGTGATCCTTGGGTTAGAGAGAGAGAGAGGGGAAATCAGCCAGGGTTCCTGCTCCTGGTCCCTGTCCAGTGATCCCTGCGTTAGAGAGAGAGAGGAAATCAACCAGGGTTTCTGCTCCTGATCACTGTCCAGTGACTATTCCTGGAGAATGTTGTTGGACAGGTCTGACCCCAAAAGTGATTGCTCTGGTGGTCGAATACCTTCCCAACATTCCATGTCGGCATTGCTGCCCTGACGACTGTGTCCGTGCCTAACGGAGCGAGAGATTTTCGAAAGAGGGACTTCTGAAGTGATTTCAGGCAATGACAATGGCGGCAGCCCCACCTTCCCCCCCCCCCCCCCCCGCCCCAAAGGGGCATCTGTGCCAGAGGGAAACGCAGGTAGGGTTGCTGCAACCTCCTGCAGTGGGGTGGCGACGCAGGTTAGCTCCCGCAACTGCTGGACCTGTCATACATGATGCCTTGTTGCCTTCAGGTCGAACCACGCAATCCGGTTTTTTACCCTTTCACCTCCGTCACGCTGCCTCCACCTCACAGCTCCGTTCCGCGAGACCGATACAAAACGGTAAGCGACCCATTCTTCTTCTTGCATTCCACATGCTGTGTTTCTGTTGTTGTTGTTGTTTTTTATTGGGAGGGGCACGGCCGGGGTGGGTGGGGTGGTGTGTGCGAGAGGGATGGGGATTGGGGAGAGCAACGGGGAGGATATAACGAACCTGCATTGGTAGCTACCCGAAGCTGGAAGCTGTTCTCTGCCTCTCCTCCCACCAACTCCCGGAGTCCCCCAGCCTCCCCACTGAGAATAGATTCCAGCTGCTGTCGCATGAGCTGCACGGATATGTGTGTGAGTGTGTGTGTGTGCGTACGTGTGTGTGTGCGTGCGTGAGAGTGTGTGTGTGTGTGTGCGTGAGAGTGTGTGTGTGCGTGCTTGAGAGTGTGTGTGCGTGAGTGTGTGTATGTGTGTGAGTGTGTGTGTGCGTGTGAGAGTGTGCGTGTGTGTGCGTGCGAGTGTGTGTGTGTGTGCGAGTGTGTGTGTGTGTGTGTGCATGCGAGTGTGTGCACGTGCGAGAGTGTGTGTGTGTGCGTGCGAGTGTGTGCGTGCGAGTGTGTGAGTGTGTGTGTGAGAGTGTGTGCGAGAGTGTGTGCGCGCGTGCGAGAGTGGGTGCGTGAGAGTGTGTGTGCGTGAGAGTGTGTGTGCGTGCGTGAGAGTGTGTGTGCGTGCGTGAGAGTGTGTGCGCGTGCGTGAGAGTGTGCGCGTGCGTGAGAGTGTGTGCGTGCGTGAGAGTGTGTGCGTGCGTGAGAGTGTGTGCGTGCGTGAGAGTGTGTGTGCATGTGAGAGTGTGTGCGCTTGAGAGTGTGTATGCACGTGAGTGTGTGCGTGTGTGTGTGTGCGTGTGTGTGTGTGCGCGTGAGTGTGTGTGCGCGTGTGTGTGCGCGAGTGTGTGTGTGCGCGAGTGTGTGTGTGCGCGAGTGTGTGTGTGCGCGAGTGTGTGTGTGCGCGAGTGTGTGTGCGCGCGAGTGTGTGTGCGCGAGTGTGTGTGCGCGTGAGTGTGTGTGCGCGTGAGTGTGTGTGCGCGTGAGTGTGTGTGCGCGTGAGTGTGTGTGCGCGTGAGTGTGTGTGCGCGTGAGTGTGTGTGCGCGTGAGTGTGTGTGCGCGTGAGTGTGTGTGCGCGTGAGTGTGTGCGCGTGTGTGTGTGTGCGCGTGAGTGTGAGTGTGTGTGTGCGCGTGAGAGTGTGTGCGCGTGAGAATGTGTGCGCGTGAGAGTGTGCGCGAGTGTGTGTGTGCGTGAGTGTGTGTGCGTGAGTGTGTGCGTGAGTGTGTGTGCGCGCGAGTGTGTGTGCGCGCGAGTGTGTGTGCGCGCGAGTGTGTGTGTGCGCGAGTGTGTGTGTGCGTGTGCGAGTGTGTGCGTGCGCGTGCGAGTGTGCGCGTGCGAGTGTGCGCGTGCGAGTGTGCGCGTGCGAGTGTGCGCGTGCGAGTGTGTGTGTGTGTGTGCGTGTGTGAGTGCGAGAGTGTGTGTGTGTGCGAGAGTGTGTGTGTGCGAGAGTGTGTGTGTGCGAGAGTGTGTGTGTGCGCGAGAGTGTGTGTGTGCGAGAGTGTGTGTGCGCGTGCGAGAGAGTGCGCGCGTGCGAGAGTGTGTGTGTGCATGTGCGTGAGAGTGTGTGTGTGTGCGTGTGTGTGCGTGCGTGAGAGTGTGTGCGCGCGTGTGTGTATGCGCGAGTGTGTGTGTGTGCGCGTGAGTGTGTGCGCGTGAGTGTGTGCGCACGTGTGTGTGTGCGCATGAGAGTGTGTGTGCGCGTGAGTGTGTGCGCGTGAGTGTGTGCGCGTGAGAGTGTGTGCACGAGTGTGTGCGCGCGAGTGTGTGTGCGCGCGAGTGTGTGTGCGCGCGAGTGTGTGCGCGCGAGTGTGTGTGCGCGCGAGTGTGTGTGCGCGCGAGTGTGTGTGCGCGCGAGTGTGTGTGCGCTCGAGTGTGTGTGCGCGCGAGTGTGTGTGCGCGCGAGATTGTGTGTGCACGTGCGTGAGAGTGTGTGCGCGTGCGTGAGAGTGTGCGCGCGTGCGTGAGAGTGTGCGCACGTGCGTGTGAGTGTGCGTATGTGCGTGAGTGTGTGTGTGTGCGTGAGAGTTTGTGTGTTTGTGCGTGAGAGTGTTTGTGTGTGTGTGTGTGGGTGAGAGTGTGTGTGTGTGTGCGTGTGGGTGTGAGTGTGTGCGTGAGTGCATGAGCGTGTGCGTGCGTGTGCATGTGCGTGAGAGTGTGTGCGTGTGTGTGAGAGTGTGCGTGAGTGCGTGTGCGTGAGAGTGTTTGTGCGTGTGCGTGTGTGTGTGCGCGTGAGAGTGTGTGTGTGTGCGTGAGAGTGTTTATGTCTGTGCATGAGAGTGAGTGTGGGTGAGAGTGTGCGTGTGGGTGAGAGTGTGTGTGTGTGCGTGTGAGAGTGGGTGTGCGTGAGAGTGGTTGTGGGTGTGCGTGAGTGTGTGTGCATGAGAGTGTGTGTATGTGTGCGTGAGAGTGTGTGTGCGCGTGAGAGTGGGTGTGAGTGTGTGCGTGAGTGTGTGAGCGTGCATGAGCGTGTGCGTGCGTGTGCATGTGCGTGAGAGTGTGTGCGTGTGTGTGAGTGTGCGTGTGTGCGTGAGAGTGCGTGTGCGTGAGAGTGTTTGTGCGTGTGTGTGTGCGCGCGAGAGTGTGTGTGTGCGCGTGAGAGTGTGTGTGTGTACGCGTGAGAGTGTGTGTGTGTACGCGTGAGAGTGTGTGTGTGTGCGTGAGAGTGTTTGAGTGTGTGGGTGAGAGTGTATGTGTGTGTGTGTGGGTGAGAGTGTATGTGTGTGTGCGCGCGTGAGAGTGTGTGCATGTGCGTGTGTGTGCGCATGCGTGCGTGTGTGTGCGTGCGTGAGTGTGCATGAGTGTGCGCGCGCACGAGAGTGTGCGCACGTGCGTGAGTGAGAGTTTGCGCGCGTACGTGCGTGAGAGCTTACGCGCGTACGTGAGTGTGCGCGTGGGTGAGTGTGCGCGCGTGCGTGAGTGTGTGCGTGCGTGAGAGTGTGCATGAGTGTGCGCGCGTGCGTGAGTGAGAATTTGCACGCGTACGTGCGTGAGAGTTTGCGTGCGTACGTGCGTGAGAGTGTGCGCGCGTGCGTGAGTGTGCGCGCGTGCGTGAGTGTGCGCATGGGTGAGTGTGCGCATGGGTGAGTGTGCGCGCGTGCGTGCGTGAGAGTGTGTGCGCGTGCGTGCGTGAGAGTGTGCGTGCATGCATGAGAGTGTGTGCGTGTGTGAGAGTGTGCGGGTGAGAGTGTGCGCGCGTACAGAGAGTGTGTGTCTGTGCGTGCGTGAGAGGTTGCGCGCATGCGTACTTGAGTGTGCGCGCGTGCGTGTGCACGCGTGCATGCGTGAGTGTGTGTCTGTGTGTGCGAGAGTGTGCATGCATGCATGAGAGTGTGTGTGTGTTTGTGTGCGCGCGTGTGTGTGTTTGTGTGTGCGAGAGTGTGTGTGCGTGAGAATGTGTGTTTGTGTGCGCGCGCGAGTGTGTGTTTGTGTGCGCGCGAGTGTGTGTGTGTGTTTGTGCGCGCGCGAGTGTGTGTGTGTGCACGCGCTTGAGAGTGTGTGTGCGCACACGTGGATATCAGAGATCGGAATGGACCCTCGTCACTGAGGGTGAGGTGGAATGGGGGTCTGAAGCCAGCCCTCTGCCCAGAGGCATCGTCAGCTCCCGCCATGGTCTCTGCCTCACAACACTCCCCACCTCTCTCTTTCTCTTTCTCACCCCCAGACTTGGAGGCATCTGGGGTCTTTGGCTTTATTAATAGGGTCATAGAGTATGAAAAGCAAGGAAGTTATATAAAACACTGCTTATACTCCAGCTGGAGCACTGTGGCCAATATTGATTTCAGGTAATTGGCAAAAGGAGCAGAGGGGACATGGGGATAAATAAACACTTTGCGCAGTGACTGATTGTGACCCGGAAGGCGCTGCCTGACAGGGCGGGTGGAAACAGATTCGACAGCAGATTTCAAAAGGTCAATTGGATCAATAGTTGCGAAGGGGAAGAATTTGCAGGACTCTGGGGAACCAGCACAGAGGAGTGCAATTTATGGGATTGCTCCTTCAAAGAGTTTCTCAGGCACAATGGGCTGATTGGCTTCCTATTCTGTTGTATCATTGCTTGATTCTGTACCGGTGATTTGTATCCAGGTTGAGTGGGTGATCCATGCCCGGGATCTCCTCCTCGGATATCTTTCCCTCGTCCGCCCCTTTTAAACTCTTGGCCTTTACAGGTGGACATCGTTCCCTAAGCCCTGTCTGCCTAGGCCACCCCTCCATATTCTCTCTGCTGTAGTAACAGAATGCAGACCCCCTAACTCTGTACTTCATGCATCGGAGGTTGGCATCATCCATAGGAAATTACTTGCTGCACAGATTCACTCCCTGTTTCCCCTTCTTTCGCTCTCTCTGGTCTCCAACACATTCTCTCCGCCCGGCGCCCCCTCTCCCCCCCACACCCCTCCTCTCCGCCCCACACCCCTCTCACCCCCACGCCCCCTCTCCCCCCCCACACCCCCTCTCACCCCCACGCCCCCTCTCCCCCCCCACACCCCTCCTCTCACCCCCACGCCCCCTCTCACCCCCACGCCCCCTCTCACCCCCCACACCCCATCTCACCCCCACACCCCCTCTCACCCCCACGCCCCCTCTCACCCCCACGCCCCCTCTCACCCCCCACACCCCTCTCCCCCCCCACACCCCTCTCCCCCCCCACACCCCCTCTCCCCCCCACGCCCCCTCTCACCCCCACGCCCCCTCTCACCCCCACGCCCCCTCTCACCCCCCACACCCCTCTCCCCCCCACGCCCCCTCTCACCCCCACGCCCCCTCTCACCCCCCACGCCCCCTCTCACCCCCACGCCCCCTCTCCCCCCCCACACCCCCTCTCCCCCCCCACGCCCCCTCTCCCCCCCCACACCCCTCTCCCCCCCACGCCCCCTCTCACCCCCACGCCCCCTCTCACCCCCCACACCCCCTCTCACCCCCACGCCCCCTCTCACCCCCACGCCCCCTCTCACCCCCACGCCCCCTCTCACCCCCACGCCCCCTCTCACCCCCACGCCCCCTCTCACCCCCCACACCCCCTCTCCCCCCCACGCCCCCTCTCACCCCCACGCCCCCTCTCACCCCCACGCCCCCTCTCACCCCCCACACCCCCTCTCACCCCCACACCCCCTCTCACCCCCACGCCCCCTCTCACCCCCACGCCCCCTCTCCCCCCCCCACACCCCCTCTCACCCCCACGCCCCCTCTCACCCCCAGGCCCCCTCTCCCCCCCCACACCCCCTCTCACCCCCACGCCCCCTCTCACCCCCACGCCCCCTCTCACCCCCACGCCCCCTCTCCCCCCCACACCCCTCTCCCCCCCACGCCACCTCTCACCCCCACACCCCCTCTCACCCCCCACACCCCCTCTCCCCCCCACACCCCCTCTCACCCCCACGCCCCCTCTCACCCCCACGCCCCCTCTCACCCCCACGCCCCCTCTCCCCCCCACACCCCTCTCCCCCCCACGCCCCCTCTCACCCCCACGCCCCCTCTCACCCCCACGCCCCCTCTCACCCCCACGCCCCCTCTCCCCCCCCACACCCCTCTCCCCCCCACGCCCCCTCTCACCCCCCCACACCCCCTCTCCCCCCACACCCCCTCTCCGCCCCACACCCCTCCTCTCCGCCCCGCGTCCCCTGTCTCCGCCCCACAACCCTCCTCTCCGCCCCGCATCCCCTGTGTCTGCCCCACGCCCCTCCTCTCCGCCCCACACCCCTCCTCTCCGCCCCGCGTCCCCTGTCTCCGCCCCACACCCCTCCTCTCCGCCCCGCGTCCCCTGTCTCCGTCCCACACCCCTCCTCTCCGCCCCGCGTCCCCTGTCTCCGCCCCACACCCCTCCTCTCAGCCCCACACCCCTCCTCTCCGCCCCACACCCCTCCTCTCCGCCCCACACCCCTCCTCTCCGCCCCGCGTCCCCTGTCTCCGCCCCACACCCCTCCTCTCCGCCCCTCGTCCCCTGTCTCCGCCCCACACCCCTCCTCTCCGCCCCGCGTCCCCTGTCTCCGCCCCACACCCCTCCTCTCCGCCCCGCGTCCCCTGTCTCCGCCCCACACCCCTCCTCTCCGCCCCACACCCCTCCTCTCCGCCCCACACCCCTCCTCTCCGCCCCACACCCCTCCTCTCCGCCCCGCGTCCCCTGTCTCCGCCCCACACCCCTCCTCTCCGCCCCGCGTCCCCTGTCTCTGCCCCACACCCCTCCTCTCCGCCCCGCGTCCCCTGTCTCCGCCCCACACCCCTCCTCTCCGCCCCGCATCCCCTGTCTCCGCCCCACACCCCTCCTCTCCGCCCCACACCCCTCCTCTCCGCCCCACACCCCTCCTCTCCGCCCCACACCCCTCCTCTCCGCCCCACACCCTTCCTCTCCGCCCCGCGTCCCCTGTCTCCGCCCCACACCCCTCCTCTCCGCCCCGCGTCCCCTGTCTCCGCCCCACACCCCTCCTCTCCGCCCCGCGTCCCCTGTCTCCGCCCCACACCCCTCCTCTCCGCCCCGCGTCCCCTGTCTCCGCCCCACACCCCTCCTCTCCGCCCCGCGTCCCCTGTCTCCGCCACCTTCCCCCCTTCCTTGCCCCCTGGCCTGCGCCACCCCTTCTCTCTCTCTCTCTGTCTCTCTCTCTCTGGTTCACCCTCTCCCACGACACTCCTCCCTTTCTCTCTCTCTCTCACCCGCCTTCGCTCTCTTTCTCCAGATTGATGTCACCTCTGTGCTTCCTGTCACAAACACTGCGGAGGCTCCACCTGGTGGGCTGCTGTTTGTGGCCGGGTTCTGGCTTGTGGTCTATGTCACTGATGAGTTGTTGTGTTTATGGTGTGAGGGAATGAGTTTTGCTGTGTGGTGCTGGGCTGTGGGGGTGGGGGCCAAGGTGAACGCTGTATCTGAGCTGTGCTGTCCTTGTTTGGTTCTGTTTCAGTAAATGCCTGCTGCATGCCTGGGAATGGTTTTCAATTGGTGCTGTACATTCTTTTGAACCTGCAATGTATATTTTCATTCTACTTGCATTTTAATTTCTTCCCTGTTTATTCTTTTTCTCTTCCCCTTGGTCTTCCTGTTTTGTGGGTAAAACCCTCCCCTCCTCCCTCTCTTTATCTCTGCCTGCCGAATACTCTCATCCTTCAACACTCCCTCATCTCCACTCGCTTCACCCCCCGCCCCCCCCCCCCACCGCATGGACCCCCCTCCCCTCCCCCCGCGTGGACACCCCCTCTCCCCCCACGTGGACCCCTTTTTCCCTCCCGCGTTGACCCCCCCTCCGCACCCCCCGCGTGGACACCCCCTCTCCTCTTCCCCCCTCCCCCCGCGCGGACCCCCCCTTCGCCCCCCCGCATGGACCCCCTCTCCTCCCCCCTCCCCTCCCCCCGCGTGGACCCCCTCTCCTCCCCCCGGCATGGACCCCCCTCCCCTCCCCCCGCGTGGACACCCCCTCTCCTCTGCCCCCTTCTCCCCCCGCGCGGACCCCCCCTTCTCCCCCCGCGTGGACCCCCTCTCCTCCCCCCGCGTGGACCCCCTCTCCTCCCACGTGGACCCCCTCTCCTCCCCCCGCGTGGACACCCCCTCTCCTCTTCCCCCCTCCCCCCGCGCGGACCCCCCCTTCGCCCCCCCGCATGGACCCCCTCTTCTCCCCCCGCGTGGACCCCCTCTCCTCCCCCCGCGTGGACCCCCTCTCCTCCCCCCGCGTGGACCCCCTCTCCTCCCCCATGTGCACCCCTTCCCCCCCCCCACCCGTGGACCCCCCTCTCCTCCCCCCGCGTGGACCCCTTTTTCCCTCCCGCGTGGACCCCCCCTCCTCCCCCCGCGTGGACCCCCTCTCCTCCCCCCCTCCCCCGCCCGCGTGGACCCCCCCTCCGCACCCCCCCGCATGGAACCACCTCTCCTCCCCCCCCACCCCTCACCCCCCCCGCGTGGACCCCCCTCTCCTCCCCTCTTCCTTCCCCCCCACCCCCCGGCGTGGACCCCCCTCTCCTGCCCCCTTCCCTCCCCCCTCTCCTCCCCCCCTTCCCCCCCCCCACACCCCGGCGTGGTCCCCCCTCTCCTCCCCACCCCCCCCACCCCCCGCATGGACCCCCCTCTCCTCCCCGCCGCACGGATCCTCCGTCCCTTACCCCTTGCCCACCCTCACTCCCTACCTCCTTAACCTCGCTCCCTCCTCACCCTTCGCCCTCCCTCCTCTTCCTCGCCCTCGCTCCCCATCCCGTCCTCGCCCTCGCTCCCCACTCCTGCCTCGCCCTCCCTCCCGGCCCCTTCCTCGCCCTCCCTCCCGGCCCCTTCCTCGCCCTCACTCCACACCCCTGCCCCACCACCCTCCCCACCCCACACTTGCCCTGCTCTCTGTCATCCATTCTGTTGATTTCTGTCTATGAACTATTTGATTTCTTACTGCTTTCTCTGTCTCCTGTGCTTGATCTCTCAATCTTCTCCCTCTGCTGCTATTTTTACCCCTTCCTGTTTCCCTACCTTTGTGTTTTTCTTTTGAATTGTTTCTCCCTCTCCCCCCTGCCTATGGACCTCCCTGGTGGTGTTTAAAGAGCCCATGGTGAAGAATGGGAAGCCCCCTTCGTCCCACAGCATGCACTCCTTCCTTCACCAGTACGCAGGCAGTTTCAAAAAGCCACCTTTGCGAAGGCCCCACAGTGTGGTGGGCAGGAGCCTCAGCTCGTACCTTCACAGGAACACTACTCTAGGTGACTATCTACTCTTAACGGGACGACTTGGAACCTTTGTCAACCGGGTAAAGGTCTCCGACCCCTTTTCAAACACTTCTCTCTCTCTCTCTGTGTCTCTCTCTCTGTGTCTCTATCTCTCTGTGTCTCTATCTCTCTCTCTCTCTCTGTGTCTCTCTCTCTGTGTCTCTCTCTCTGTGTCTCTCTCTCTGTGTCTCTCTCTGTGTCTCTATCTCTCTCTCTGTGTCTCTATCTCTCTCTCTGTGTCTCTATCTCTCTCTGTGTCTCTATCTCTGTGTCTCTATCTCTGTGTCTCTATCTCTCTCTCTGTGTCTCTATCTCTGTGTCTCTATCTCTCTATCTCTCTCTCTGTGTCTCTCTCTCTGTGTCTCTATCTCTCTCACTCTGTCTCTCTGTCTCTATCTCTCTCTGTCTCTATCTCTCTCTGTCTCTGTCTCTCTCTCTCTCTGTCTCTCTCTCTCTCTGTCTCTCTCTCTGTGTCTCTCTCTCTGTCTCTCTCTCTCTCTCTCTGTCTCTCTCTCTCTCTCTCTGCCTCTCTCTCTCTCTCTGTCTCTCTCTCTCTGTCTCTCTCTCTCTCTGTCTCTCTGTGTCTCTCTCTGCCTCTCTGTGTCTCTCTCTCTCTGTGTGTCTCGCTCTCTCTCTGTGTGTCTCGCTCTCTCTCTGTGTCTCTCTCTGTCTCTCTCTGTGTCTCTCTCTCTCTGTGTCTCTCTCTCTCTCTCTGTGTCTCTGTCTCTCTCTCTCTCTCTGTCTCTCTCTCTCTCTGTCTCTCTCTCTCTCTGCCTCTCTGTGTCTCCCTCTCTCTGTGTGCGTCTCTCTCTCTCTCTCTATCTCTCTCTGCCTCTCTCTGTCTCTCTCTCTCTGTGTCTGTCTCTCTCTCTCTCTGCGCTGTTTGAAAAGGATCTGTTTGAATGCACACTAAAAGTGAAGCCATTTCTCTGCAATGTCTTGTACCGTGAGTACCAGGGTCAGAGCTGGATGATCCCCAGCAGCAGAAACTGAACAGGTCAGTGGGTGGGCCACATGTGTGTGATGTATAGAAGCAGAAGGCTGGAGCCCTGGGAGCAGGTAGAACAACCCAGTTGCTGGGCTCTGGGAACAGGTAACCCACTCCAACGTCAGACTCCAGGTGGCTTATCCTCTGCACTCCTCCATCGCCGAGAGGCTGCTTCCCAGTCTAGCCGGAGAGTTTAGACCCCAGACTCAGAGCCTGAGGGGAAGGGCTTGGCCTTTTAGGATTTTCACGACATGAGAGCCTTTAAAACGATGGAAAGGATTTGATTGAGTGTACACGGTGAGAACGCTTCGTCATGTCAGGAAGAGCATAACTAGACACCATCAATATAAGGCGGTCACTAATAAATCCAATCGAGGGGGGAATTCAGGAGAAACGTCTTTACCCAGAGAGCGGGGAGAATGTGGAACTCACTCTGCAGGGAGGGGTCGAGGTGAACCGTGTCGATGTGTTTGAGGGCAAAGGGAGCACATGTGGATAAACACACGAGGGGGAAAGGATTGGAAAGTTGCCATGGTATGTTTTAGGCGAGGAAAGATGGGAGGAGGCTTGAGCCAGCAAGGAGTGGTTGGGCCGAATGGCCTGTTTCTGTGCTGTGTATCCTATGTAAATTCCTTCTTTCAGAGGGTTGTGGATCTTTACCCTGTGGAACTGAGGCTGCTTAGTCAATGAGGCTGCGCTCAATAGATTTCCAGACACGAAGTGAATCAGAGTTTGGGGAGTGGGCGGGAATGTGGAGTTAACCGCGATCTTATTGAATGGCGGAGCAGGCTTGAGGGGCTGAATGGCCTCCTCCAGCTCCTCTTTCTTAAGTTGACACAGGATCGTGTAAGTCGGCTTCTTCTGTTCAAACCGACCTGACCCGCAGTAAAAACGTCCCTCCGCACGGTGAATTCAGCAGCTGCGATGGATTCATTGACTGGAAACGCCCATCTTTTCACCCGCCAGCTGGAACGTGGTGGCGGAGCGGGTAAACGGGCAGGTGCCTGGGGCTCAGCTTCATCTCACCCTCACCTTTGTCCACATGGCGGTGTTGGTGGAAGCGGATTGTGGCCGGGAGCTGGCGCTTCAAGCGTGCCAAGTCCAAGCAGGGCACCCTTCGACGCAGCCTCTACCGCCAACGCCGGCTGAGGTCCGAGACCTTCCGGCTGGCTCTGCGACCACGCTGGAGGAACAGACAGCGCTCTGGGCCCACCTCACAGCAGTGGTTCGCAGCTCAGTGGGGGAGAGGGGGACAAATGGAACTTGCGCGTGAGCACTGGGGTGCGGGGCGTTCCATGAAGGGAGGGGTAGGGGAATCTCTCCTGCCTCTCGCCCGCTCTCCACTCTGCTGACCTGGGATGGAGCAGTGAGTGCAGTTGCTTGCCGTTGGCCTGGCAGGAGAAAGAGCGGCAACGGGATTCCCGTTCCTCCTCCACCGCTTGCTGAATGGATGTCGTGCATCGCCCGAGGGACAGGGTCGGGTCTGATCGATGCCCCCTGTACTGCTGTACGCCTAGTCAGCGTCCGCTGGGCATGGGTCAGAGAGGCCGGTGGGAAAGCCGGGGGGAGGGTCGGAGGCTGTCACTTTAACCCCTAAAACCATGAAATGGGCCAAGACAAAGTGACAACAGGAAAAGTGCAGAAACCTCATTGCTGGAGTTCAGATAAAGACACCTCAGTTTAAGTATTAAGTGTGTGACTAGTGTCTAACTTGGTGCCTTGCTAGCTGGGCTCAAAATAGGCATGAAACCTGGGCTGTTAGACTGTATTCACAGCCTTGAATACGCCGCCAGGTTAAACAAATGTACTCGCTTGGTCTCCAGCAAACATAGGATGGCATCTCTCCTTCTGACCGTCTGTCACTTCTCACTTCCAGAGATCGTCCACGAGGACCTAAAGATGGGTTCCGACGGGGAAAGTGACCAGGCATCTGCTACCTCTTCCGATGAAGTTCAGTCCCCAGTACGAGTGAGGATGCGGAACAACGTCAGGAAAATCTCCACAGAGGTATGGAGGCTTCCTCTACACCGTCGCCATCAAACACTCCCAGGACAGGTACAGCACGGGGTTAGATACAGAGTAAATCTCCCTCTACACCGTCCCCATCAAACACTCCCAGGACAGGTACAGCACGGGGTTAGATACAGAGTAAAGCTCCCTCTACACCGTCCCCATCAAACACTCCCAGGACAGGTACAGCATGGGGTTAGATACAGAGTAAAGCTCCCTCTACACTGTCCCCATCAAACACTCCCAGGACAGGTACAGCACTGGGTTAGATACAGAGTAAATCTCCCTCTACACCGTCCCCATCAAACACTCCCAGGACAGGTACAGCACGGGGTTAGATACAGAGTAAAGCTCCCTCTACACCGTCCCCATCAAACACTCCCAGGACAGGTACAGCACGGGGCTAGATACAGAGTAACGCTCCCTCTGCACCGTCCCCATCAAACACTCCCAGGACAGGGACAGCACGGGGTTAGATACAGAGTGAAGCTCCCTCTACACCGTCCCCATCAAACACTCCCAGGACAGGTACAGCACGGGGCTAGATACAGAGTAACGCTCCCTCTGCACCGTCCCCATCAAACACTCCCAGGACAGGTACAGCACGGGGTTAGATACAGAGTAAAGCTCCCTCTACACTGTCCCCATCAAACACTCCCAGGACAGGTACAGCACGGGGTTAGATACAGAGTAAAGCTCCCTCTACACCGTCCCCATCAAACACTTCCAGGACAGGTACAGCACGGGGTTAGATACAGAGTAAAGCTCCCTCTGCACCGTCCCCATCAAACACTCCCAGGACAGGTACAGCACGGGGTTAGATACAGAGTAAAGCTCCCTCTGCACCGTCCTGTTTTCCAATCCCGAGCAGTAAGTCCTGTGAAAGGATGTCAACCTCAGCCCTGGTCAGATTGCCGTGTTAACGCGTAGCTCTGCTTTCCAGGATATCAATAAGAGGCTGTCTTTACCAGCAGACATCCGCCTCCCTGAGGGCTACCTGGAGAAGTTCGCCATGAACAGCCCGCCCTTCGACAAGCCTCTCAGCCGGCGGCTGCGCCGAGTCTCGCTGGTGAGTGCGCACCCCAAAACTGGCCTTGTGACACCCTGGGGATTGGGACGCTTTTAGCGCCTTAGTCAGTGCTCCTGCCTGGCCCCTGTGCGCAGTGAAACACTTCCGACTGCTGGGAGGTGTGGGGCTTTGCACTTGCATTCCAGCAGCTTTGATAGTGCAAGTAAGCAGGAACGTTCTACGGTAATCAGGGGGGGGGACGCGGGTTTACAATAATCAGCAAAATGAACCGGAGGGAGGAGGTGAGGAAGTAAGAACAGAAAATGCTGTGGGTATTCGGATCTGGAAGCGTCCGCGGAGATAACGACAGTGTTCGCGTTTCAGCTCGACCATCTTTCGTCAGGCACTCGGCTCATCGCCCTGAAATGTCAACTCTGTTTCTTCGGGAAGTGAGATAACAGGAGCAGGAGTGGACCATTCGGCCCGTCGAGCCTGCCTCCCCCATTCAGTCCGATCGTGGCTGATGTCGAGCTCCGACTCCCACTCTCCTGCCCGCCCCTCATATCCCTCCATTTCCCCGCGGGATCAAAGATCTGTCCATCCCGTCCTTAAATGTCTCCAACGATGGGGCCTCCGCAAACCCTCTGGGTGGGGAGAATTCCAAAGATTCACAACCCTCTGAGCAAAGTAATTTCTCCCCCCCTCCTCCTCCTCCTCCTCCTCCTCCTCAGTCCGAAACGATCAGCCCCTTACCCTGAGACTGTGCCCCCTCACCCCCGGCCTCCCGTCACCCTGTACGGGATCCGACAGCCAGTGGCAACCGTCCTTCACTGTCTATCCTGTCCAGCCCCTTCGGGATCTGACTTGTTTCCACGAGATTACCCCTCGCTCTTCTAAATCCGGGGAACGGTTCCAGGATTTTCTGCTTTCATCGCAGATTGCCAATACCTGCAGCGTGTTGCTTTTTGTGGAGGAAGATGGGGAGAGTTTTTTTTTCTTTGATCTGGAAGGCGCCGCCCGAAAGGGCAGTGGAAGCGGATTCAACAGGGACGCTCGAAAAGGGGGAGTTGGATAAATACCTGAAGGGGAAAAATTCGCAGGGCGGTGGGGGGTGGGGGGGGGAGAAAGAGCAGTGGGGAGAAGAGTGGGATTGATGGGATAGATCTTTCAAAGAGCCGGCACAGGTGCGATGGGCCGAGCGGCTTCATTTTGCGCATGAAATTCTCTGATTGTGATACAGGCACGTAATGGGAAAGCTGGAGGGGGCAGCAAGATACTGAAGGTATGGCGAGAGAGAGAGAGAGAGAGAGAGGGGGGGGGGTATTTGAAATAAGGGGGGAGATAACAACACAAAGTAGCTTAACCGGGCATTGACAGTGAAGCAGGAACCCCCCAGCACTTGCCTGCCTTTTGTGTGGGGGACCCCCGCTGCCTTCTAACTATCTTGTCTCACCTTGCAGTCGGAGATTGGGTTCGGGAAGCTGGAGACGTACGTTAAACTGGACAAGCTTGGGGAGGTAGGAGCCTGACACCTGATCTTTCAGAAGCTGAAGAAGCCCTAACCCTAAGCTCCCCAGCTGCAGACTTAAGCTGCTCGACCACCCAGCGCGCCCCAGCAGTTTGTAATAGGTGGCGTTAATCAGAAAGCCGCGCAGTCACTGGGGGAACCTTTTCCTCTCCTGGCGCTCGTTGGTGCGAGGAACATTAGGCGGGTGTTTGTCAGCAGCCTCGAAGGGCCATAGGGATGTGTCCCCACGATGGCAGCTTGGCTGGCCATTGGTCACCGCACCCGTCCTCCACTCTGAGCACCGCACCCCCCACCCCACCACCCCCCACCACCGCCCCTTCCCTCAGCTGAAGCCGCTCACTCTGACCGGGCGCACAGATCCCCCAGCCTGGGCGCCTCCTCCTGGACGGTACCACTCTGTGACCGCCACAGAACGCGGTGACCGGGAGCTCGGCTTGACTTCCCTGCAGACCACCCGGAGCTGCGGCCGGTTGTAGTCCCCTGGCCTGTGCACGTACGCAGATCAGCACAGGCCAGGGCTGGAGCCAGAGCCCGTGTAACCTCGGTACGAAATCTCCCCTTCCAGTAACGAGGGCGATGTAACCTGCTTGGGGGTGGGGGCGGGGGCGGGGGGGGGGGCGGGCATGATAATCGTCACAGACTGATCCATGCTTCCAGGGAACAGGGTGAATCCCCCCTCAGTTGAATTGCCGTCTATCTCTCTGTCTCTCTCTCACTCTCCTCCTCCTCCGTAGGGCACCTACGCGACAGTGTACAAAGGGAGGAGCAAGCTAACGGATAATCTCGTGGCACTGAAGGAGATCCGACTAGAACACGAGGAAGGGGCACCATGCACAGCCATTAGGGAAGGTAAGGCAGAGAGGATATCACTGCTCGTGCCTCCATCTGTGTGTGTGTGTGTGTGTGTGTGTGTGAGACCCCCTCCTGCTGGAAAATTCCGGTAGAGGGAGTCGGAAACTTTGTTTAGAGTGTGTTATTATTGACGGAGGGGATTCCCCCAGCGAGTGTGTTATTATTGACGGAGGGGATTCCCCCAGCCAGTGTGTTATTATTGACGGGGGGATTCCCGCAGCCAGTGTGTTATTATTGACGAGGGGGATTCCCCCAGCGAGTGTGTTATTATTGACGAGGGGGATTCCCCCAACGAGTGTGTTATTATTGACAAGGGGGATTCCCCCAGCGAGTGTGTTATTATTGACGAGGGGGATTCCCCCAGCGAGTATGTTATTGATGGAGGGGATTCCCCCAGCGAGTGTGTTATTATTGACGAGGGGGATTCCCCCAGTGAGTGTGTTATTATTGACGGGGGGATTCCCCCAGCGAGTGTGTTATTATTGACCGGGGGGTGATTTCCCCAGCGAGTGTGTTATTATTGATGGGGGTGATTCCCCCAGCGAGTGTGTTATTATTGACCGGGGGGGTGATTTCCCCAGCGAGTGTGTTATTATTGACAGGGGGGGGATTCCCCCAGCGAGTGTGTTATTATTGACAGGGGGGGGATTCCCCCAGCGAGTGTGTTATTATAGACGGCGGTGGTGATTCCCCAGCGAGTATGTTATTATTGACGGGGGGGATTCCCCCAGCGAGTGTGTTATTATTGACAGGGGGGATTCCCCCAGCGAGTGTGTTATTATTGACAGGGGATTCCCCCAGCGATTGTGTTATTATTGACAGGGGGGGGATTCCCCCAGCGAGTGTATTATTATTGACGGGGGGATTCCCCCAGCGAGTGTGTTGTTATTGACGGCGGTGGTGATTCCCCAGCGTGTGCGTTATTATTGACGGGGGGGGATTCCCCCGGCGATTGTGTTATTATTGACAGGGGGGGATTCCCCCAGCGTGTGTGTTATTATAGACGGCGGTGGTGATTCCGCAGCGTGTGCGTTATTATTGACGGGGGGGGATTCCCCCAGCAAGTGTGTTATTATTGACGGGGGGGGATTCCCCCAGCAAGTGTGTTATTATTGACGGGGGGGGGGGATTCCCCCAGCAAGTGTGTCATTATTGACGGGGGGATTCCTCCAGCGAGTGTGTTATTATTGATGGGGCTGATTCCCCCAGCGAGTGTGTTACTATTGACGGGGAGAGGGGATTCCCCCAGCAGGTGTGTTATTATTGACGGGGGGGATTCCCCCAGCGAGTGTGTTATTTTTGACGGGGGGATTCCCCCAGCGAGTGTGTTATTATTGACGGGGGGATTCCCCCAGCGAGTGTGTTATTATTGACGTGGGGGATTCCCCCAGCGAGTGTGTTATTATTGATGGGGGGGATTCCCCCAGCGAGCGTGTTATTATTGACGGGGGGATTCCCCCAGCGAGTGTGTTATTATTGACGGGGTTGGGGGTATTCCCCCAGGGAGTGTGTTATTATTGACGGGGTTGGGGGTATTCCCCCAGCGAGTGTGTTATTAATGATGGGGGGTGGAATTCCCCCAGCGAGTGAGTTATTATTGACGCGGGGTGATTCCCCCAGTGAGTATGTTATTATTGACGGGGGGGATTCCCCCAGCGAGTGTGTTATTATTGACGGGGTTGGGGGTATTCCCCCAGCAAGTGTGTTATTAGTGACTGGGGGGGGAGGAAGGATTCCCCAGTGAGTGTGTTATTATTGAGGGTGGGGGTGGGGATTCCCCCAGCAAGTGTGTTATTATTGACGGGGGGGGGGGGTAGATTCCCCCAGCGGGCGTGTTACTATTGACGGGGAGAGGGGATTCCCCCAGCGGGTGTGTTATTATTAACGGGGGGGATTCCCACAGCGAGTGTGTTATTATTGACGGGGGATTCCCCCAGCGGGCGTGTTACTATTGACGGTGGTGGGATTCCCCCACCGAGTGTGTTGTTATTGACTGGGGAGTGGGGGGATTTCCCAGCTAGTGTGTTATTATTGATGGTGGTGGTGGGGATTCCCCCAGTGAGTGTGTTATTATTGACGGGGGGGGGGATTCCCCCAGCAAGTGTGTTATTATTGACGGGGGTGGTGATTCCCCCAGCAAGTGTGTTATTATTGACGGGGGGGGGAATTCCCTCAGCGAGTGTGTTATTATTGAACGGGGGGATTCCCCCAGCGAGTGTGTTATTATTGTTGGGGCTGATTCCCCCAGCGAGTGTGTTACTATTGACGGGGAGAGGGGATTCCCCCAGCGGGTGTGTTATTATTGACGGGGGGATTCCCACAGCGAGTGTGTTATTATTGACGCGGGATTCCCCCAGCGAGTGTGTTATTATTGACGGGGGGATTCCCCCAGCGAGTGTGTTATTTTTGACGGGGGAATCCCCCAGCGAGTGTGTTATTATTGACGGGGGGGATTCCCCCAGCGAGTGTGTTATTATTGAAGGGGGGATTCCCCCAGCAAGTGTGTTATTATTGACGGGGGGATTCCCCCAGCGAGTGTGTTATTATTGACGGGGTTGGGGGTATTCCCCCAGCGAGTGTGTTATTATTGACGGGGGGGATTCCCCCAGCGAGTGTGTTATTATTGACGGGGGGGTTCCCCCAGCGAGTGTGTTATTATTGACGGGGTTGGGGTTATTCCCCCAGCGAGTGTGTTATTAATGATGGGGGGGTGGAATTCCCCTAGCGAGTGTGTTATTATTGACGCGGGGTGATTCCCCCAGTGAGTATGTTATTATTGACGGGGGGATTCCCCCAGCGAGTGTGTTATTATTGACGGGGTTGGGGGTATTCCCCCAGCGAGTGTGTTATTATTGACTGGGGGGGAAGGAGGATTCCCCAGTGAGTGTGTTACTATTGACGGTGGGGGTGGGGATTCCCCCAGCAAGTGTGTTATTATTGACGGGGGGGGGGGGGTAGATTCCCCCAGCGGGCGTGTTACTATTGACGGTGGTGGGATTCCCCCACCGAGTGTGTTGTTATTGACTGGGGGGTGGGGGGATTTCCCAGCTAGTGTGTTATTATTGATGGTGGTGGTGGGGATTCCCCCAGTGAGTGTGTTATTATTGACGGGGAGTATTCCCCCAGCAAGTGTGTTATTATTGACGGGGGGTGAATCCCCCAGCGAGTGTGTTATTATTGACGTGGGGGATTCCCCTAGCGTGTGTGTTATTATTGACGGGGAGTATTCCCCCAGCGAGTGTGTTAATATTGACGGGGAGTATTCCCCCAGCGAGTGTGTTATTATTGACGTGGGGGATTCCCCTAGCGTGTGTGTTATTATTGACGGGGAGTATTCCCCCAGCGAGTGTGTTAATATTGACGGGGAGTATTCCCCCAGCGAGTGTGTTATTATTGATGGGGAGTATTCCCCCAGCGAGTGTGTTATTATTGACGTGGGGGATTCCCCTAGCGAGTGTGTTATTATTGACGGGGAGTATTCCCCCAGCAAGTGTGTTATTATTGACGTGGGGGATTCCCCTAGCGTGTGTGTTATTATTGACGAGGGGATTCCCCCAGCGAGTGTGTTATTATTGACGGGGAGTATTCCCCCAGCGAGTGTGTTATTATTGATGTGGGGGATTCCCCTAGCGTGTGTTATTATTGATGGGGGGATTCCCCCAGCGAGTGTGTTATTATTGACGGGGAGTATTCCCCCAGTGAGTGTGTTATTATTGATGGGGGGCGTACCCCCAGCGAGTGTTTTATTATTGACGGGAGGGATTCCCCCAGTGAGTGTTATTATTGACGGGAGGGATTCCCCCAGTGAGTGTGTTATTATTGACGGGAGGGATTCCCCCAGTGAGTGTGTTATTATTGACGGGAGGGATTCCCCCAGCGAGTGTTTTATTAATGACAGGGGAGGGATTCCCCAGCGAGTGTGTTATTATTGACGGGGTTGGGGGTATTCCCCCAACGAGTGTGTTATTATTGATGGGGGGGATACACCCAGCGAGTGTGTTATTATTGACGGAGGGGATTCCCCCAGCGAGTGTGTTATTATTGACGGGGGGGATTCCCCCAGCGAGTGTGTTATTATTGACCGGGAGGGGGATTCCCCCAGCGAGTGTTTTATTATTGATGGGAGGAGGGATTCCACGAGCGACTGTGATATTATTAATGGGGGGGATTCCCCCAGCGAGTGTGTTATTATTGACAGTGGGGATTCCCCCAGCGAGTGTGTTATTAATGACAGGGGAGGGATTCCCCCAGCAAGTGTGTTATTATTGACGGGGTTGGGGGTATTCCCCCAGTGAGTGTGTTATTATTGATGGGGGTGATACACCCAGCGAGTGTGTTATTATTGACCTGGAGGGGGATTCCCCCAGCGAGTGTTTTATTATTGTTGGGAGGAGGGATTCCACGAGCGACTGTGATATTATTGATGGGGGGGATTCCCCCAGCGCGTGTGTTATTATTGACGGGGGGGATTCCCCCAGCGAGTGTGTTATTATTGACATGGGGGGATTCCCCCAGCGAGTGTGTTATTATTGACGGGGGGGATTCCCCCAGTGAGTGTGTTATTATTGACGGGGGGGATACCCCAGCGAGTGTGTTATTATTGATGGGGGTGATACTCCCAGCGAGTGTGTTATTATTGACGGGGGGGGATTCCCCCAGTGAGTGTGTTATTATTGACGCGGGAGATACCCCAGCGAGTGTGTTATTATTGATGGGGGTGATACCCCCAGCGAGTGTGTTATTATTGACGGGGGGGATTCCCCCAGTGAGTGTGTTATTATTGCCGGGGGGGGATACCCCAGCGAGTGTGTTATTATTAACGGTGGGGGGGGGATTATGTTTTATTATTGATGGGGGTGGGGGGGGATTCCCTCAGAGAGTGTGTTATTATTGACGCGGGGTGATTCCCCCAGCGAGTGTGTTAATATTGACGAGGGGGGGATTCCCCCAACGAGTGTGTTATTATTGACGGGGGTGGTAATTCCCCCAGCGGGTGTGTTGTTATTGACAGGGGTCGGGGGGGGGGATTCCCTCAGCAAGTGTATTATTATTGACCGGGGGGGATTCCCCCAGTGAGTGAGTTATTATTGACGTGGATGATTCCCCCAGCGTGTGTATTATTATTGATGGAGGGTATACCCCCAGCGAGTGTGTTATTATTGATGGGGGGGATACCCCCAGCGAGTGTGTTATTATTGACGGGAGGGGGGTACCCCCAGTGAGTGTGTTATTATTGACGGGGGTGGGGGGGAATACCCCCATCGAGTGCGTTATTATTGACGTGGGCAGGGATTCCCCCAGCAAGTGTGTTATTATTGACGGGAGGGATTCCCCCAGCGAGTGTGTTATTATTGACGGGGGGGATACCCCCAGTGAGTGTGTTATTATTGACGTATGGGATTCCCCCAGCGAGTGTGTTATTATTGACGGTGGTGGGGGGGGAGGAGGGATTCCCCCAGCAAGTGTATTATTATTGACGGGGGGGATTCCCCCAGCGAGTGTGTTATTATTGACGGGGGGGTTCCCCCAGCGAGTGTGTTATTATTGACGGGGTTGGGGTTATTCCCCCAGCGAGTGTGTTATTAATGATGGGGGGGTGGAATTCCCCTAGCGAGTGTGTTATTATTGACGCGGGGTGATTCCCCCAGTGAGTATGTTATTATTGACGGGGGGGATTCCCCCAGCGAGTGTGTTATTATTGACGGGGTTGGGGGTATTCCCCCAGCGAGTGTGTTATTATTGACTGGGGGGGAGGGAGGATTCCCCAGTGAGTGTGTTACTATTGACGGTGGGGGTGGGGATTCCCCCAGCAAGTGTGTTATTATTGACGGGGGGGGGGTAGATTCCCCCAGCGGGCGTGTTACTATTGACGGTGGTGGGATTCCCCCACCGAGTGTGTTGTTATTGACTGGGGGGTGGGGGGATTTCCCAGCTAGTGTGTTATTATTGATGGTGGTGGTGGGGATTCCCCCAGTGAGTGTGTTATTATTGACGGGGAGTATTCCCCCAGCAAGTGTGTTATTATTGACGGGGGGTGAATCCCCCAGCGAGTGTGTTATTATTGACGTGGGGGATTCCCCTAGCGTGTGTGTTATTATTGACGGGGAGTATTCCCCCAGCGAGTGTGTTAATATTGACGGGGAGTATTCCCCCAGCGAGTGTGTTATTATTGATGGGGAGTATTCCCCCAGCGAGTGTGTTATTATTGACGTGGGGGATTCCCCTAGCGTGTGTGTTATTATTGACGGGGAGTATTCCCCCAGCAAGTGTGTTATTATTGACGTGGGGGATTCCCCTAGCGTGTGTGTTATTATTGACGAGGGGATTCCCCCAGCGAGTGTGTTATTATTGACGGGGAGTATTCCCCCAGCGAGTGTGTTATTATTGATGTGGGGGATTCCCCTAGCGTGTGTTATTATTGATGGGGGGATTCCCCCAGCGAGTGTGTTATTATTGACGGGGAGTATTCCCCCAGTGAGTGTGTTATTATTGATGGGGGGCGTTCCCCCAGCGAGTGTTTTATTATTGACGGGAGGGATTCCCCCAGTGAGTGTGTTATTATTGACGGGAGGGATTCCCCCAGTGAGTGTGTTATTATTGACGGGAGGGATTCCCCCAGCGAGTGTTTTATTAATGACAGGGGAGGGATTCCCCAGCGAGTGTGTTATTATTGACGGGGTTGGGGGTATTCCCCCAACGAGTGTGTTATTATTGACGGGGGAGATACACCCAGCGAGTGTGTTATTATTGACGGAGGGGATTCCCCCAGCGAGTGTGTTATTATTGACGGGGGGGATTCCCCCAGCGAGTGTGTTATTATTGACCGGGAGGGGGATTCCCCCAGCAAGTGTTTTATTATTGATGGGAGGAGGGATTCCACGAGCGACTGTGATATTATTAATGGGGGGGATTCCCCCAGCGAGTGTGTTATTATTGACGGTGGGGATTCCCCCAGCGAGTGTGTTATTAATGACAGGGGAGGGATTCCCCCAGCAAGTGTGTTATTATTGACGGGGTTGGGGGTATTCCCCCAGTGAGTGTGTTATTATTGATGGGGGTGATACACCCAGCGAGTGTGTTATTATTGACGGGGGGTATTCCCCCAGCGAGTGTGTTATTATTGACCGGGAGGGGGATTCCCCCAGCGAGTGTTTTATTATTGTTGGGAGGAGGGATTCCACGAGCGACTGTGATATTATTGATGGGGGGGATTCCCCCAGCGCGTGTGTTATTATTGACGGGGGGGATTCCCCCAGCGAGTGTGTTATTATTGACATGGGGGGATTCCCCCAGCGAGTGTGTTATTATTGACGGGGGGGATTCCCCCAGTGAGTGTGTTATTATTGACGGGGGGGATACCCCAGCGAGTGTGTTATTATTGATGGGGGTGATACTCCCAGCGAGTGTGTTATTATTGACGGGGGGGGGATTCCCCCAGTGAGTGTGTTATTATTGACGCGGGAGATACCCCAGCGAGTGTGTTAATATTGACGAGGGGGGGATTCCCCCAACGAGTGTGTTATTATTGACGAGGGTGGTAATTCCCCCAGCGGGTGTGTTGTTATTGACAGGGGTCGGGGGGGGGGATTCCCTCAGCAAGTGTATTATTATTGACCGGGGGGGATTCCCCCAGTGAGTGAGTTATTATTGACGTGGATGATTCCCCCAGCGTGTGTATTATTATTGATGGAGGGTATACCCCCAGCGAGTGTGTTATTATTGATGGGGGGGATACCCCCAGCGAGTGTGTTATTATTGACGGGAGGGGGGTACCCCCAGTGAGTGTGTTATTATTGACGGGGGTGGGGGGGAATACCCCCATCGAGTGCGTTATTATTGACGTGGGCAGGGATTCCCCCAGCAAGTGTGTTATTATTGACGGGAGGGATTCCCCCAGCGAGTGTGTTATTATTGACGGGGGGGATACCCCCAGTGAGTGTGTTATTATTGACGTATGGGATTCCCCCAGCGAGTGTGTTATTATTGACGGTGGTGGGGGGGGAGGAGGGATTCCCCCAGCAAGTGTATTATTATTGACGGGGGGGATTCCCCCAGCGAGTGTGTTATTATTGACGGGGGGGTTCCCCCAGCGAGTGTGTTATTATTGACGGGGTTGGGGTTATTCCCCCAGCGAGTGTGTTATTAATGATGGGGGGGTGGAATTCCCCTAGCGAGTGTGTTATTATTGACGCGGGGTGATTCCCCCAGTGAGTATGTTATTATTGACGGGGGGGATTCCCCCAGCGAGTGTGTTATTATTGACGGGGTTGGGGGTATTCCCCCAGCGAGTGTGTTATTATTGACTGGGGGGGAGGGAGGATTCCCCAGTGAGTGTGTTACTATTGACGGTGGGGGTGGGGATTCCCCCAGCAAGTGTGTTATTATTGACGGGGGGGGGGTAGATTCCCCCAGCGGGCGTGTTACTATTGACGGTGGTGGGATTCCCCCACCGAGTGTGTTGTTATTGACTGGGGGGTGGGGGGATTTCCCAGCTAGTGTGTTATTATTGATGGTGGTGGTGGGGATTCCCCCAGTGAGTGTGTTATTATTGACGGGGAGTATTCCCCCAGCAAGTGTGTTATTATTGACGGGGGGTGAATCCCCCAGCGAGTGTGTTATTATTGACGTGGGGGATTCCCCTAGCGTGTGTGTTATTATTGACGGGGAGTATTCCCCCAGCGAGTGTGTTAATATTGACGGGGAGTATTCCCCCAGCGAGTGTGTTATTATTGATGGGGAGTATTCCCCCAGCGAGTGTGTTATTATTGACGTGGGGGATTCCCCTAGCGTGTGTGTTATTATTGACGGGGAGTATTCCCCCAGCAAGTGTGTTATTATTGACGTGGGGGATTCCCCTAGCGTGTGTGTTATTATTGACGAGGGGATTCCCCCAGCGAGTGTGTTATTATTGACGGGGAGTATTCCCCCAGCGAGTGTGTTATTATTGATGTGGGGGATTCCCCTAGCGTGTGTTATTATTGATGGGGGGATTCCCCCAGCGAGTGTGTTATTATTGACGGGGAGTATTCCCCCAGTGAGTGTGTTATTATTGATGGGGGGCGTTCCCCCAGCGAGTGTTTTATTATTGACGGGAGGGATTCCCCCAGTGAGTGTGTTATTATTGACGGGAGGGATTCCCCCAGTGAGTGTGTTATTATTGACGGGAGGGATTCCCCCAGCGAGTGTTTTATTAATGACAGGGGAGGGATTCCCCAGCGAGTGTGTTATTATTGACGGGGTTGGGGGTATTCCCCCAACGAGTGTGTTATTATTGACGGGGGAGATACACCCAGCGAGTGTGTTATTATTGACGGAGGGGATTCCCCCAGCGAGTGTGTTATTATTGACGGGGGGGATTCCCCCAGCGAGTGTGTTATTATTGACCGGGAGGGGGATTCCCCCAGCAAGTGTTTTATTATTGATGGGAGGAGGGATTCCACGAGCGACTGTGATATTATTAATGGGGGGGATTCCCCCAGCGAGTGTGTTATTATTGACGGTGGGGATTCCCCCAGCGAGTGTGTTATTAATGACAGGGGAGGGATTCCCCCAGCAAGTGTGTTATTATTGACGGGGTTGGGGGTATTCCCCCAGTGAGTGTGTTATTATTGATGGGGGTGATACACCCAGCGAGTGTGTTATTATTGACGGGGGGTATTCCCCCAGCGAGTGTGTTATTATTGACCGGGAGGGGGATTCCCCCAGCGAGTGTTTTATTATTGTTGGGAGGAGGGATTCCACGAGCGACTGTGATATTATTGATGGGGGGGATTCCCCCAGCGCGTGTGTTATTATTGACGGGGGGGATTCCCCCAGCGAGTGTGTTATTATTGACATGGGGGGATTCCCCCAGCGAGTGTGTTATTATTGACGGGGGGGATTCCCCCAGTGAGTGTGTTATTATTGACGGGGGGGATACCCCAGCGAGTGTGTTATTATTGATGGGGGTGATACTCCCAGCGAGTGTGTTATTATTGACGGGGGGGGGATTCCCCCAGTGAGTGTGTTATTATTGACGCGGGAGATACCCCAGCGAGTGTGTTATTATTGATGGGGGTGATACCCCCAGCGAGTGTGTTATTATTGACGGGGGGGGATTCCCCCAGTGAGTGTGTTATTATTGCCGGGGGGGGATACCCCAGCGAGTGTGTTATTATTAACGGTGGGGGGGGGATTATGTTTTATTATTGATGGCGGTGGGGGGGGATTCCCTCAGCGAGTGTGTTATTATTGACGCGGGGTGATTCCCCCAGCGAGTGTGTTAATATTGACGAGGGGGGGATTCCCCCAACGAGTGTGTTATTATTGACGGGGGTGGTAATTCCCCCAGCGGGTGTGTTGTTATTGACAGGGGTCGGGGGGGGGGGGGATTCCCTCAGCAAGTGTATTATTATTGACCGGGGGGGATTCCCCCAGTGAGTGAGTTATTATTGACGTGGATGATTCCCCCAGCGTGTGTGTTATTATTGATGGAGGGTATACCCCCAGCGAGTGTGTTATTATTGATGGGGGGGATACCCCCAGCGAGTGTGTTATTATTGACGGGAGGGGGGTACCCCCAGTGAGTGTGTTATTATTGACGGGGGTGGGGGGGAATACCCCCATCGAGTGCGTTATTATTGACGTGGGCAGGGATTCCCCCAGCAAGTGTATTATTATTGACCGGGGGGGATTCCCCCAGTGAGTGAGTTATTATTGACGTGGATGATTCCCCCAGCGTGTGTGTTATTATTGATGGAGGGTATACCCCCAGCGAGTGTGTTATTATTGATGGGGGGGATACCCCCAGCGAGTGTGTTATTATTGACGGGAGGGGGGTACCCCCAGTGAGTGTGTTATTATTGACGGGGGTGGGGGGGAATACCCCCATCGAGTGCGTTATTATTGACGTGGGCAGGGATTCCCCCAGCAAGTGTGTTATTATTGATGGGGGGGGGTTCCCCCAGCGAGTGTTTTATTATTGATGGGAGGGATTCCCCCAGCGAGTGTGTTATTATTGACGGGGGGGATACCCCCAGTGAGTGTGTTATTATTGACGTATGGGATTCCCCCAGCGAGTGTGTTATTATTGACGGTGGTGGGGGGGGAGGGGGGATTCCCCCAGCAAGTGTATTATTATTGACCGGGGGGGATTCCCCCAGTGAGTGAGTTATTATTGACGTGGGTGATTCCCCCGGCGTGTGTGTTATTATTGACGGGGAGTATTCCCCCAGCGAGTGTGTTATTATTGATGTGGGGGATTCCCCTAGCGTGTGTTATTATTGATGGGGGGATTCCCCCAGCGAGTGTGTTATTATTGACGGGGAGTATTCCCCCAGTGAGTGTGTTATTATTGATGGGGGGCGTTCCCCCAGCGAGTGTTTTATTATTGACGGGAGGGATTCCCCCAGTGAGTGTTATTATTGACGGGAGGGATTCCCCCAGCGAGTGTTTTATTAATGACAGGGGAGGGATTCCCCAGCGAGTGTGTTATTATTGACGGGGTTGGGGGTATTCCCCCAACGAGTGTGTTATTATTGATGGGGGGGATACACCCAGCGAGTGTGTTATTATTGACGGAGGGGATTCCCCCAGCGAGTGTGTTATTATTGACGGGGGGTATTCCCCCAGCGAGTGTGTTATTATTGACCGGGAGGGGGATTCCCCCAGCGAGTGTTTTATTATTGATGGGAGGAGGGATTCCACGAGCGACTGTGATATTATTGATGGGGGGGATTCCCCCAGCGAGTGTGTTATTATTGACGGTGGGGATTCCCCCAGCGAGTGTGTTATTAATGACAGGGGAGGGATTCCCCCAGCAAGTGTGTTATTATTGACGGGGTTGGGGGTATTCCCCCAGTGAGTGTGTTATTATTGATGGGGGTGATACACCCAGCGATTGTGTTATTATTGACGGGGGGTATTCCCCCAGCGAGTGTGTTATTATTGACCGGGAGGGGGATTCCCCCAGCGAGTGTTTTATTATTGTTGGGAGGAGGGATTCCACGAGCGACTGTGATATTATTGATGGGGGGGATTCCCCCAGCGAGTGTGTTGTTATTGACGGGGGGGATTCCCCCAGCGAGTGTGTTATTATTGACGTGGGGGGATTCCGCCAGCGAGTGTGTTATTATTGACGGGGGGGATTCCCCCAGTGAGTGTGTTATTATTGACGGGGGGGATACCCCAGCGAGTGTGTTATTATTGATGGGGGTAATACTCCCAGCGAGCGTGTTATTATTGACGGGGGGGGGATTCCCCCAGTGAGTGTGTTATTATTGACGCGGGAGATACCCCAGCGAGTGTGTTATTATTGATGGGGGTGATACCCCCAGCGAGTGTGTCATTATTGACGGGGGGGGAGTCCCCCAGTGAGTGTGTTATTATTGCCGGGGGGGATACCCCAGCGAGTGTGTTATTATTAACGGTGGGGGGGGGATTATGTTTTATTATTGATGGGGGTGGGGGGGGATTCCCCCAGCGAGTGTGTTATTATTGACGCGGGGTGATTCCCCCAGCGAGTGTGTTAATATTGACGAGGGGGGGATTCCCCCAACGAGTGTGTTATTATTGACGGGGGTGGTAATTCCCCCAGCGGGTGTGTTGTTATTGACAGGGGTCGGGGGGGGGGGGGGATTCCCTCAGCAAGTGTATTATTATTGACCGGGGGGGATTCCCCCAGTGAGTGAGTTATTATTGACGTGGATGATTCCCCCAGCGTGTGTGTTATTATTGATGGAGGGTATACCCCCAGCGAGTGTGTTATTATTGATGGGGGGGATACCCCCAGGGAGTGTGTTATTATTGACGGGAGGGGGGTACCCCCGGTGAGTGTGTTATTATTGACGGGGGTGGGGGGGAATACCCCCATCGAGTGCGTTATTATTGACGTGGGCAGGGATTCCCCCAGCAAGTGTGTTATTATTGATGGGGGGGGGTTCCCCCAGCAAGTGTTTTATTATTGACGGGGAGGGATTCCCCCAGCGAGTGTTTTATTATTGACGGGAGGGATTCCCCCAGCGAGTGTTATTATTGACGGGGGGGATACCCCCAGTGAGTGTGTTATTATTGACGTATGGGATTCCCCCAGCGAGTGTGTTATTATTGACGGTGGTGGGGGGGGGAGGGGGGATTCCCCCAGCAAGTGTATTATTATTGACCGGGGGGGATTCCCCCATTCAGTGAGTTATTATTGACGTGGGTGATTCCCCCGGCGTGTGTGTTATTATTGATGGAGGGTATTCCCCCAGCGAGTGTATTATTATTGATGGGGGGATACCCCCAGCAAGTGTGTTATTATTGACGGGGGGGTGGTGATTCCCCCAGCGAGTGTATTATTGACGGAGGAGATTCCCCCAGCGAGTGTGTTATTATTGATGGGGGGAGGAATTCCCCCAGCGATTGTGTTATTATTGACGGGTGGTGGCGAGATTCCCCCCGCAAGTGTGTTATTATTGACGGGGGGTGGGGAGATTCCCCCAGCGAGTGTGTTATTAATGACAGGGGAGGGATTCCCCAGCGAGTGTGTTATTATTGACGGGGTTGGGGGTATTCCCCCAGCGTGTGTGTTATTATTGATGGGGGTGATACACCCAGCGAGTGTGTTATTATTGACGGGGGGGATTCCCCCAGCGAGTGTGTTATTATTGACCGGGAGGGAGATTCCCCCAGCGAGTGTTTTATTATTGATGGGAGGAGGGATTCCACGAGCGACTGTGATATTATTGATGGGGGGGATTCCCCCAGCGAGTGTGTTATTATTGATGGGGGGGGGATTCCCCCAGTGAGTGTGTTATTATTGACGGGGGGATACCCCAGCGAGTGTGTTATTATTAACGGCGGGGGGGGATTATGTGTTATTATTGATGGGGGTGGGTGGGGATTCCCTCAGCGAGTGTGTTATTATTGACGCGGGGTGATTCCCTCAGCGAGTGTGTTATTATTGACGCGGGGTGATCCCCCCAGTGAGTGTGTTATTATTGACAGTGGGGGTGGGGATTCCCCCGGCGAGTGTGTTATTATTGACGGGGGGGGGTGGGGGGATTTCCCAGCGAGTGTGTTATTATTGACGGTGGTGGTGGGGATTCCCCCAGCATGTGAGTTATTATTGACGGGGGGGGATTCCCCCAGCGAGTGTGTTATTATTGATGGGGGGGTTCCCCCAGCGAGTGTTTTATTATTGACGGGAGGGATTCCCCCAGCAAGTGTGTTATTATTGATGGGGGGGATTCCCCCAGCGAGTGTGTTATTATTGATGGGGGGATTCCCCCAGCGAGTGTGTAATTATTGACGGGGGGGGATTCCCCCAGTGAGTGTGTTATTATTGACGCGGGGGGGGATTCCCCCAGCGAGTGTGTTATTAATGATGGGGGGAGGAATTCCCCCAGCGAGTGTGTTATTATTGATGGAGGGGATTCCCCCGGCGAGTATGTTATTAATGATGGGGGGAGGAATTCCCCCAGCGAGTGTGTTATTATTGACGGTGGGATACCCCCAGCGAGTGTGTTATTATTGACGGGTGGGGTGATTCCCCAGCGAGTGTGTTATTATTGACGGGGGGATTCCCCCAGCAAGTGTGTTATTATTGACATGGTGATTCCCCAGCGATTGTGTTATTATTGACGGGGGGATTCCCCCAGCGAGTATGTTATTATTGACGGGTGGGGTGATTCCCCAGCGAGTGTGTTATTATTGACGGGGGGATTCCCCCAGCGAGTGTGTTATTATTGACGGGGTGATTCCCCAGCGAGTGTGTTATTATTGACGGGTGGGGTGATTCCCCAGCGAGTGTGTTATTATTGACGGGGGGATTCCCCCAGCGAGTGTGTTATTATTGACGGGGTGATTCCCCAGCGAGTGTGTTATTATTGACGGGGTGATTCCCCCAGCGAGTGTGTTATTATTGACGGGGTGATTCCACCAGTGAGTGTGTTATTATTGACGGGGTGATTCCCCAGCGAGTGTGTTATTATTGACGGGGTGATTCCCCCAGCGAGTGTGTTATTATTGACGGGGGGATTCCCCCAGCGAGTGTGTTATTATTGATGGGTGGGGAGGATTCCCCCAGCGAGTGTGTTATTATTGACGGGTGGGGTGATTCCCCAGCGAGTGTGTAATTATTGACGGTGTGGGGGGGTGATTCCCCAGCGAGTGTGTTATTATTGATGGGGGTGATTCCCTCAGCGAGTGTGTTATTATTGACGGTGGGGTTCCCCCAGCGAGTATGTTATTATTGACAGGTGGGGAGGATTCCCCCAGCGAGTATGTTATTATTGACAGGTGGGGAGGATTCCCCCAGCGAGTGTGTTATTATTGACGGAGGGAATTCCCCCAGCGAGTGTGTTATTATTGACGGAGGAAATTCCCCCAGTGAGTGTGGTATTATTGACGGTGGGGCGGGGCGGGGGTGTGATTCCCCCAGCGAGTGTGTTATTATTGACGTGGGCGGGGATTCCCCCAGCAAGTCTGTTATTATTGACGGGGGGGATTCCCCCAGCGAGTGTGTTATTATTGACGGGGGGTGGGATTCCCCCACCGAGTATGTCATTATTGACGGGGGGGTATTCCCCCAGTGAGTGTGTTTCTATTGACGGAGGGAATTCCCCCAGTGAGTGTGTTATTATTGACGGGTGGGGTGATTCCCCAGCGAGTGTGTAATTATTGACGGTGGGGGGGGGGTGATTCCCCAGCGAGTGTGTTATTATTGACGGTGGGGGGGTGATTCCCCAGCGAGTGTGTTATTATTGATGGGGGTGATTCCCTCAGCGAGTGTGTTATTATTGACGGTGGGGTTCCCCCAGCGAGTGTGTTATTATTGACGGGGTGATTCCACCAGTGAGTGTGTTATTATTGACGGGGTGATTCCCCAGCGAGTGTGTTATTATTGACGGGGTGATTCCACCAGTGAGTGTGTTATTATTGACGGGGTGATTCCCCCAGCGAGTGTGTTATTATTGACGGGGTGATTCCCCCAGCGAGTGTGTTATTATTGACGGGGGGATTCCCCCAGCGAGTGTGTTATTATTGACGGGTGGGGAGGATTCCCCCAGCGAGTGTGTTATTATTGACGTGGGCGGGGATTCCCCCAGCAAGTCTGTTATTATTGACGGGGGGGATTCCCCCAGCGAGTGTGTTATTATTGACGGGGGGTGGGATTCCCCCACCGAGTATGTCATTATTGACGGGGGGGTATTCCCCCAGTGAGTGTGTTTCTATTGACGGAGGGAATTCCCCCAGTGAGTGTGTTATTATTGACGGGTGGGGTGATTCCCCAGCGAGTGTGTAATTATTGACGGTGGGGGGGGGGGTGATTCTCCAGCAAGTGTGTTATTATTGACGGTGGGGGGGGGTGATTCCCCAGCGAGTGTGTTATTATTGATGGGGGTGATTCCCTCAGCGAGTGTGTTATTATTGACGGTGGGGTTCCCCCAGCGAGTATGTTATTATTGACAGGTGGGGAGGATTCCCCCAGCGAGTGTGTTATTTTTGACGGAGGGAATTCCCCCAGCGAGTGTGTTATTATTGACGGAGGGAATTCCCCCAGTGAGTGTGTTATTATTGACGGTGGGGCGGGGCGCGGGTGTGATTCCCCCAGCGAGTGTGTTATTATTGACGTGGGCGGGGATTCCCCCAGCAAGTCTGTTATTATTGACGGGGGGGATTCCCCCAACGAGTGTGTTATTATTGACGGGGGGTGGGATTCCCCCACCGAGTATGTCATTATTGACGGGGGGGTATTCCCCCAGTGAGTGTGTTTCTATTGACGGAGGGAATTCCCCCAGTGAGTGTGTTATTATTGACGGGTGGGGTGATTCCCCAGCGAGTGTGTAATTATTGACGGTGGGGGGGGGGTGATTCCCCAGCGAGTGTGTTATTATTGACGGTGGGGGGGGTGATTCCCCAGCGAGTGTGTTATTATTGATGGGGGTGATTCCCTCAGCGAGTGTGTTATTATTGATGGTGGGGTTCCCCCAGCGAGTATGTTATTATTGACAGGTGGGGAGGATTCCCCCAGCGAGTGTGTTATTATTGACGGAGGGAATTCCCCCAGCGAGTGTGTTATTATTGACGGAGGGAATTCCCCCAGTGAGTGTGTTGTTATTGACGGTGGGGCGGGGCGCGGGTGTGATTCCCCCAGCGAGTGTGTTATTATTGACGTGGGCGGGGATTCCCCCAGCAAGTCTGTTATTATTGACGGGGGGGATTCCCCCAGCGAGTGTGTTATTATTGACGGGGGGTGGGATTCCCCCACTGAGTATGTCATTATTGACGGGGGGTATTCCCCCAGTGAGTGTGTTACTATTGACGGAGGGAATTCCCCCAGCGAGTGTGTTATTATTGTCGGGGGGGGATTCCCCCAGCGAGTGTGTTATTATTGACGGGTGGATTCCCCCAGCGAGTGTGTTATTATTGACGGGGGGTGGTGATTCCCCAGCGAGTGTGTTATTATTGTCGAGGGGGGGATTCCCCCAGCGAGTGTGTTATTATTGACGGGTGGATTCCCCCAGCAAGTGTGTTATTATTGACGGGGGGGGGGATTCCTCAGCGAGTGTGTTATTATTGACGGGTTGATTCCCCCAGCGAGTGTGTTATTATTGACGGGTTGATTCCCCCAGCGAGTGTGTTGTTATTGACGATGGGGGATTCCCCCAGTGAGTGTGTTATTATTGACGGGTTGATTCCCCCAGTGAGTGTGTTGTTATTGACGATGGGGGATTCCCCCAGTGAGTGTGTTATTATTGACGGGGTGGGGGGCTGATTGCCCAGTGAGTGTGTTATTATTGACAGTGGGGATTCCTCCAGCGAGTGTGTTATTATTGACAAGGGTGATTCCCCCAGTGAGTGTGTTATTATTGACAGGGGGATTCCCCCAGCGAGTGTGTTATTATTGACGTATGGGATTCCCCCAGCGAGTGTGTTATTATTGACGGTGGTGGTGGGGGGGGTGGATTCCCCCAGCAAGTGTATTATTATTGACCGGGGGGGATTCCCCCAGTGAGTGAGTTATTATTGACGTGGGTGATTCCCCCGGCGTGTGTGTTATTATTGATGGGGGGGATACCCCCAGCAAGTGTGTTATTATTGACGGGAGGGGGATACCCCCAGTGAGTGTGTTATTATTGACGGGGGGGTTTCCCCCAGTGAGTGTGTTATTATTGACGGGAGGGGGATACCCCCAGTGAGTGTGTTATTATTGACGGGGGGGTGGTGATTCCCCCAGCGAGTGTATTATTGACGGAGGAGATTCCCCCAGCGAGTGTGTTATTATTGATGGGGGGAGGAATTCCCCCAGCGATTGTGTTATTATTGACGGGTGGTGGGGAGATTCCCCCAGCAAGTGTGTTATTATTGACGGGGGGTGGGGAGATTCCCCCAGTGAGTGTGTTATTAATGACAGGGGAGGGATTCCCCAGCGAGTGTGTTATTATTGACGGGGTTGGGGGTATTCCCCCAGCGTGTGTGTTATTATTGATGGGGGTGATACACCCAGCGAGTGTGTTATTATTGACGGAGGGGATTCTCCCAGCGAGTGTGTTATTATTGACTGGGAGGGAGATTCCCCCAGCGAGTGTTTTATTATTGATGGGAGGAGGGATTCCACGAGCGACTGTGATATTATTGATGGGGGGGATTCCCCCAGCGAGTGTGTTATTATTGACAGGGGGGGGGGATTCCCCCAGTGAGTGTGTTATTATTGACGGGGGGATACCCCAGCGAGTGTGTTATTATTAACGGCGGGGGGGATTATGTGTTATTATTGATGGGGGTGGGGGGGATTCCCCCAGCGAGTGTGTTATTATTGACGCGGGGTGATTCCCCCAGCGAGTGTGTTATTATTGACGAGGGGGGGATTCCCCCAACGAGTGTGTTATTATTGACGGGGGTGGTGATTCCCCCAGCGGGTGTGTTATTATTGACAGGGGTGGGGGTGGGGATTCCCCCGGCGAGTGTGTTATTATTGACAGGGGGGGTGGGGGGATTTCCCAGCAAGTGTGTTATTATTGACGGTGGTGGTGGGGATTCCCCCAGCATGTGAGTTATTATTGACGGGGGGGGGGGATTCCCCCAGCGAGTGTGTTATTATTGATGGGGGGGGTTCCCCCAGCGAGTGTTTTATTATTGACGGGAGGGATTCCCCCAGCAAGTGTGTTATTATTGATGGGGGGGGATTCCCCCAGCGAGTGTGTTATTATTGATGGGGGGGATTCCCCCAGCAAGTGTGTTATTATTGACGGCGGGGGTGATACCCCCAGCGAGTGTGTTATTATTGATGGGGGTGATACCCCCAGCGAGTGTGTTATTATTGATGGGGGGGGAATTCCCCCAGCGAGTGTGTTATTATTGATGGGGGGAGGAATTCCCCCAGCGAGTGTGTTATTATTGACGAGGGGGGTGATTCCTCCAGCAAGTGTGTTATTATTGACAGGGGGGGATACCCCCATCGAGTGTGTTATTATTGACGGGGGTGGGGTGAATACCCCCATCGAGTGTGTTATTATTGACAGGGGGGATACCCCCATCGAGTGTGTTATTATTGATGGGGGTTGGGGGGAATACCCCCATCGAGTGCGTTATTATTGACGGGGGGGGTTCCCCCAGCGAGTGTTTTATTATTGACGGGGAGGGATTCCCCCAGTGAGTGTTTTATTATTAACGGGAGGGATTCCCCCAGCGAGTGTGTTATTATTGACGTATGGTATTCCCCCAGCGAGTGTGTTATTATTGACGGTGGTGGTGGGGGGGATTCCCCCAGCAAGTGTATTATTATTGACCGGCGGGGATTCCCCCAGTGAGTGAGTTATTATTGATGGAGGATATTCCCCCAGCGAGTGTGTTATTATTGATGGGGGGGATACCCCCAGCGAGTGTGTTATTATTGACGGGAGGGGGATACCCCCAGTGAGTGTGTCATTATTGACGGGGGGGGGATTCCCCCAGTGAGTGTGTTATTATTGACGGGGGGGTGGTGATTCCCCCAGCGAGTGTGTTATTGACGGAGGAGATTCCCCCTGCGAGTGTGTTATTATTGATGGGGGGAGGAATTCCCCCAGCGAGTGTGTTATTATTGACGGGTGGTGGGGAGATTCCCCCAGCAAGTGTGTTATTATTGACGGGGGGTGGGGAGATTCCCCCAGCGAGTGTGTTATTATTGACGGGGGGTGGGGAGATTCCCCCAGCGAGTGTGTTATTAATGACAGGGGAGGGATTCCCCAGCGAGTGTTATTATTGACGGGGTTGGGGGTATTCCCCCAGTGAGTGTGTTATTATTGATGGGGGGGATACACCCAGCGAGTGTGTTATTATTGACGGGGGGGATACACCCAGCGAGTGTGTTATTATTGACGGAGGGGATTCCCCCAGCGAGTGTGTTATTATTGACGGGGGGGATTCCCCCAGCGAGTGTGTTATTATTGACCGGGAGGGGGATTCCCCAGCGAGTGTTTTATTATTGATGGGAGGAGGGATTCCACGAGCGACTGTGATATTATTGATGGGGGTGATTCCCCCAGCGAGTGTGTTATTATTGACGGGGGGGATTCCCCCAGTGAGTGTGTTATTATTGACGGGGTGGATACCCCAGTGAGTGTGTTATTATTAACGGGGGGGGGATTATGTGTTATTATTGATGGGGGTGGGGGGGGATTCCCTCAGCGAGTGTGTTATTATTGACGCGGGGTGATTCCCCCAGCGAGTGTGTTATTATTGCCGAGGGGGGGATTCCCCCAGCGAGTGTGTTATTATTGACGAGGGGGGGATTCCCCCAACGAGTGTGTTATTATTGACGGGGGGAGGAATTCCCCCAGCGATTGTGTTATTATTGACGGGTGGTGGGGAGATTCCCCCAGCAAGTGTGTTATTATTGACAGGGGGTGGGGAGATTCCCCCAGCGAGTGTGTTATTATTGATGGGGGGGATACACCCAGCGAGTGTGTTATTATTGACGGAGGGGATTCCCCCAGCGAGTGTGTTATTATTGACGGGGGGGATTCCCCCAGCGAGTGTGTTATTATTGACGTATGGTATTCCCCCAGCGAGTGTGTTATTATTGACGGTGGTGGGGGGGGCGGGGATTCCCCCAGCAAGTGTATTATTATTGACCGGGGGGAATTCCCCCAGTGAGTGAGTTATTATTGAAGTGGGTGATTCCCCCAGCGTGTGTGTTATTATTGATGGGAGGGATACCCCCACCGGGTGTGTTATTATTGACGGGAGGGGGTTACCCCCAGCGAGTGTGTTATTATTGATGGAGGGGATTCCCCTGGCGAGTATGTTATTAATGATGGGGGGAGGAATTCCCCCAGTGAGTGCGTTATTATTGACGGTGGGATACCCCCAGCGAGTGTGTTATTATTGACAGGGGGGGATTCCCCCAGGGAATGTGTTATTATTGACAGGGTGGGGGGGGGTATTATCCCAGCAGGCGTGTTATTATTGACGGGGGAGGGATTCCCCCAGCCAGTCTGTAATTATTGACAGGGGGGTATTCTCCCAGCGAGTGTGTTATTATTGACAGGGGGGGGATTCCCCCAGCGAGTGTGTAATTATTGACGGGGGGGATTCCCCCAGTGAGTGTGTTATTATTGACGGGGGGGGGATTCCCCCAGCGAGTGTGTTATTAATGATGGGGGGAGGAATTCCCCCAGCAAGTGTGTTATTATTGATGGAGGGGATTCCCCCGGCGAGTATGTTATTAATGATGGGGGGAGGAATTCCCCCAGCGAGTGTGTTATTATTGACAGGGGGGGATTCCCCCAGGGAATGTGTTATTATTGACGGGGTGGGGGGGGGTATTATCCCAGCAGGTGTGTTATTATTGACGGGGGAGGGATTCCCCCAGCCAGTCTGTAATTATTGACAGGGGGTATTCTCCCAGCGAGTGTGTTATTATTGACAGGGGGGGGATTCCCCCAGCGAGTGTGTAATTATTGACAGGGGGGGATTCCCCCAGTGAGTGTGTTATTATTGACGGGGGGGGGGAATCCCCCAGCGAGTGTGTTATTAATGATGGGGGGAGGAATTCCCCCAGCGAGTGTGTTATTATTGATGGAGGGGATTCCCCCGGCGAGTATGTTATTAATGATGGGGGGAGGAATTCCCCCAGCGAGTGTGTTATTATTGACGGTGGGATACCCCCAGCGAGTGTGTTATTATTGACGGGTGGGGTGATTCCCCAGCGAATGTGTTATTATTGACGGGGGGATTCCCCCAGCAAGTGTGTTATTATTGACGTGGTGATTCCCCAGCGATTGTGTTATTATTGACGGGGGGATTCCCCCAGCGAGTATGTTATTATTGACGGGTGGGGTGATTCCCCAGCGAGTGTGTTATTATTGACGGGGGGATTCCCCCAGCGAGTGTGTTATTATTGACATGGTGATTCCCCAGCGAGTGTGTTATTATTTGCGGGTGGGGTGATTCCCCAGGGAGTGTGTTATTATTGATGGGGGGATTCCCCCAGCGAGTGTGTTATTATTGACGGGGTGATTCCCCAGCGAGTGTGTTATTATTGACGGGGTGATTCCCCCAGCGAGCGTGTTATTATTGACGGGGTGATTCCCCCAGCGAGTGTGTTATTATTGACGGGGTGATTCCCCCAGCGAGTGTGTTATTATTGACTGGGTGATTCCCCCAGTGAGTGTGTTATTATTGACGGGGTGATTCCCCCAGCGAGTGTGTTATTATTGACGGGGTGATTCCCCCAGCGAGTGTGTTATTATTGACGGGGGGGATTCCCCCAGCGAGTGTGTTATTATTGACGGTGGGGGGGGTGATTCCCCAGCGAGTGTGTTATTATTGACGGTGGGGGGGGTGATTCCCCAGCGAGTGTGTTATTATTGATGGGGGTGATTCCCTCAGCGAGTGTGTTATTATTGACTGTGGGGTTCCCCCAGCGAGTATGTTATTATTGACAGGTGGGGAGGATTCCCCCAGCGAGTGTGTTATTATTGACGGAGGGAATTCCCCCAGCGAGTGTGTTATTATTGACGGAGGAAATTCCCCCAGTGAGTGTGTTATTATTAACGGTGGGGCGGGGCGGGGGTGTGATTCCCCCAGCGAGTGTGTTATTATTGACGTGGGCGGGGATTCCCCCAGCAAGTCTGTTATTATTGACGGGTGGGGAGGATTCCCCCAGCGAGTGTGTTATTATTGACGGGGGGATTCCCCCAGCGAGTGTGTTATTATTGACGGTGGGGGGGGTGATTCCCCAGCGAGTGTGTTATTATTGACGGTGGGGGGGGTGATTCCCCAGCGAGTGTGTTATTATTGATGGGGGTGATTCCCTCAGCGAGTGTGTTATTATTGACTGTGGGGTTCCCCCAGCGAGTATGTTATTATTGACAGGTGGGGAGGATTCCCCCAGCGAGTGTGTTATTATTGACGGAGGGAATTCCCCCAGCGAGTGTGTTATTATTGACGGAGGAAATTCCCCCAGTGAGTGTGTTATTATTGACGGTGGGGCGGGGCGGGGGTGTGATTCCCCCAGCGAGTGTGTTATTATTGACGTGGGCGGGGATTCCCCCAGCAAGTCTGTTATTATTGACGGGGGGGATTCCCCCAGCGAGTGTGTTTTTATTGACGGGGGGTGGGATTCCCCCACCGAGTATGTCATTATTGACGGGGGGGTATTCCCCCAGTGAGTGTGTTATTATTGACGGGTGGGGTGATTCCCCAGCGAGTGTGTTATTATTGACGGGTGGGGTGATTCCCCGGCGAGTGTGTAATTATTGACGGTGGGGGGGGGTGATTCCCCAGCGAGTGTGTTAGTATTGATGGGGGTGATTCCCTCAGCGAGTGTGTTATTATTGACGGTGGGGTTCCCCCAGCAAGTATGTTATTATTGACGGAGGGAATTCCCCCAGTGAGTGTGTTATTATTGACGGTGGGGCGGGGCGGGGGTGTGATTCCCCCAGCGAGTGTGTTATTATTGACGTGGGCGGGGATTCCCCCAGCAAGTCTGTTATTATTGACGGGGGGGATTCCCCCAGCGAGTGTGTTATTATTGACGGAGGGTGGGATTCCCCCACCGAGTATGTCATTATTGATGGGGGGTATTCCCCCAGTGAGTGTGTTACTATTGACGGAGGGAATTCCCCCAGTGAGTGTGTTATTATTGACGGGGGGTGGGATTCCCCCACCGAGTATGTCATTATTGACGGGGGGTATTCCCCCAGTGAGTGTGTTATTATTGTCGGGGGGGGACTCCCCCAGCTAGTGTGTTATTATTGACGGGTGGATTCCCCCAGCGAGTGTGTTATTATTGACGGGGGGTGGTGATTCCCCAGCGAGTGCGTTACTATTGTCAAGGGGGGGGATTCCCCCAGCGAGTGTGTTATTATTGACGGGTGGATTCCCCCAGCAAGTGTGTTATTATTGACGGGGGGGGGGATTCCTCAGCGAGTGTGTTATTATTGACGGGTTGATTCCCCCAGCGAGTGTGTTATTATTGACGGGTTGATTCCTCCAGCGAGTGTGTTGTTATTGACGATGGGGGATTCCCCCAGTGAGTGTGTTATTATTGACGGGTTGATTCCCCCAGTGAGTGTGTTGTTATTGACGATGGGGGATTCCCCCAGTGAGTGTGTTATTATTGACGGGGTGGGGGGCTGATTGCCCAGTGAGTGTGTTATTATTGACAGTGGGGATTCCTCCAGCGAGTGTGTTATTATTGACGAGGGTGATTCCCCCAGCGAGTGTGTTATTATTGACGGGGGGGTGATTCCCTCAGCGAGTGTGTTATTATTGACGGGGGGATTCCCCCAGCGAGTGTGTTATTATTGACGGGGGTGATTCCCCCAGCGAGTGTGTTATTATTGATGGGGGGATTCCCCCAGCGAGTGTGTTATTATTGACGGGGGGGATTCCCCCAGCGAGTGTGTTATTATTGACGGGGGGGGGCGGATTCCCCCAGCGAGTGTGTTATTAATGACCGGGGGGGGATTCCCCCAGCGAGTGTGTTATTATTGACGGGGGGGGGATTCCCCCAGCGAGTGTGTTATTATTGACGGAGGGGGGGGATTCCCCCAGTGAGTGTGTTATTGTTGACGGGGGGGGTGGGGATTCCCCCAGTGAGTGTGTTATTATTGACGGGGGGTGATTCCCCCAGCGAGTGTGTTATTATTGCCGGGGGTTGGTGATTCCCCAGCGAGTGTGTTATTATTGACGGGGGGGTGGAGATTCCCCCAGCGAGTGTGTTATTATTGTCTGGGGGCATTCCCCTGGCGAGTGTGTTATTATTGACAGGGTGGATTCCCCCCGCGAGAGTGTTGCTGACAGAGCGGTGCCACTGCAGCAGGTTAGCAAGTCGATTACCCTGCAGAATATGTCGTGGGGTCTGAAGGCTCCCTTTGTACTCCGGGGACAGATGGTCAGTCATTGCTGTCCTGATCCCTGAGGTTCCCTCACAGACCCCTACCTGATTATAAATGTTACCCTGTAGTCTGATCCTTCACTGATTTGTCCCTGCTTTTCACCTGTTAAGAGTTTCACTGTTACTCTCTCATTCTTAGTCACATATAATGCACAAAGGGAGAATTGGGGAATTAAATGGCGATAAGGTGGACATATACAAATTCTCCTCCTTTCTCTTACTACTCTCACGGAGTTGCCTAACATTTCGGCTGCGTGCTGGGGTTTCACCTGGAACGTTAATTGACCCTGTCTTGGATGCTGTCTGATCCGCTGTACACATGCAGCATTTCCTGTGCTCGTTTCAGATTGGAGAGGTTCCTTCTAACCCTCGCACTTCTCTTCACCCAGTCTCCCTGCTGAAAGATCTCAAACACGCCAACATTGTGACACTCCATGACATCATTCACACGGAGAAATCCCTCACACTGGTCTTCGAGTATCTGGTGAGTTGAGTCTTGTGATGGTCGGTGAGTTATGATCAAACCTTTAGAATCCACGATTCGCCATTAGTTTGGTAACAGCCCAGCCGTAGGGAGTCGGCTTCCCCCAGTTACTCTGTTCTAACCCGGCCCCTCTTCACGAGGCCCCCCCTTAAATCTTCTCTACCCCAGAAGAGGAGGAGGGGATCTCCCCCTAATCTTTACCTCCCACTTGAGGTGTGCCGATTTCCTCGGGCTGGGGACAGGGAGTGGGGGGGCGCTGATAAGGTTCACTGCCAGATGAATCAAATCTGTGAGTGAAGTGAGGCGAGTGGTGGCTGGATCAGCTGAAGAGCTCTGAGTGGCTGGGGAGGCTTGTGTTAACAGTCCAGTGCCCGTCAAAGAGCTTTAGCCCAAAGGATCATTGCTGAAAGAGATGTGAAATCTGTTCCTGCACTGAACTAACCGCACTTCCTGCATTACCCCCTCTCAGGATAAAGACTTGAAACAGTACCTAGAAGATTGTGGGAATGTCATTAACATCCACAACGTAAAGGTGAGTCGATGCACTTCTGTGTTCTCCCTGCTCAACGTAGCAACCAGTATTATTGGCGCTGGGAGTTGGCACACAATGTACATGAGTCACAAAAAGTTAGTACGCAGGTACAGCCAGTAATTCAGAAGGCTAATGGAATGAGGCTATCCTTCATTACGAGAGGGATTGAGCATCAAAGTAAGGATGTTATGCTTCAGTTATACAGGGCATTGGTGAGACCACACCTCGAATACTGTGTACAGTTTTATCTCCTTATTTAATTGGAGGCGGTTCAGAGGAGGTTTACTAAATTGATACCTGGAATGGGTGGGTTGTCTTATGAGGGAAGGTTGGACAGACTGGGCTTGTTTCCACTGGAGTTTAGAAGAGTGAGGGGTGATTTGATTGAAGTTTACAAGATCCTGAACGGCCTGGACAAGGTTGACGTGGAAAGGATGTTTCCTCCTGTGGGTGAATCCAGAGCTAGAAGGGGGGCCACTGGTTTAAAATTAGGGGGTCGCCCTTTTAGGACAGAGATGAGGAGAAACCGTTTCTCTCCGAGGATTGTGCGACTTTGGAACTCTCTGCCTCAGGAGGAGGTGGAGGGTGGTGGTGGTTGTGGGGGGTGGGGGGGGGGGGGGGGGGGTCACTGAATATTTTTAAGGCCGAGGTAGATAGATTCTTGTTAGGCATAAGGGAATCAAAGGTTATCGGGGTCAGATGGGAATGTGGAAATTGAAACACAAGATGATCAGCCATGATCTTATTGAATAGCGGAGCAAGCTTGAGGGCCGAATGCTCTACTCCTGTTCCTATTTCTTATGTTCTTACTTTACAGGCAACCAAAGGTAAATTGCAGGAAGGTGCAGCATTCTCCAAACTGCCCACTTAAATGTTCCTACGATAGCTTACCATTTATTTCACCAAGCAAACAGCTTGGCTAACTTGGCTGGCCTATTCAGAAGCAGTGTAGAGGGAGCTTTACTCTGTATCTAACCCTGTGCTGTACCTGTCCTGGGAGTGTTTGATGGGGACGGTGCAGAGGGAGATTTACTCTGTATCTAACCCTGTGCTGTACCTGTCCTGGGAGTGTTTGATGGGGACGGTGTAGAGGGAGCTTTACTCTGTATCTAACCCTGTGCGGTACCTGTCCTGGGAGTGTTTGATGGGGACGGTGTAGAGGGAGCTTTACTCTGTATCTAACCCAGTGCGGTACCTGTCCTGGGAGTGTTTGATGGGGACAGTGTAGAGGGAGCTTTACTCTGTATCTAACCCCGTGCTGTACCTGTCCTGGGAGTGTTTGATGGGGACAGTGTAGAGGGAGCTTTACTCTGTATCTAACCGCGTGCTGTACCTGTCCTGGGAGTGTTTGATGGGGACAGTGTAGAGGGAGCTTTACTCTGTATCTAACCCCGTGCTGTACCTGTCCTGGGAGTGTTTGATGGGGACGGTGTAGAGGGAGCTTTACTCTGTATCTAACCCCGTGCTGTACCTGTCCTGGGAGTGTTTGATGGGGACGGTATAGAGGGAGCTTTACTCTGTATCTAACCCCGTGCTGTACCTGTCCTGGGAGTGTTTGAT